>NW_026931262.1:0-325000 GCF_032062105.1 Saccostrea cuccullata | reverse complement strand
GGTATAGGGCCATAGGCATCGGCTCCATGACCGTCCAGAAGTTAATTTCTGGATCAAAAACTTCCACAGAATCCGTAGGTTCTCCTACCGGATGAAAAGATTTTCCACCGCAGACGTAGACTTCGTCTCCATAGTTACAAGCGGCAAACTGACATCTGGCCACTCCCATTGGTTTCTGGGCCAACCACTTGGATTCCTTCTCGTCATATAAGAGGAAATCTTTCACAGCTTGTCCAGTATCTGAAAAGTGGTAATTTTCATAAAATATGCCTCCAATAAAGTAAATGTTGTTGTTATCAGTTGTCACCAGTGAAAAGTAATCAATTCTGAATTTGAAATCAAAAGATGGATGAGGTTTGATCCCGTAGTAATTCTTCTTTGTAACTGGATCAAAAGCTGTAAATGATCGCTCCTCAGCCGTGTAAGCTCCTCCTGAGTAGATTATGAGTTTACGGTTGTACATTCCTAGCCGTGGTACTGGATTAGCAAATGGCGAATCCTCATCCACCTCCAACAGGTGAGCTTGTTGTATTTTGAAGAGACTGAACGAGGTCAGAAGTCCGCGACAGAAACTGTTCTCCTGAACCAACGAATGACTGGCAACTTTCTCCTCAAAATATTCATCATTGATTAGAGGTAGTCTTAGGCATTTGAAAAGTTTGGGAAAATGTCTTCTTCTTGATTCTGGGTCAAACTCAATCCATTTCAGTATGTACTCAAAAATATATTCCTCTCTGTCAACATAAATGTCATCTGAAGATAGGAACCAGATCAAATCAGTCACCTCAATTTTAGACAGGAATTCCTCAGTCTCTGCCAGCTCTGGAAATTTCTTCAGAATAAAATTTCCACTTTTCAGTTTTAATTTTTCGCAGTAGTTGTACACAGCAAAGAAGAAGACATCCAGACAGTTAGATAGAGTGAGCGCTCCAGAGATGTGTTCAATACACATATCAACCACCTCCAACATCTCTAAGAAGTTAGATGCAGAGAAGACATTCTGGACATTTTCATTGGTCAGATTGAGCCGCCCACTGTACATATAGTCCAGAAGGGACTCCATCGCATCCTTACTTATACCATGTATAGGTACCACATTGTCTGTACTTTCCTTGACATCACTGGTAAACATGGCTCTGTAAAAATATAAAAACATGAGTCCTCTTTATATTTTATTTAATCAGATAATTATTTGATATACATGGATTTTCTATTCTGCTTTTTTAAATAACATATGAGGCCATTAGGGGTGCAACGATATGCCTACCCCACAATACGCTACGTATCATGGTATTCAGTTCACGGTACGATATGTATCAAGATACATGACATATTGGGTCAAAAAGTCAGAAGTTTGTCATCATATACTTTAAACTCAAAAGTTTTATCAAATGCTCATTACACTAACACTAGGAAAGTGTTGTCATCCTTTGACCCATTAAATATGAGACTGGAAACAAGTTTATTTGCCATTTCTGCAGTTTCATTGACCTCATGTTTGGTGCAGAAGCCATTTTGAAATTGGAAATGACGAACCAAAATGGACGGTTCTGATAATTACGGACCGATTGAACTGAACCGTGATATCAGTTTCATGTATCATGAACCGAATCGTGGAAAAATAAACCGCGGTATACCGTCAAACGGTTTATCGTTGCACTCTTAGAGGCCATCAATAATATAATTTTGTTTGATGTACTCCAACCAATATTTTTTAAGGTGGTCCACAAATAATTTTGTTGATATATAGTATACTATAGGAAGTAGTTGCTACTGCCCCCAATACCCAAGTTTCGAGATAATCACCCTTGTTGTGCTCTTTCAATGAGGAGGGGATTTTCGTTGCCGCGTTAACAGACAGGTGGGACAGTTATTTATATTTGGAGACATTGCATCATAGATATACTGGTTCATCATAACTACATGATTGTCATGATGCCCCCTCAACTCGAGAATAACTGAATTAATGTAAAGGTGTAGTTTTTAAAGCAAAAAAATCATAGCAAAAAAGAAAATATCAGTGGATGTAAGACTTTTCAGACAAGGGAAGAGATATGGACCTCTAATAAATACGGTACACATGCATCTGATCAGTGCACGTCGGCAATTCAAACGACAAATTGATTCTTTTCCTTATTATAACTTTAAAAAAACTAACTTTTTAGAAAATGTTTGTACAATCTGACAAGAAAAACGGTTACTTTTCTATGTCGTTTCTTTTGTTTTCAAGTACCCTATTACTGAAAGTAGATTTGTATATATGCATATGAGCTTGGTAAAATTATCAAATGCATCACTGCTTAATAATATTATCTTTCTATAACATTTAATAAATTTTAAAAGCTATAAATATCTTTCATTTATTCATGCACTTTTGTATACAGAAACATCCTGTCCCACCTCCATGCTGAAATGGATACTATTTGCACCTCTATCGTAGGAGAGTTACAATCTCAAAACTTGCATATTGAAAATATATGGCTGTGCCCCCCTAAACTGACATGCTTCCTAAGGGCCTATAGGCTTTGGTTTGGTAATGCGCAACTAACACATACAACGTCATGTGATGTCGTGACTGAGTCTCTATAGACACACCAAATACCACAAGTGGTTTGGAGAAATGGGTCAAAATATAGTTTACAAACATTGACAAGGATCCGCACTGGCCCTAATGATCACACCTTCAACATATCATAAATTATGCAAATAATAATTGTCACTCATTCCTCTGGTTAATAATTAAGCCAAGAAGTAGAATACTATATATTATGGTATTCTACAGTAATTTATTCCACAATACGATTTAAAAGCAGACTTATCTACAGCACACATACTTAAAGAAGGGGCTGCTAGCTGCCAGTATGTTTCTGTTACAGGCAAACTGTTGTCCCTCTACATCTAGTGTCACGTCAGTCAGCTGTCCCTCTCGGTAGAACTGGTACAGACCCTCCAATAACCTCTTCTGCTGGGGGTTCAGGCCACCTGTGTCTTCCGACATCTAATAAAATTCATTATACAGTACTTATAGGTAACGTTATACTATATAGCTCTGTAAAACTTGCACTTTTTCCTCAATCATTCTCCGTCATGTGCAACTAGATTGAGTTCAGATATTATTGGTACATTTCTCCAAATTATATAGAAAAATATAATGAATGATTTTAAATTTCTCTGAATCAATAAAACGATTTTACAAACAAACAAATTTTACATACATTTTAACCTCTCAGTCTCAGGAAGTACAAGCAATCATCAACAGCTGTTTACAAAATAAATGCACTATTCAGGTCGGATCGAATTTCCTCTCCACTCGTGAATTTGGCGGATGATCCCGATTTGATCTGGGGATACGCATGAGTAGCTTGTCTCTCATGCTGCTGATGGGTAGAATATCAAATTTCACCTTCGTGAATTCACTATTTTAGGTATGTGCACCGTTGGAAAGGATAACTCTAAATAACCCTAGGTGGCGCTCCGACACTGTTGCGGTATATTCAAATTCGACCCCCTGCAAGTTCGACCCCGTTTAATCTGCTAGATAGCCCCTGTTTTGTAAACATCTTTAGCACATTTATTTTTTAATTATTAATTTCAATTTCATAACGGCAACCCTGTACTGAAACCTGAAAGTGAGTGAAACTGCGACTGGGATTATTTTCAAAATAAATATGGGTTCACGTATCTACAGATTTTTTTCTCAGTATTTCATGTACTCACTAACACACACCGGTGAACGTCACATCCTTTGTGAGATAATGTCCTGTTTGATGCAATAAAATGATCCACACTCATTCAGCATCCGCTTTAAACACGATTACCAGGAGGACGTAATTTAAAACATGTGATTATAAACTTGTGAATTCGATATATTCTTTTTTTTAAAAAACGTGTGCATTGATCAGGCGTTGAAATAGGTAAAGGTTTTATTTTTATTTTTACATATCACGAATAATTATTTTTGAAAATATCGTAAGATCATCATAAGATATATCTTTAACATAAAAGAAATTATAATAATTTTGAATATTCTGATTTTTTTGTGGTGCCCTCTACCCTCCGGCGGGGGGGGGGGGGGGGGTCAATAGTCATAATCAAGGCTTCCATAGAAGTATCTTTTGTAGATAATCGAAAGAAAATTTGATTTTTTTTTTTTGGTCAATATTCTTACTAAAAACTTTGAAAAGAACATCAAGGTTCTTGTTCGTTTGCAATAGCGAGTATAGACATTTTCAATCCATTTCAAATTTAAATTAATTCAAGGTAGGCCTACTGGTAAATCCACATTCACAATGGTTCAATTCAAAGCTGAAAAAAGTGCATTGAATATAAGAATTATTGTCCTTTGCATTAAAAAAAAGTAATCATAGTATATATCTATGCATAGATAAACAATATTTTTTATTACAAGTATCTGAAACATTTTCCATATAAAATATTCTGTTGGGTAAATCAGTATTAACCGGCGTAAAAACAAAAGATTCTGCAGGGATGTTTGACGTCACACGAGAGTGGAAATACCTTAAAGTTGATGGGAGAACACCGAAGACAAATGCCTTTTCAGTGTTATTTTGTTGTATCATTTGTATTCATCTTCCCCAGTTGGGGTTATAAATTAAAACTTCAAACTTGAACTTTAGGCTATTTCAGTTGAAGAATGGTGCAGAGAATTGTACTCAGTTCACTTCTTTGGAGTTTGCTGTGTGTTGCATCTCTGACGACGACCACGGAAATAACTAATCAGAAAGTAAGAATCAAGTATACATATTGTGTAGGCCTGTACCAACGTTATTCACATCTTCCCAAATCAAGAGTTTCTGATCCGCTCCGCTCCACATGGGATCAGAAACTCTTGACTTGGGAAGATGCGTTATTCAAAGAGAGACAACGGTTGAATCTTTCTCTATTCTAAATCTTTTTCCGTTAGTTTGTTCTCATTGCAAGAATTTGCCACCATTAACTCAACCTTACAGCAACATACTGTATGTGTGTGTATGCTTCAGCCTTACGGCAACAAAGTGTGTGTAAGACAGGGGCTGGGGTTAAGCAGCCTTAAAATTATTTTTTTTAATAAAATCTACAGTATTATTAAATTACTTTATATTAAAACTAGCGTCTGACTACTAGTATATAACAAATCAGAATGTGAGTAGTGTAAATGTACTCGTAACTGTTGTATGTATGGCACGCCAAATTCACAAAAATGAGATAAACCTAGTTTCACATTTAATAAACTAGGTTTATCGACAGTAAACTATAGTTTACAAACCGTAAACTGTAGTTAACAATTCGTTAAGTATAGTTAACGATTCGTTAAGTATAGTTTTCATCTGTAAAACGATATTTAACGGTTGTTAACTATAGTTTACGAATGTTAATTCAATTTGTTCTGTCTGTAATAAAGCGTTAACAATAGATTTTGTTGATAAACATAGATTCACGTTTGTAAACTGTTTACAATCAGTAAACTTTTCAGAGTTGTTTATCATATTTATCAGATCGTTAACTATAGTTAACGGTTTGTAAACTATAGTTTACAAATCGTGAAACTGTATTTATCAGATAAGGCCATTCCAAGTTTTTTCTATGTTTAGCGTCCGCGTGCGCCTTGGTTTTTGACACCCAATATCAGAAAAAACAAACAAAATCAGAAGACCCGATATTGATTATTCTGGTCGAAATCTTTGAATTCTATCATGCCCTGATACAATCTGTCTAAAATTTTTCGTATTTGGTATATTTTGAACATTTTAGTACATGGATTTTGCTAAAGCATTGATCTAGAAAGGAGAAAAAATATTTTTTTGAAATCAAATTCTTTGAAAGACGTTTCTTTTATGACTGTAAAGTCTGTGTTTTCTATTTTGGTCTGTGTGTTTTTTGCGAATAGGTAGGCAGGTTTTTGAAAGATGAGTGGACGCTAAACATAGAAAAAACTTGTGTGGCCTAATCTATGTTTTGCTATCGCAAATGATTGTTTTCGGTGTTAAGTATATTATAGGTTGTGAAACATAGATTATCGCGTTAACTATGGTTTACAGATGTGAAATATAGGTTAACGTTGTTAACTATAGTTTACGGTTTGTAAACTATTACCTTACAAATAAACCTAATTTATCATTGTGAAATATCTCATTTTTGTGAATTTGGCGTGCCATATGTATGCATTGCGTAACAACCGGAATGTAACATTTCATCAGTATTAGATCCAGGATTCTTCAAAAGAGAGGAGGGGTAACCAGATGATCTGGGTCGGGGGCTCAGAAAGAGAAGCTCCCGAAAGCTTTCAGGTTTTAGTGGATAAAGGATTTACGAACAGTTTTAGCTCACGTGAGCTGAATGCTCAAGTGAGTTTTTCTGATCACCCTGTGTTCGACGTACATATGTTTTCTGTCTAGCTGTCTGTCTGTCCGTCGGTAAACTTTTCACATTTTTAACCTCTTCTCGAGAACCACAGAACGTATTTTAACCGAAATTGGTACAAACATTTCTGGATTCTAAATTACATGTTAAAATAAAGTCCAAGCCCCCTTCCAGCGGGATAATCAACACAAGGTGTCATCTTCTCAAATCTTCTCAAGAACTACTGGACCAAAAAAAAAATGAAATTTATGTACACGCATTCTGGGGTAGTGTAGATTCTAAATTGTTTCATGGTTCTCAGGGTGGGATGGGGCCACAATAGGGAATCCAAGGTTTTACGTGAAATATATTTGAAAAATCTTCTCGAGAACCACTGTGCCAGAAGAGATAAAACGTGTGTGAAAGTCTTTGCCCAGTATAGATTCTAAATTGTTTTTAAAAATAAGATCCCCAGGGGGTTCAGGGTAAAGATGGGGAAAACCTGGCGAAGAACAGCAGGACTAAAGTTAAGGGTGAGTGTCGTGGCCAATGGGCTCTTGTTACCTATACCACTTCACCTTACAAAAATAAAATATTCAACAGCAAAATAATGATCTTACGTATATAGAAGATTAAATCTGGGTGTGTAAGAAGATCGAAATTCAACTATGGTAACAGACAAAATAGTTGTGTAGGGACTGGTGTGATTAAAGTTAAGTTTGTGAAAGGGTAAAATTTATGAAGAGGTTGTAGGGGTTATGAGGGGGTAATAAAATATGGGATTAATAATGATTGGGAAGTGGGAAAGACAATTGGAGTCACTTTGTGGAAATAATGTTGTAAAGGTGTCATTTGTGTGGGAGGTGGAAGAGGTAGACACATTTTGGTGATATTAAGTATTGGTGTAGGGGTGGAAGGAGACACATTGTGGTGAAATTGTGTAGAGGTGGAGTGAGACATATTGTGGTGATATACATGTATGTGTAGAGGTGGAAGGACACACATTGTGGTGATTTTGGTGTAGAGGATGAAAAGATATATAGAGGATATTCAATGTTTTGTAATTGAATATGGTGATATTGGTGTAGGAGTTGTGGAAAAGGAGTCACACTGTGGTGATATTAGAGTAGAGATGGAAGGGACACATTGTGTTCATATTGGGATAGAGGTGGATTGAGACACATTGTGGTGATACTGGTGAAAGAAACAAGGAGACACATAAGCTATTTTTGTCAAGACACAATTGTGGTCATATTGGTGTAGTGGAGGAAGGACAAACATGTGTTGTTATTGAAAAATATAGTGTAGTGGAGTGAAACACATTGTAGTGATGTCGGTGTAGAGATGGAGTGAGGTACATTGTGTTGATGGTGCTGTAAGGCAAGCGTTTTTATAACTGTGTAAATATTAGGTATTGGTAAAGGTAGAAGTTGTGGTGATAGTTTATATATTTTATTCATTGAATTGGATAAACGTTGCCTATGTAATTTCTCTGTGACGTCATAAAGGGTGGAAGGAGACGTCATTGTGGATTATATACATGCCGTTGGGTTTGAAAAATTAACGCATTTCACACGTTAAAATGGCAAATAGAAAGTATATATAAATAAGTCACAAATGTAAATATAAGGTGGAATAAGGCACATTGTGGTGATATTTATGTAGAGATGTAAAACGGAGACACATTGTGGTGAATCTTAGAGATAAAGAAACATTGTGGTGATATTGGTTTAGAGATGGACGTAGACACATTGTGGTTATATTTGTGTAGAGAAAACTCAAAAAATGATACATTGTTTCTTAAATATTTACGAAGACCTCTCTGGTGATATTGTGACGTCATATTGATATTGTCAGGAGGCACATATTGTTTTGTTTCCATCGCAATTGAAATAAACACACATTGTGACGATATTTGGGTAGAGATGCAGGAGAAATATTTCCTTTACTGCGATTGGATATTGAAAGGTCGCGATAAAGTTCATTTGGTGATATGCTTTACTTGCATTGGTCAAAATTTTAATGAGCTAGAGATTGAAGGAATTCTCTCCTATTTAGGTTCAACCACGTGTTGGAATGGGAGAGGATGGATTGAGACACATTTTGGCCGTGGTTTGCGACGATGGGATTTTTTGATAAATTCCATATTCAACTACAAAACATTGAATTTTCTGTTTATTACATTTTCTTTGATTTTCCCTTTGCCTATTTGTCTCTTTGTAATACATTCATAGTCTACATGACGTCATATTGTGGTGATGTTGGGGTAGACGTGGATAGCTAAGTGATGATACTGAAGATTGAAAGTATTGTGAATTTTAGCAACATATTTTGGGGAACTTTGACAGTCTTATTCTCTGTCCGAATGGTTTATTTACTCTCTCTATATATATTATAACAGTACAAGGAATATTTTTTACAACACTCTTCTTTATGGAAGAAGGTAATATTGTTGTGATACTTTACCGCACTTCTGATATTTGTCACACTGTGACGATGGATATTGCCACATTGTGGTGATATCCTTTCACACTATGACAGGATATCACTTTTATTTAATGGATAAATTACAGTATTTCACTGTTGAAAATGTAATAAACATTGTGGTTATATTGATGTAGAGTGGCAAGGAGACACATTGTGGTGATATTAATGTAGGTAGGGAAGTCACATTGTGGTGTTATTGATGTACAGGATGGCACGAGACACATTGTGATGATATTGGTGTAGAGATGGAATGAGACATGTTGTGGTTAAATTGGTGAAAGATAGAAGGAGTCACGTTGTGGAGATATTGATTAAAGATGGATTGTGACACATTGTGGAAAAATTGGTATAAAGGTGGAAGGAAACACATTATGGTAATACTGTAGATCACTTCATTTTCGCGACACCTTATTTTCGCGAGATTGTCATCGACTCTTTATTAGCGAGACAAAATTTTCACGAACCGTGGTCATTGCTCTAAGTAATCTTAAGGAATTCTATTACTGGGCGAGCATGCCGTCTCGCGTAATTACGCGAAAATAAAGTTCTCGCGAATAAAAAGTGATTGACAGTATTGGTGAAGAGATGGAACGAGACACATTGTGGTGATATTGGAGTAGAGGTTGTAGGAGGCTTATTGCGATGATATTGGTATAGAGGTGGAAGATAATACATTCTGGTGATATAAGGGAAGGACAGAAGGAGACATCTTGTGGTGATATTGTTGTGGAGAGAGGAGACACGTTGAGGTGGTATATAAGTGTTGAAATGGAAGATGACACATTGTGGTGATATTGGTGTAGAGGTGGAAGGAGACACATTGTGGTGATATAAGCGAAGTGGGTGAGACATTTGTGGTGACACATTTGTGGTGAGGTTGATGTAGGAGTGTGGTCATTCTTTAACTGTTAAAAACAAATATAGAAGTTAGAGGAGTAAAGAAATTAGAGGTTGTAATCCTTATAATGCGCTGCTGATGTTTCATTGTTTTGCCTTGATTCTGTGAATGTTGTAACGATAAGAATCTTACTATGAAAATTTAAATCTTTCAGAATGATAACCGTGGAAAATCGACTGCTTTCCAGGGAATTATAATGTATGTTTGGGATGCGCCCTCTGGCGTACTTGAGCAGTCTAAAGGGGTGTACTCCGCGGGATATAATAACTCTGGTAGTGGCGATCAATGTGCGGCTATTGAAGATGCAAAGATGTTTGACATGATTATAAATGGTAAAAACATTTTGTTTTTCTAATAAACGTAATGAATATTAAAGTATCTTACTTTGGATCTCTCTTCTCAGACCTTTGTACATGTAGTTATCAAAAACATTTGAAAAAAAAAATCTTTTAAAAGATGCACTATTTTGGATACAGCAAATTGACACGTCGCTATTTTTTGAATTCTTACTTCTCGGCACTCATATGATTTAGTGTATTTTACAGTTTTATTAACCGGGGTATTTTATAGGTGGTTAAAAGTTAAAAAAATAACTTTAAAAAAAAACATTGACCTCTGTAACAAAGTACTTGTGGGTTGATACAATGGAATCTAAGAAAAAGTTCTCTCTGTATACAGATATTCCTGATGGTAAGGTTGTCGGACTAGCTCTCAGACCGAGGCTTGTAATTAAACAGGATATAATAAATATTATTATATACTAGCCCAAAAATTCGACAGTTTGGAGACGTTTATTATATACTGGAAAAATTCAAGCGAGTTTGGTGCCTGTGACGGGGACCAGTGACGCTCGAAACATGGCGGAATACGACGCATACGTTCTCATTACAAAGAAAGGTTTATATACTGCTGTTTTCTCGAATAATTATTGTTCTTATTAATAGTCTAGATCTGAGAGTTATTTCTTAAATGTGTAACAATATTTGACGAAGAAATTCAGGGAAAAAAATCGATGAAGCCCTGGGAAAAGACAACTTTGATTTAAAAATGCAGAGAACAGGAAGGGGACAGTGAAAAGTATACATGTACTAAATAAAAAAAGATATAAGAAATCTATTTAAAATTGGAGGATGGTAGTTGATTATCCTTTCAAAAACATTTTTAAAAATGTACTTAATTTTTTGTATCAGGGAATTACAATTCTACTCAAGAATGGCTGAACGGGGCTGAAAGTAAGCGAGTTAAAATGGCTGAGGTTTATCACCAAGACACTAACGTTACATTCACTGTCAGTAGCTTTGTCAATAGGGATAACACAGAAGAAACCTACACACGGGCAAGGAGTGAAGAAGGTAATACTGTAAACCAACTTTTATTCGCGTGCGAGAAATTTTCGCGAAATTCGTGGGAGCCTCGTCATCGCGAGTATTTTTCATCGTGAACCATTCCTTAAAGTCTCTGTTTCTATATTGAGAAAAGATTCAAGAAAGCAAATCGTCGCGAACTAGTTTACCTCCAATAAATCGCGAAATAAAGTCGTGGCGAATAAAAGTTGGTATATGTACAATAAAAATACAGTAATTTCAAATTTACTGTGTTAAACGTATTTTCACATTTTAATTCAAAAACATATATCCAGTTTATTACAGTTTTCAATTTCACTTTTCATTTCTTTAGACCTTGAACTTCTGCAAAATTCTGATTTTGAGAGCACATCATTCGCCGGAAACTGGGTCTGTCCTCAGTGCACAATGACCATTTACAGCAGCGACACCTATCGAGGAAGTCGCTCAGTTTTGGTCACAAATAGGTACAATTCTAAGTAATTAAAAAAATACCAAATGCACCTATTAAAATTGAAGACCTTACATGAATTAAAGATATCTTTGACATATGAAATGTAATTTGCAATTGAAAAAAGTATATTATTTACAATTCTCCGTTATGCAAGTTAATATCGATCTTCCATTTAAGAATATGCATAATACTTAATGCCTTTTACTTGGAACAGGAGACAGGCTTACTCCAGTCCTCGACAACGTGTGATGATATCACCGGGTTATAACTATATCTACTCCACGTACTTCAAACTGCTCAACCTTCCTAATGGCACCGACTATACAACACTGGACCTCAAAGCCAATGTCAAAAACAACGGTAAAAAACTAAAGTTATTTAATTTCGGAGTTTTTTTTTGACAATGAACATTACAGTTGAACTTGGATATCGCAAATACAGTTGAACTTAGATATCGCATATACTATGGAAGGGTCGAAGTGAATTTGAAATCCTTACAATTTCTTCTTTATGCAGTTTAACCTCAGAATTTCAAATCCTTGGATATCTTGAAGTTTCTCTATCCCACTATCTATACATTTGTTATCTGCAGATGCTTTCATCTGATCATACTCTTTCTGAATGATATAGTAAGTAATTTTCAAATCATCTAGACATTGTTTTTTTTTTAAATTAGGAACATCAAAATTCTTAAGGCTTGGAACAATGCCTCTACAACAAGTAAAGTTTGGGTGGACGGAAATCGGCGGGGACTTTTTGGCACCTGATGGTATAATACTGATTTATTTTAATGACCCATTAAAAATCTGAAAGTTGAAGTATACATGTAAAAGAATATTTTAATCTCGTTAAACAGCATGTAAACATGAATGATAAGAAATACTTTTTTTCACACAAATTGTAAAGCCATTATATACACACTGATTTAGTGAATTATAAATGGCAGTTGTGACCGACCGGTAGGGGATGCTTACTTCTTCATGGCACCTAATCCAACCTCTGATATTTCAATTTAGGTCGATGTTTGCTCTGCTACCAATGTGAATTGTTTGAATGGACTAGTAAGCTTGAACACTGTTCGTTATCTCCAGATTTCATTCTTTTTAATACAGGCGCAACAGAAGCTCAAATTTACATAACCATCCAAAGCAAAGAAATTAATTTCATTCAGGATTTTGCAAGTATGAAACGATTAAAACCAAATCGACACTGGATGGAGCTTGCCAAATCCCGAATAAATCGTATCCGAAAGGCACCGATCAGTGTCAGGTGAGTATTTGTTTTCTAATCTGAAAAATACAAACATGAAATCAGTCAGAGGCCGCGGTTTTGGAGCAGTGGTCGTTTAGATATTGTTGACCTTTTTCAGACTTTCTGGACCAGTGATTGATGGAGTCGACGTCGAGGTATTATTTAAATTTCCTTTATATAATTTAACAATTAAAAAATTATGACAAAACATTACTGGTTTCCAATAAACAGAAAATGTTTCATGAATTACATGGATCTTATAGTGCCAACCAGAGTCTATTTTGCAGTCCCCTAGAAAACGTTTCTATTGCTAAATATTTTCAACAAAATTCTGCAAAATTTTTTTAATTATTTTTATTTAAAATCAGCTTATTCAACATAAAGGAAGTTTCCCGTTTGGAACAGCCATTAAACTTGACAAATTCAATGTACCTGAATATCAGTTTTTTACGGATTTCGTACTCAGACATTTTAACTGGGCAGTCATAGCAAACAAACTGAAATGGTATGGAATAGAGAGAATACAGGTATGATGAAAACTACACTGATATTCAAGATTTATTTTATCCATTAAAAAGAATAATTTTAACTTAATTTTAAGTAATATAGAAAGAAAGAGTATGAAAGCACAAATACCTTATTCTGATTCAACGTCCTTTTGTTTTTATAGGACAAAAGTGATTATTCCTTATCACTGGCCGCCTTAGACGTATTGGAAGCCCATGGGTAAACTCATATAAAAATGAACTTCAGTTTTTCTCAAATAAACCAATCATTAATGGATGTATAATGCCTTTCATTTTCTAGAGTAGAGTCACGTGGTCACAATATGTTTTGGGGTGTTGAGAAATTTGTGAATTCCTGGCTTTATGGTATGTCACCCACAGAATTGGTGGCGGAAATGAAATCACATGTACAGGAAGTCATAAACAACACTAAAGCAAGGCGAGTCAAATGAAAAACGTCATTTTCAAACGTTTATAACATGAAGATTATAAATAACGTTAAGATAAAGAATTCCAACTAAAAAAAAACCAAAGCTTTGTAAAAAAAAAAAAAAAGCTTGAAAATGAATATTCATGAGCTTTATATAATTAAATTAAAAACATAACGTTTGACGAAACAGAGCATTCCCTTTACATCCTCAGACTTGCTCACTGGGATGTTAATAATGAAAATCTCCATGGTGACTGGTTTGAGCGTAACACCACTGATCCGGATATCACACCAAAGATGTTCCAGTGGATCCACGGACAGGAACCGGAAACTAAACTGTTCCTGAATGACTACTCAATTATACCAAAACCAGACCTTACCACAGTAAGATTAGCAGATTTATCACATACCCAAACCAGACCTCACCACAGTAAGACTAACAGACTGAACACATACCCAAACCAGACCTCACCACAGTAAGACTAACAGACTGAACACATACCCAAACCAGACCTCACCACAGTAAGACTAACAGACTGAACACATACCCAAACCAGACCTCACCAAAATAAGGCACATAAAACAGACTGAACACATAACACATACAAACCAGACCTCACCAAAATAAGGCACATAACAGATCTCACCACAGATCACACACATATCCAAACCAGACCTCACATAAATAAGGCTAAAAGACTTTCACAAACCAGAAACAGACCTCCCCATGCTTGTTTGATGTTCATATGCAAATTAAAGATTAAAATTCTTTCCAGGCCATCAAAAACCAAGCTGTGCGATTCTTGAAAAATAACGTACCTGTTCACGGCATTGGGGCTCAGAGTCATTTTTATACCACTGATATTGATATGGATGTTATAAAGGTAATTTTAATTTGGTGTTTGAACAGATTCTATATGATTTATATATTTGGAGAATGATGCTAAAATAGGAATTAAAGATATTATAGTATAAGTCAGTATAATACAATTTCTGTACATAATGGATCATTTGAAATACATGTTTCCTATGATTTCATCCGATAGGATATGATACTTTACTGATGTGTGAGGATTGCCACGCCATTATTTATGCAAAGATATATAAAATATACCTATAATGCGTCATTTACTTGAAACGCATTTATGATACCAATTGAACTTAGTACAGATTGGACAAATTGTCAGAGGCTGGGCTAGAAATCTGGGCCACGGAGCTGACGGTGGACGAACCTGATGACGTCAAGAAAGCTGGGGCTCTGGAGAAACTCCTGACTATGTTCTACAGTCACCCGTCAGTGGGCGGGGTTATTCTGTGGCATTTCTGGAACGAGTCTCTCTGGCACCCCAACGAGAATCTGTTTGACGGGCCAGACCTAAAGGTACTGCCTAACAATCTACTTTTGTTCCATAATTTCTTTTTTTTCTATTTCGTATTCGCTCTGTTTTAATTTTGTGTGTGTGTGTGTGTGTTTCTGATGTATCCTTTATTGTTATGATTTCATTTTCCTAACAAAACTAGCTGCAATAATGTAGTCCTCTCCCTCTTTTTGGCTGGAGAGGGCTACAATTCCTTAGGATCTCCGTAATGGTGCAGCTGCGGGATTGATTCGCTCCCGCACGGATTTCGGCTCAAATGGTCATTAAATGGCTATTTTATTAACATTTTTTACCTTGACTCCAAAAATATAGTTATCCAAGACATAAATCAATCCAAAAATATACAGAACGATCCATATATGGGTTATTTTTCGTGTATGTCAACATCACAACTTGAATTTATCCGCCATGTTTACTGACCTTTATAGATTGTATTTTGGGACATCCAATGAGAATTTAGGTTCTATAGGAGTGGATCTTTTAGGAATTCCCTTATTTTAAGCATAAATATCGCTGTTTGCGTAAAAATAACACTTGAAATGGTTTTATTTATCGACGTTTTTATGATACAAGTCAGCACAATCATTTATAAACACCGACATTTGCTTTATTAAGTTCTAAATTTCAAGCGAAAGTCGCAGTACGTCATGGCTTCTGAGTAGAGCGACTGGTAAACACGCAGAGTTATTTTACAAGCTTTTTCGCATTTAACGGGCTATGTTGTTGACAGTGAATAAAAATTTATTAGAAGTAAGTTGAATGTAAAAACAATTTATTTTGCCTCTAGTCGCCCCTATTTAAAAAAGAAAGTATTTGCACCATTACGGAAATGCTTAGGAATTGT
Organism: Saccostrea cuccullata; assembly: GCF_032062105.1. NCBI lineage: Eukaryota > Metazoa > Mollusca > Bivalvia > Ostreida > Ostreidae > Saccostrea > Saccostrea cuccullata. The sequence goes on along the minus strand of NW_026931262.1, from coordinate 309,069 downwards.
AGCCCTATCTATAAAACATCAGATTAAAAAAATCGGAGAGGGCTACATTATGCAGGTTGTCCAAGACATAATTGATTATCATAACATATATGGAAAATCAGACCAAATTTGAATGATAAAACCCTGTGGATGTTTACGTTGTATAGCCAAATGCCGCGGGTCAGAAGTTTTTGGATCTGGTTCATGGAGACTGGAAGTCTACCATCAAACAAAGCACCACTTCCGGTCAAACTTACAACAGAACGGCATTCTTAGGGGAATACAGCCTGAACGTTAAACGGAATGGTCAAGTCATCTACCAAATAAATCTCACTCTTGATTCTGCTGGGAAGGACATTTCTATTTATTTTACAGGTATGATTATATTTACAGAATTATGAATTTTAACTGCTAATTAATGCTACATTCTTGTGGAAAAAACAGAAATCACAAAAAATGTAATCAAAGTGAACTACAAAATCCTCCAATAAAATATTAATCATTTGCTGATTTTTTTTCTATTTCTTCATTTTGTAGAAGACAAACAAAAAGTTTCACATGTTCAGCTGGGTAAGTTATGGCGTTTAGTTTTAACTTAATGATAGATTGGATTTGGTGACAAGGTCATTGTATCCACCTTAGAACTTGCGAAATGATTACTTTAAAAGTTGCTGATATTCTTGTTTCATCAACTTGTTTGTGAGTAGCTTGTCTCGTTTTAGAAATTTTTGTATTCTTGCATATTGAATCACATGAGAGAAACAATATCCCATATGCAGTTGCTAAGGATATACTGCTACATAAGTAAGGGAAGTCGACGGTTGAAAAGTTAAAGTTATCACGTTTATCATAAGGTTTTGCTGTTATGTTAACGTTACCATTTACGTCTTTTTCTATTAAAATATCCAAATATGAAACAGATGTATTATACTTTGTGGCATCTTTTATTTCAAGCTCACTGGGATATACCGGTATCAAGTCGACATTTGAACGGAAGTAAAAGTTGTTAATTGATAATACGTCGTCGATATATCTAAATGTTGGGTTGATCGAAGGCCACAGCAAGTGTTTTCTCCTCCTCATGTATAAGATTTTGAATAGATTGTGCTTCATATGAACACAAAAATATACCTGCTTATAATGGTGCACAATTTGTACCCATGGCAATTCTAACATATCAAGACCTGGTGCATATATGTACGGTAAGTTGTTATATGTACAATGTGTCGATAGAGTATACATGTAAAGTGAAAGATCATGTTACTTTTCTATACAACGGTAAAGTGTAAGATTCTCTCAAGTGTACATGTATCATACGATGGTTAAGTGTATTAAAACATGGTGTAAAGTGGATACCAAAAAAGACATTTAAAGACTCTCTCTCTCTCTCTCTCTCCTATTGTTAAAGGTACAAATAACTTCCTTACTCTATTTTTTATTTAGTGAAAATCAGATTTTAAATCGAAATTTTTCTTTTAAAAATATTAACTTGACTTAAGTTTTGCTTTGTGTACTACTTTTCATTTTTTTTCTTTTTCTAGGAACATGGACTTCCTACAGCGGACAGTGTGTAAAATCCAAAGGAAGACGAGTCGCATTCACAATAGATTTTGTGATGTTGTATATCTGTATAGCTTATGCCTTTGTGTTTTCTTCCTGATGTTTCATTAAACTTTAATTATACATTATGTTTTTCCTCTTTTAATTTATACTTTATTATGTTTTTCCTTTATAATCCGCGAAGCGGATTATAAAAAAGCGTAAACTGACCCAAACCAGATTATACTTTCCTTATAATTTAATTTTAAAATAATTAAACAACTTTTGATGTAAAATTGTGTTGCTTTTTATAAGTTCAAATTTACCGCGCAATAATACAACCGTAGTAACGGAAGTGATTTGAAGCGAGGGGAGGTAATGACTGATTCATTCTAGCTGATGTTTGTTTACATGAGGTTAATTGATTAAAGTGACATTTATTAACATTTTTTCCATATCCGAATGGAAATTTGCATGGATATGATGATTAAGCCTTTATCCCCAGATTATACAAAATGTTATGCCCATGTGATATACAAATAAAATTAAATTATTACTGGATATTGTCAATCTGATATTCTCTTTATTTGTTGTGAAAATATTAGTTATCACAATGGGTTTTGCGTTAGAGAATTTATTTCCTTTGTACCCATAAAAATGCTTTGTAAACATTTAGAGTAATAGATTTACAATGTCGTAGGAAAACGCATACAGGTAATTCACTCAGGTAACATCCTGTGTATATTATTAGTTATCCAGGTTCAATCAAGGGTGTACGGGGATTTACACCGGGTTTTATTCCATACACCCTGAGGCCGAATTTATTTCCTTTGTACCCATAAAAATTCTTTGTAAACATTTAGAGTGTGTCTCAATCTATAGATCTATGTACTACAATGCATCGTGACGTCATGTTATTTAGCTTTTATCATAGAGAATGTATGCATTATGACGTCACGTTTTATTTACACCCGGCTCAAGTCGGGTGCACTATTAGTTATCCAGGTGTGTGTTTTTTATTCCATACACCCTGAGGCCGCAGGCCGCAGGCCTCAGGGTGAATGGAATAAAACCCGGGGTAAATCCCCGTACACCCTTGAACACACTTCGTAAACATCAGAGTGTGTCTCAATCTATCGATTAGATAACTACGTACTGAGAATGTATGCACTGTGACGTCACGTTTTATTTACACCCGGCTCAAGTCGGGTGCACGGATATTTACACCCGACTTTGTAACCAATCAAAGCTCGTGTTACAAGCTAGATAGGAAATAAAGATATTTACACCCGACTTTGTAACCAATCAAAGCTCGTGTTACAAGCTAGATAGGAAATAACATTTTTTATTACATTTTTACCCGTGAAATACTGTAATTTATTCATTGAATAAAAATGATATCCTGTCACACTGTGAAAGGATATCAAAATGACATCCTGTCACAGTGTGACCAATATCAGAAGTGCGAGAGAACTCTCGATTTCCCTTCCCATAACGATGATTGTTGTAAAGAAAACTTCCTTGATCTAATATGATAGATGAAAATAAATAGACTGCGTATTCTGACAGAGAATAAAACTGTCAAAATTACCAAAAATATGTTGCTAAATCCATGTTTACAGTGTTTTCATCTCACTTAGCTATGACGTCTCAACCGCTCAACTATGACGTCACGAGCCTTTGACTGTATAACAAAAAGACAGAGGCTGAAGAAAAATCAAAGAATTTTTTTTAAAAATGTAATAAACAGAAAATTCAATGTTTTGTAGCTGAATATGGAATCACTGTGCTGTATTTTCACTATATAAAATATCAAAAATCTATTTCATTCAACTACAAAACATTGAATATCCTCTATATATATATAAGTGACTTGAAACAAGTTTTTCCCAGTTTTAATTTTAAATTCTTGGAAATTGGTCACCAATGAAAGACAAAAGTAAAGGTAATGTATAGTGAATACTTACTGTGCTCCCTAAAACAACCATTCTGATATACACTTTTATAGTATGTTATTACTGTCATGTGCTGTACTTTATAACAGCTATTTCAAAGTACTCACCCATTGGTATTTTTAAAAAGATGTGCTTATATTTTTTTTATCACACCATCAGATGTTGAACGTAAAAGTAGCAGTTTTCAATAAAATTCATATACATGTAATAATGAAAAATCCTAATTCAAAGAAATATCTACAATCGTAGTTTTACTATTAAAGTTGCAGAAACTTTAGTTTTAGAGAATGATTATTATGCAGAAGTAAAGCTCAAAACAACATTGTGTTTATCCTTGAGTTTTATTATCTCTTTTATGGAAATGATAGACATATTAAAAAAAAGTCTTTGAAAATGAAGATTGACAACAAAATTACATAAAGTGTCATAGCCATGATCGTTATTACATAACAGACACATCAGTATTCTAGTTGTATGGCACATTAATTACTCACTAATGGTACTTCATATCACTGAGAGTACTGCTGCAGCCTATTTATTTTTGCAAGGGTAAAAAAAAAAGAGAAAGCAATTTTTGTACATTTTTATGCATACAATAGATACACTGAGTATTGTGATAATCCAGATATACCTAGATACATGACTTTTTTGTAAATTCCATAACTATTGAACTAATTGGTTTTATAAATCAGGATAAAGCAGCCTAATGTCTTTGTAGATCTATTTACATGCTCCATTTGTTTTATGAAGTCAGGTACACGAATTTTCATCTCTGCACGACTATGTGTTCTTGTTAACAAATACTATAAATATACAATTACTTATAGTACAAGTATTTGTAAACATTCTGCTAATTAATGCCTGCAGGACCGGTAACTGATGTTAAGAAAGGGGTCAAGATCTCAATCAACTTGTAGCAATTCTAAAAGCAACAGAAAAGCACGATCAATTGATGAAAAGATTACAATGCATATCATAAGCCCCGGAACCAAGGAGAGATATGATTCTGGAATCTCAGCACATTTTTTTTGATATGCGAGCATGTACGACATTAATACGCAGAACACACGAGTTACGACTAAGTATGCTATTCCACATACATAATTATACATGTGTATATGTGTGAGATTATATCATAGCAAGGTGAGTGCTTATTTATGTACAATATGAATTGAAAGAAAATTATTTTTGCAATATTAATATTTGTTGAGGGTAACGGATTTTTTGTTGTTGCGAATATTCATTTTTCAATTTTTAACAAACTATTAATAATTGCAGTATTGCAATAGAATCGTTGAAATATCTGTTGCTGATCATATCAGATGCTAATATTCAATTTTGCAAGAAAGCAGTCGTTTTAAATACTATTTTAAAAATACAAATAATTACATAAATTGTACTTATCCTAGTTTTTTTTTCTCTCAGCTTCGGATGATGTGAGTTCAAAAAATGACACTGAGTTTGGAAAATACGACCTTGACCCAGCAAATAGAAATCGAAAACACAACATTCGGTGGGTGTTTTTTTTCTGCTGATATTTTAAATATATTTAAGTAATAACTGTCATTTTTTGTGATCAACTTCTACGATCATACAATGACTCTGCAATCACTGCTTTTTAACGACCTAAGAACGAGAGGAATATTGAATCCCCAAGACAGAGCTTGATACCGTGTATATTCTACTTTTTGAAAACGATAGGATCGAGGAAATGTCTCTCATATTCATTCTTCAGAAAGGTGCAATCACCGCACCGAACAATTACTCAGCAAAAACAATGCAATTATACAAGTTGTCTTTGGCGACTAGCCATTGGAGGAATAATTAGGCTCTATAATTACGACCATAATGACCAAACATTCGACAAGTATTTTGTACAACATCAGCAGCTAAAAAAAAAAATCATTCGTGCAGGTACTTCCACCCTCCCAGTTCCTAAGAGGGTTTTCTACTACGTCACAAAATGGCGCAGTTCCGTTCGAAACGCCATTTTCATCTGAAATGATCCGATTCTGTCCTACAAAAATTCACTTGAGACTTAACGCTCAATAGAAAGCGTGTGAGAGAGGGAGAACGATAGAGAAAGATAGTGGAATTAGAATTGTTTGGGTTTTATTTTTAAAGAAGAGTTCTTTAAACTCATTATCCTTTACTAGTATTTCTTTCTCATTTGTAGCCGATGTCTTCCCAGATCCTGTTTCCGACGTACAAAGATGTTCCCTGGCCTGCATCATAATCATCATTGTCATCTTCGCTCTTGGATTCATAGTATGTTGTTCACTAGTGATAAGGAAATGTATTGAAAAGACGTACTTGTTACGAAGCCGAATCCAGTCCTTTATAGTGAGTGTACCCCCTGTTTCCGGGGTTACGGATAGCAGTGAAGACGTTAATAAACCCACATTTTATTTAGATACTCAGAGTAGTGAATCAGGACATGGGGATAGTGAGGGGAAAAGACACTCGTTCTCAACAGATTCACACGGGGGCGGATCATCGATCAGAGAGGCGGAAAGTAGGGATGGGTCGTCAGCAGAGGAACATGTCTCGTGATTAACAGATTGAAATACCCATCTTGGACTCCGTGGAGTATCTGTAAGGATTTTGTTAGCTCTGAAATCTTATGTTCAGAACGTTTGTCGCAACCAATATACACCAACCAACGGACGAACATTTTATTTTCCACTGTCTGGACATTCGATGTGGATATGGAATTTACTGAATGTTTAAAATCATCAATGTTTGACACCTTTGTGAGATGGTTAGCCTGAGATGTTGGACCGCTATGATGTGATTATTACGTCACACTATTGGCGGAGTCAGCTATATTTGCATTCGTCGATGTTCAATAGTAAACGAAATTATTCGAGTGAAGGAAGCTTTTGATATTGTTTTTGGACTTCGAAAAATTGTATTATAAATGGTGTACAAAAAATACATTTTATATCTAGTATATTTTCAACTAACTTGTATATTATTTACCATATTTCTTTAAAAAAAATGAAACATTAGAGTATAATTTTATAGGTTTTCAAAACATCGCGTTAACACAAGTTTCAGCGTTACAAGTCCAAAATTAAAAATCTCAATTATCTTATAAGAATTTTTTTTTGCATTTTTTCAGTGAAAATGAACAAAAAGTGTTTTATTTGCAAATAAAGTACTTTATGGTTTCACATTTCACATGTCATAATGCTATTGATTTTCAATCGGCAATTCTCGCCTGACGCTCCATTCAAACCTCTGTTAATTTACCGCACTCTTACCTTAAGCTTTTCGCCCTTTGCCTCTTTTGCGCCAATTTTTATCTTCTCTAAGATGTTACATGTATTGGTACGCATGCGCTAGACTAGTGTGACAGTACCAAAATCAATCTCCCATGCAGAAGTGTCGTTCGTATCCTCTCTCAGACACCTCTTCAATGGGCTCAAAGATTTTTGACATAACATATAAAACGTGATATTTGCAGAATTGTTTCAAATTAAATAATTCTGGATTGATTTAGTAAATATCTATCTCAAAACTCAGACAAAACATAAAAACTGAATTATAATGAATTAAAACAAACGCCACTATTTCTTGTGTTTATCACTGTGATTACGCGAGCCAACGACAGAATGAATGTATGAGCCGATGGTAGACAGTGTGCTAAAATGATTCAATCGGAGCTCCTCAGGTGGCTCGCCATCGTATCACGATGTCGAAGATGTTCTACCATCTTGCTGATTCAGTCATGTGATCTTATTTGAATTTCTTTCAAATGTCATACATTTAAAGTATGATTTACATTGTGGCCCGCCCAACACTTTGTTCTTGCTTTCAAAGCCTTCTAACATAAGGTTGTAATAAAAAGCTATTTACAATGGAGAATTAGGCAAATTAAGAAAATATGCAGAGCGAAATGTGAAATGAGTGACAAGGCAGTTTTCGGTGGATAAATCAATGACTTGAGTTGATGCGTATTTCTCCACTAATCACACCCGAGGTGTACGAGAGTGAAAATTCTCAAATATCATTAGTAGAGAGGTACTACATGCACTAGTATCGCTCCTTCGAACTCTCGCCTTCGCATCTTTGCACTTCGGTCTTCAAAGCTCCTTTCTTTGATTTTCACAGCATATGCATATTTTTTATTTATAAAATTTACATTATTTGCTTATTTTCTCTCATTTTTTTTTAAAATTTCTTTTTTCCCCTTCCAAGCATCAAAACTGGACGCTGTTATTATTAGTTTATTTCATTTAGCTGTTTAGATTTTGCAGTTGAAACAAACGTTCATAGTAGGGCTACTGTTTTAGAGCGGCAGTGGCGGATCGAGAGGGTGTCAGACACCCCACCCTTCCCACTATTCGTGGTCCAAATTTAAAGTAAGACAAGTAATCACTTCTCCTTAATAACACATAAAGTAAATCTTAAATAATTAAACAAAACTTATCTTAAAAAGAAATTCAGCTAGCCTAAGGGATTCTTGGGGTTTCGGCCACTAAACTCTCATAAGGACTCTGTCCTGGAGCCACCGAGGAAGAGGGGGCTGAAAGTCGTCCCGTACCCCAGGCCTGTTGCGCCCATGCACTACTTAAAATAATTCGGGATCCACCACGGAGTATATAAATACTTATAGATCTCAAAAGGTTTTTTGAAAGATTAATTAAAGCGACTCTAAACATTAAGAAACATTTTATGGACTTTGAGAAAATCATTGACGTTTGAAACCATGAAATTAGATCTATTGAAATATACTTATATGATTGCATAAATCATCAGAATTAAATTGATCATCAGTTGGACAATTCAGAGAAAACAATTCAGAGGGAGGTAAACTCAGAGAGAGAGAGAGAGAGAGATTTTATTTTCTAAGTGCAGCGCATTTAAACCCTTTTTGTAAACAGTTTCTCAGAAGCTTATTACAGAAAAATACCGTTTTTGAAATCAAATATAACTTTTATACTAGTACTGTTAGCTAACAAAACAGATTTAAATGCAGCTTTACGCATTATGTGAGTAATTACATGATAATTTCAGAATGAAATACTTCGCAGTCGGATGCACCGCGCTAGCAGTATAAGTGACGGGTCATTTTTCAAAATACGACTTTTTATATTTGCTTAGGCATTATGGCGTCTATACACCAAACACTTTAAAATATCACCCACCGTAAAGCCTCAACTTCACATGGGCTGACCCAGAAAAATTAGTTTTCCTCATGTACATTTGACATTTCTAACGAAGGTGTGCAGTACGCCCGACAAAGTCTGAAGGTAAGAACTTTTATTGTGTTGACACAGAATTTTCATCGTAAAATACTTTATAACTTCCCCTGTGGTTCAGGATAACAGCTTTGTATACGGGTAAGGCCTGTGTCTGTACTTTAAATGTTTAATTAGGATTTTTAAATATTTTTCAAAAACTTTTAAATGTCATAATAATTCAGTCGATAAATATTTAATCGTTGGGTATTGCACAGTTTATCAAAATTTACGTACCAAATATGCATTTTGATATTTTTGGTATATATCTATCTTTTAAATATATTAACTGTAATTTATGGCAATGTTTTTCATGTTACATAACAGTTGAGAGGCGACGCATGCAATTACTTAAACTCTATTTGCAATAAATATCAACTTAAATCATAGGGGCTTGCTTAAATATTTATTTAAAAATCACATACAACACGTGTTGCTGGCATACTCTAAAACCTGGCCTGGCCCCTTTGGCCTGGCCTGGCCTCTAAGTTGGCCTGGCCTCTATCTTGGCCTCTAATTTGGCTTCAAACCAAATTTTGGCCTGGCCTCAAAAGTTGGCCTGGCCTCAGATTTGGCCTCTGTAAAAATTTTTGGCCTCAATTTTGGCCTCACTCAAAAATTAATTTCTTTTCAGAATTTGATTGATTTCATTGATTTTTTATCGGTTTCATTTTTTCAAAGATTAAGCAGGTAAATAATATATTTCTGTTGATATGTAAATGCTAACATTAAAAATAATCATGTACTACCACCAATATGATTTATTTTATTGATTATCAATCGATCAGTGTACACTTATTTCATTTTATGATTTGATGACAGGTATTTCATACTGACACTACCGACACTCTTGCTTAATTATTTAGAAAAAAAGTATCAGAGTTTATTTTGTGTTTTCCAAATCGTGCACATTGAAAAAATCTCTAAATAATATCAAATGTCATTAATAGCTTTGAAAAATTCCCACTTGTTAAGTGATGAATCATCACCTTTTACACACTGTAGAGTGTTGTGTTACTATTATGCCTGCATCATCTTAAATGTGATATATGAATACAGGAACCAAAGAATTTTTAAATAAATATACTACCATATACCAATGCAGATACCAAAATATTTATATTATACTGATTTGATTACTCTGTTAAAAATTCATATGTACTTTAATCTCAGAACAGTTGGTATTTAAAAAACTAATATAAATAACATTATCAGATAATTTATAACTTTCTGTTCCTGTGCGGTAACACTGTAATTGGATATTTAATGACAAAAAATTCTGCAGCATGGTTCTTGACAGGAGATAAGGTTGAAGTTAATCAGCAATGAAATGTATAAGTGCATAGGCTGTTAAGCCATTCATGATTTGTAAAGAATTTCCTGCTAAAACTTTCACTATCTACAATTATCAAAACAAAAGTTGAGTTTGATGATAGTTTATTAACGTTTGTGCTGTAAAACATTTCCTATCAACCAGACTATTAGAACCCTATCATAAAATATGGCCAATTACTTGCATATCATAGTATTGACACTTTTTCTATCAGTTTGTAAAAGTAGTCCACGTTATCTAAAAGATTTTTTTTAATTCTGAATAAAGAGTTTATAAGACATGTAACAAGTGATACTTTATATAGCAAATTAAAATTCTTTTTAGTCTTAGGTAATATTACTACCCGATTTCTTTGTTGTCTTGATAATTTAAATTGATGTTTCAAAATGTTTTACTTTGTAAAATCATCAATCATACTATGAAAAGTCTTCAGAATTGCAAATCAATAGAAAATCAATAAAATAAATCAGATTGGTGGTAGTGTATTATTATTTTAATGTTCACATCTACATATCAACAGAAATATATCATTTACCTGCTTAATCTTTGAAAAAATGAAACCAATAAAAAATCAATGAAATCAATCAAATTTTGAAAAGAAATTAATTTTTGAGTGAGGCCAAAATTGAGGCCAAAAATTTTTACAGAGGCCAAATCTGAGGCCAGGCCAACTTTTGAGGCCAGGCCAAAATTTGGTTTGAAGCCAAATTAGAGGCCAAGATAGAGGCCAGGCCAAAGAGTATGCCCGTGTTGCTTTAGTATTACCGTATAGTTATGATTTTTAAAATAAATAATTATTAAACTCACAGGGAGCAAGCCCCTGTGCAAAATTAAACGACCATGCAGAATATAATGACTGTCCTTTTTTTTTATATCTTTAAATTTCGGAAATAATTCTATGATGATATCATCTCGTTAACATAAGTGACAACAAGTTTGATAGATCGTAACTGATTATCGAACAAAACTCTAACAAAACATTACTGTGAATCAGGATACAGCAAAATTCTGAATGTGATTGAAATGAGATTGTATAAAAGATACGCAATATTACCTTGACGAAATTCCTTTGTTGCTATTCTCACCTACGTAAATATTCGTTTTACTAATGCCTTTATAAATGAATGATTTTTGTCTGCCCCTGTGGTTGTTAACCATAAATTTAGCGATGTTTGTTCGGGTTTGGCCGTTACACAAACGCGAAATGGGGAGGGGGATTCCCAGCTTTGAGTTTATATACTGCTCCTCCCTGACGACTTTCATTTAAAGGAAGATCATGACAGACACGTTCTTACAATGTCAAAGAATTCAGTTTTAGAATCTGATAGCGGTATCCCATTACCTGCTACTAAGGTTGGGGAGGGGCACCTGTTCTGTCCAGGACATAAGAACAGGTAGACATTGTAGATATCTAAGAGTCTGCAAAGACGGGACATGTTTCCTTTTCCAAAAGAGTTTGGGATTAATTTCTTTTAAATGTATATATAAATCTGTATAGTACATGGAAGATACCATTTCTGGCTCTTCTATGATGGTCAGAGAGTGTGTGTCGGTTTTATTGAATCGGGTTTTCCAGGGCTGTCTTGAAATGTCTCAACAAATTTAACGCATACTGTTTTTTTTCTTTGATCAAGCGTCCATGCCATACACTTTACCTATCTAGATTTTCCTATAAATTCAAACCTAAATAAAAAAAAAAAGAATACAGTATGTCAGTTTAAAAAATATGAAAAACTAGAAATATGGTTATAAAATACACTTATATTCGATGTCTCCCCTTAGAATGACCATAACAGATACTGATATTGATTAAGTTCGCAGGGTGTTGAGGGTAACAGGGTATGATCCCCATTTAAAGTTCAGTCGCCGATTTAAATTATATCTGAATGTCATAAATTTTATATTCTTCATTTATACATATTGCTATCTTGTTAGGGTCTTTCTGTTTATTTTCTAAAGGTGTGGAGATTCAAAATATTTTATTACAGGGGTCTGATTGATTTAAGAGAGAGAGAGAGAGAGAGAGAGAGAGTTATATCTTCTTTCTGTATACATGCACACGTATATTCGAAGATGAAGAGTAACATACTACAATATAGATAAGGCCGAAATAGCATAAATAATATATATACAGCACTTCTAAAAAAATATATGAAACCAGTTACCACACATAATAACCATCTTTAAGTAACAAGTAGACTAATTATAAAGTCTGAATGAAACGACATGTTCCTAAAATTATCAAAGAAACGATTAAAACTCTCAAACAGCTGCTTAATTGGAACACCGACACCCCCACAGTTTTCATGAACTAACTACTAAGCATCCTGTGTACTTCTTAGATTGAATTTATGTTAAAACATATGTAAGGGACCGACACACGGAGACACCCATCATCCATACTAGAAAACCTATGACGGGCAAGGGCATCGGCCCCAAATCACCTGTCTTTTAATTACAGAAGTTTGTTATGGAGAAGTTTTGTAAAAGAAAGTGGGCGATATCTGTCGGCAAAAACGTAAAAACGATAGCATTCAATTGAGTTGTATAAAGTTAATATCCCTTTAAACGTTAGTACGTATTCATGTACACGCAAAAGATCCTTTTATATTAAAATATCCAAAAATAAAATACACTAGACATTTCATGCACCTTATATAGATAATTTTAAAAAAATCTTGCTTTTTAAAAATATTTATCTATTTATCTATTTTTAGGGGAAAAACAATTTTGGATGAATTCTGATATTTCATTATTTATCTGATGGATTTACAGTAACTACAAATCATGATCAATTTTAAACGTCACATTAATTGTGCTTCCCATTAAACAACAATGATTTTTGTTTTGTTTTTTTCTTTTGAAACATCAAGGGATAATTCATTCTCTTAAAATATGAAAGATCATTTATCAAATTATAATTGTCAGGGTCTTTCTTCTGAATACTTGAGGTTTTAAGTTATAAAATACAAAATTAATTGTAGTATTATCTTTATTTTCAATCTATCTAAATTATTCTTGATCGAAACCAGATTTTGGCATTCATCTCTTACTATTACTTTCGAAAACTTCCTCCTATACATGTATTCAATTCAATCTTATGAACAGTCGAAGCTAAAAAAATCTCTTAAAATTCGTAAGTAAGAGGTCAATCAGATTTTTTTTTATATAAAACCTAGTTAATGATAGAATATTTTCTAAGGGCGTCTTTTACCAATACTTAGTATATTGGGGTTAAGTATCGCCATTTCATATTAAAATAATTATAAGTAGCTAGATACATGTATAAATGTAGGTCTGAGTATCGCCATTTAGTGTTTGATTAATTGAAAGTAGCTTTAAAGCAGGTAGGAACAAGATAGACAGGATGTCATATGATAAATGAATTTCAATCGCATGGGTCCCCTTTCTTAGCCCCCACGGAGATAATGGAATGTTATCTTATATTTTAGATTAATGGAAGCATTTTTATATAAACATTTTTTATTCGCTAAAAAACAAACAAACAAAACAAAACAAACCGAACAATACGAGTATTTATACAAAATAATTATTTGCCTATTTGACTTGTACAATTGAAGCATTGAAAAATTCTACATGTGAGTAGAGGGAAGTATATTATTTTGAATAATACATTTTTTGTTTTATATTAAGGTGTGCACGTATTTAATCTTTTATAGTATATGTTATTAAACAATGCTTTGAAATTATATATACTTGGCTTATTTGGAAATTATAATTAATCATTATAAAGCAGTTGCAAAATGCCTGGAAGATTAAATATACGCTTTACAAAAAAGATTCATAGTTCAGAGAGAGCAATTTACGAACTCTAAAATATATCAACTAATTCTTTTCTGGGTTTATAACCCCCCCCCCCCTTTTCTCTCTCTCAGATGACAGAAAGATAATGAATTGAGAACTTTACAAACACATGCTTCTTAATCCCTGTAAACTTCTTAATTATGATTTGTATCCTGATATTACAAGTCTAGTTTATTAATTACCGGCATTTATATATACATACCTACCTTCTCACGAAGGTTATACATGCATATATATCCGGAAGGAGTAAAGTGATTAATGTCTCCGTGGTCAATGGTTTTAGTGCAAAGGGTCATTTATCTTAAAATGTGGACTTTTAAGTAGGAATTTCTGTGAAAGCGACAATATAGCGACAGGACATGTGCATTTGCAACTATTTCTCTCCCTACCAGCAAAGAACCATGATTTATGTGCTACCTAAAACTCAATAATTCATTCTTCCAGTGTTTATTAAATGACATGATTCAAAGTCTACTTGATAATAATTTAACTCTTTTTTAATGCACCTCTCTTTGATAGAAGTAAACACATTATTTTACATGTCAAGTAATTCCGTGTTCTTGTCATCTTGTGCCTCCATTGTTAGTTGACCGTCATGTTGTAAATAAAATTCTGAATTTACCGGGTGGCAGTAAATTCAAATTTTGAATTCAACCATATCTCACTTTTAATTTCTTTGTTTGAATTAAAGTAATAGTAATGTTCAGTTCGTGTACATATAAGTGGAAATGAATATACAAGTATGGATTTCAAATACTAAAAATCTATATTATTCAGTGTATTAAGTTTATAGAGTATATATGAGTATATGATCTAATTCTCTCACGCGATCAGACATAGCTTCATATGAACTAAAATGAAGAAGGGTACATTCAAATGGCACAACTCTGAGGTAAAGTGGGGGTGGGGAAATTTCTTTATGTTTGAAAAAGGTAAAGAAATATTTGGATTGTAAATACATGCAAGTATATATGGAACGCATTTAGTGTTGGAAGTATATGATACTTTGCACTTAGTCTAGCTTGCTACAAGTTGTAATATATGTGTTCAGGTGAAAAATTATAAAGTCATTATAATGTTATTAAACTGACTCCAAAACTTAAATACATTTTTTCTGTATGTAAACCACACATGTAAATGTAATTTAACGCGATTAACATAATGATTTTTTTTTTACTTTTGTTTCAGATGACCAGTTCAAACATGGATTCCAAGAAATCGGACAAGAATCACTTAGAAAACCTCAGCAAAGCCTTAAACAAAGCACGAGAGTACATCATTCTTCTTCTCACTTACTTCCTATATAAAATCGCGCGTTCGATTGTTACAACAATGCAGAAATTTACTTGGGCGGTGACAGGAGTCGAGCGCACGCGGAAGGACGCTAAAAGTGGAATACAGTTTAAGCATAGTGCGCATGTGCATAATGTGTTATGGCGGCGAAAACTTATCATGTCCTCTGTGTCGGAGCCTTCCGATTTCATTTTAACTCATAAGTTTTTCAAACATCCTAATTATGTATTGAAGCCCAACATTTCACTGTACTGTATAACCAAGGAGGAGGCCTTCTTTGTCGAGATACCAGAAGACGTTAATCTTTATAAACAATTTGACACAAGATCCTTCTATATGAAGCAGTTCGAAAAAGCTCATAGTGTTATAAGCATGCCTTTGGCATCATTTCATAAAATTGCCCAAGACATTGGCCGTCCAAAAGTTCCAATCATCTGGATGTCCTCTACCGGAAGTTGTGGTGCTGCTCTGTTAAGTCGAGTGTTTGGACAACTTCCGGGAATGGCCGTCATCAGTGACCCAGATGCTTTAACTAGTCTTGCATTCCTGAAAAAGTCAAACAAATTTGGAAAAGGTGAATACGAACAGTTACTACCCAGCGCACTACGACTACTCTGTAAACAAGATGACCGTGCCAAGATGTTCTTCGTGAAAACAAGACCCTGCAGTACTTGTCAAATGGCGGATGTTTATAAATGTTTCCCGCAGATTTATCAGCTTTATATTTATCGCAATAGCTTTAAAACAGTGACATCTCACCTTAACATATTTACAAAAGAACCAATATCTATCGTAGGAAAGTACATCATTGACAGTAAAGTACTGTCAGCCGTCTTGCCCTGTTTTCGAAGATCTCTATATCACAATTATTGCTATGTACTGGAAAGAACGGATTCTACTGAAAACGGAAGAGATCTCACAAGCGTTGGTATATTTGCTACTTCTTGGGCAGCAAATATATCGCAGTGTCTCGATCACGTGGACGCCGGGGTACCTGTTATCGCAATCATGTTCGAAGAAATGATGAAAAATCCACAAAAAATTCTCTCCATCTTATTTGATGTCTTGGAACTGAGGCAGGAGTTTCTGTCGGACGCCATGGAAGGGTTCCGAGTTGATCCCTGTAATAACAATGTAGCCGGTGGACTTGGTTTGAATGAAACTAGACGTACCGTGTCTCACCAAGCTCGACTAGAGGCGGACGCCATATTAAAAAAGCATGGACTACCTAAACTCGGAGAGAGATTCGAAATTCCTGGACTACTGGACTTTGAAACAACAAAATTCAGAGGGATAAACACCAAAGAAAGATATTACTAGCTAATTCATGATATTAATTATTTTAAAATTCCATGTATTTTTGACAACAAATAAATAGTCTTTTCTTTGAAACAAGTACTGTATGTGGAGTTGTTTAATTAACTAATCGTTAAAAATCCCAACACTATCTCAGAATCAGCATAACACTATCTCAGAAACAGCATAACACTGTCATAGGAACAGCATAACACTATCATAGAAACAGCATAACACTGCCATAGAAACAGCATACCACTATCTCAGAAACAGCATATACCACTATCTCAGAAACAGCAGAGCACTATCTCAGAAACATGATAACACTATCTCAGAAACAGCATAACACTGCCATAGAAACAGCATAACACTATCATAGAAACAGCATAGCACTATCTCAGAAACATGATAACACTATCTCAGAAACAGCATAGCACTATCTCAGAAACATGATAACACTATCTCAGAAACAGCATAACACTGCCATAGAAACAGTGAGTTCGATCCCAGGCATGTGCATGGAAGAATTTTATTCAGTAAATAAAGCCGTGCACTATTTCTAACACACATATAAATCCTTAGACCACTATGCGAGAATAGTAGGGTATGGGTTATATAGAGACAAACTGACAGGAAGCATAATAATACAAAACAGCATAACTGTATTACAGAAGCAGCATTACAATAACACAGAAGCAGCATAACACTTATACAGAAAAGGCTTAACACTAACACACAAACAACATAACACCAATAAAGAAGCAGCATAACACTAATACAAAAGCACCATAACACTAATACAAAAGCACCATAACACTAATACAGAAACAACGTAACACTAAAACAGAAGTAGCATTAAACTAATACCGAAGCAGCATAACAGTAATCTAGAAGCAACGTAACATTAAAACAGAAGCAGCATAAAACTAATTCAGAAGCAACACAACATAAACAGAGATAACACTCTCAAAGAAGCAGTATAATTGTTATACAGTAACAACATAATTCTAATACGGAAGCAGCATGTTGCTATCAATTGAGAAACGGAAAGATTAAGGTTTCGTCAAAGGTCAACATGTCTAAAAAATTATTTTTACAATAGCTCCAAAACTATGTGTGGTATAAAGTCAAGACGTTTACAGTTTATAAATATATCATTAATTAATAGATAGAAAGTATCACTTGATAATAAATATTTTAAAACAGATATTATTTGAGAAAAATTGCATCAGAAAATGTGCATATTTAAAGAAAAATGCACCTGCTTAATTCTGTCCTTTTTGTGAAAACCAACATTGTAGAAATAATATATGTTTATCATTGAAGGGCAAGTTGGGCGTGAATGGTCTCTGAAAGGCTGTTATTGAAAGCATGACATGTATAAAGACAAGACCCCTATAGAATCGGCCATTTGCAATGTACTTTCACTTTCAAGTCTTGACATTTGGACAAAATAAACAGGGAAAACAACTTTCCAGAGGCTATCCAAGTACAACTTGCCCTTCATTGATAAACATATTTTGTTTCTGCAATGATGGTTTTCACTAAGAGCATGGAATAAACTAGGTGTATTTTTTTTTTGAAAATATATGCATTTTTAAGAAGAATTTTTCTCAATTAATATTATTCCAAGTAATTTTTTTTTTATAAAGTGATACTTTCTATCTGTTAATCAATGAAAAATTTATAAACTGTAAAAGTTTCAGCTTCATACCTCACATAGTTTTGGGGCTATTGTAAAAATAAATTTTTGGACATGTTGACCTTTGACGAAACCTTAATGTGCTTATTAGATGAAAATGTAACTAAATCTAATTATAATGAATGAGGATAATAGATAACCAAGATTTTTTTTTTGCATGACTTAGCTGCATATGCCAATTATCAAATGCTAGCATCTTATCTAGATTCATATATATTTCCTTAATTACCTATAAGAATGGAGAGAGACGGTATCGCTGACGTTAGAAAAATACACATGCTTCTATTACAGTATTTCTCACTTCGTGCATTGTCCTCTTATACAATAACGATGCGTCATTTTGTCATTTGGTGGCATTTTTCTTTTATCACACTAGTCGTTATTACGTATAAAGTATATAATTACATAGAAAAGTGCGTAAGATGCATTTTATTTGATACATGCGCTAACATCCTCTGTCATACAAGATGAAACTATTCTTACTTTACTTTTTCCTAGGCCATTTAGTTTTAAGTCAAGGTAAGTTGGTTTTCAAAACGCTTTCTAGATTTTCGGCACTTGGAGGTTCGACGTATATTTGTTCTTGAAGTCTTTTCATGATGTTCTTATGTTTGTATTACTCCTACCCTCCTACTGTCTTACAATCTACCAGAAATCCCTCACCACTCCCTTCCCCCATCTCCTCATAATTTCATCATGATGTTCTTTATTTTCCAACTTTAACTCGGTATTGGATTGAGATAAATCTTAAAATGATGTCTTTGTACAAACGATCACATAATGCATTGTAAGTTATGGCACCATGAATTCAAATAAGTTACTGAAATTTGATATAAGTAACATTATACTTATTATTTACATTCACTTTGGTATTTACATATGCTGGTGTCATTCCTTATATATATAGCAGTGCTAATAAAATTGAAATTCAATTTTCAGTGACATGCAGTTGGTCACATGATCAGACATTTTTGCGTATGGAAAGCAAACTGCACGAAAAATTTGGAAAGTTCTGACTATGACGTCACATGACGTCGTAGATACTTTAAGCGAGTTGCATTTCAAAATCAAAGTCTAAATAATGCATATATTTCTTTGTAACGTGAATAAAACCGTAAAATATAAATATAAGAAATAAGATATCTTTTTTTTTGGGGGGGGGGTTTCATTGGGGTATGACATGAAGTCGGTACGTGATCAAATCTACTATAACGCCCTTCGGGCGTTAAAGAATTTGATCACGTGACTGAATTCACGTCATATCCCAATGAAACTCTAAAAATGATACCAGTATCTTATTTTTTAAATGTATATAGGATATATTAAAGCGAGTTTTTAATGGTCTTTAAAAGAAAATTTCTTAATGGTCTTTAAACAAGTATCATTTAATTATTATTCACGGAGGTTTGTCAAGAAATATTTGTCATCTTTAAACATGATCACCGATAAAATAACAAGAGGTCCACGGATCTTAACTATCACCCTGATACCTCTCTTTGGAAAGGATCGATAAAATATCAGATTGATAATTAATAATTATGGTATAAATAAAAAAGAAAATATTTATATGCACATGTAGCTAAAAACAACAGAAAAATATCCATGTTTACGGACGATAAAAGACAAGAAAAAAAGATAAAGATAACGCAGAACTTTGAGAGCAGATTCCAGAGGTGGGATAAAATGCCTAGAAATAGTAAGCACCCCCTGTCGAACAGTCTCACCAGCCATGAGCCCTAAGTACTGATCAATAGACCGACCATTCCGTTGTCAAATTCAGTATAAAAGCAACTTAAGGCTAAACAGTTGATATGAAACAAGTCAACAAAAACACGACCCAGTGATAGGTTACATAATGTCATTATAAAGACCACAGAATTTACGAAATGCTGACTTTTAAGGAGGTTGTTGAGATCTGTGTTACGTCAACTTATCTGTCAGACTTGGTACCCATTGGAATTCCAGCAGTCTCTTGGATGACCTGGTCTACGAAGACTAGTGTACATAAATGTTGTCAATGAGGAAATCGGCATCCTTTTAATCTCAACTTCAGAATATTTGTGTGTACAGTCAGAGTGATGGACAAAAAGTAGATTAATTGTAATTATATAGGTCATCTTATGGAACGCCATGGCTGCCTTATGTTAGATGATTATATTATATGCTGTGCTTCTTATATTATATGCTGTGGATTTGTAATTATATGCTGTGGTTCTTTTATTATATGCTGTGGGTTTATAATTATATGCTGTGGTTTTATAATTATATGCTGTGGGTTTATAATTATATGCTGTGGATCTATTATTATATGCTGTGGGTCTATAATTATATGCTGTGGTTTCATTATTATACATGTATGCTGTGGGTTCATAATTATGTGGGTTCATAATTATATGCTGTGGGTTCATAATTATATGCTGTGGTTCTTTTATTATATGCTGTGGTTTCATTATTATATGCTGTGGGTTCATAATTATATGCTGTGGGGGTATTGTTTCATATTCTGGCGGTTTATTTAAAACTAGCTATTCGAATCTGGACTTCTGTTTTTTTAATTTACTTGCTCAAAAAATGGCGGCAACTGTACCAGGCCTAACCGTAATAGGAATGAGAGAGTGGAGTGCTGAATCAATCGGCAATCCTCGGCTGACTCCACTACGCTCCATTCAAAATTCGGATGTGATTAGTGGAGGAATAACATCAGATCCTAACATTTCTCAGGCACGTAGCAACGGGGGGGGGGGGGGGGGGGGGGGGGCATGCCCCCCACTTTTTTCCCAAACATTACCTTTGCTATAGAAAATGTCCATTGAAAAGATGGTTGCCTCCCCCCCCCCCCCCACTTTTTACAACTTTTTACAACAGTATATAGCTAGCAAGGAAATATAGAAAAAAAATTGGAAGTTAAAGGAAGATCACATGACTGAATCAGCAAGATGGTAGATCACCGTTGACGTCCGAGGGTATGTGCGAGGTACGAGTCATCCGAGTGGTGCTGAATAGGAAGGCATTACCTGATTGGTTTAAATGAGGTACATGTATGTTATGTTTTTTTTTTAAAAATTTTTAAATATAAAAATATTAATGTTTGAAATAAATGAGTGAATGTATGAATATTACAGAAATATAGAAATACCAGGGAAGACAATAGGAGCAGAGGTTGATTTTTTTGGCAGAGTGTTATTTACTGGCGGTTACTATAAGTTAATTTTTAATTTTAAACAGCTGCAGTTTTGACCTATAAACGCCATGGGACCCTATTTTTTTTTTCGGGGGGGGGGGGGGGGGGATAAGCGCCTGGAATAAAGTTTCAAACGATTCCAAGGAATTGTTTGAAATTAAATTAGTATGAGAGGACAAAAGGTTCGTATAGAGTTCTGTGGGAAAATAATTGGTACTCTTTTCCTTACAGAGATCTTAATTTTTAAAATGTTAAGTGAATTTAAGGTCAAGAAAAATGATATTTTATTTATTTCACGACACACCGAGAGGAAATATACATGTATATATAAAAAAAGAAAAAAAGATTTGTTTTTGTGTTTGGAAAAAAAATTAGGTACTAAAAAAGTTTGTCGAACCTAACCACTCCCCCCCCCCCTCCCCCACGACACGAAATAGAATTTTGGTGATTAGGCCATTTTCCTTTTTTTCTTTTTTTTTTTTTTGCTTGTCAGGTTTTTAGGTTTTTTTGATGGAATATTTTTTTTATCACTTAGCCCCCCCCCACACTTTCAATTAGCTTCCGAGGCCAATGATTAGTATAGCGTGGTGCATTTGATAATGTCAGAGGAAGTAAGTAAGTTAACAATGTGCATCAGATTGCTCTTAATATGATAAAGATTTGTAGTGTATGGCATCGTTTGAAACTTTCATCCAAGCGCTTATAAAAAAAATCCCCCCAAAATATAGGTTCCATGGCGTTTATAGGTCAAAATTGCAGTTGATAAAAATTAACTTATAGGTACCGCAGTAAATAACACTCTGGCCCCAAAAAAAATCAACCACAACTCCTACAATCTCCCCTGGTATTTCTATATTTCTGTTATATTCCTACATTCCATAAAAAAATCAACCCCCGCTCTTACCATCTCCCTGGTATTTCTATATTTCTGTAATATTCATTATTTCAAACATTAATATTTTTACTTTAAAAAAGAAAAACAAAACAAACAAACAAACATTACATACATGTTCCTCATTTAAACCAATCAGGTAATGCCTTCCTATTCAGCACTCCACTCTCTCTCATTCCTATTACGGTTAGCCGCCATTTTTTGAGCAAGTAAACTAAAAAAACGAGAAGTCCAAATTTGAATAGATAGTTTCTAATAAACCGACAGAATATGTAACAATACACCCACAGAATATAATTATGAACCCACAGCATATAAAAACGAAACCACAGCATATAATGAAAGATCCACAGCATATAATTATAAACCCACAGCATATAATTATAAACCCACAGCATATAATTATAAAACCACAGCATATAATTATAAACCCACAGCATATAATTATAGACCCACAGCATATAATAATAGATCCACAGCATATAATAATAGATCTACAGCATATAATAATAGACCCACAGCATATAATAATAGACCCATAGCATATAATGGACCCACAGCATATAATAATAGATCCACAGCATATAATAATAGACCTACGGCATATAATTATAAACCCACAGCATATGATAATAGATCCACAGCATATAATTATAGAACCACAGCATATAATTATAGACCCACAGCATATAATAATAGACCCACAGCATATAATTATAGAACCACAGCATATAATATAAGAACCACAGCATATAATAACAAACCCACAGCATATAATTATAAACCCACAGCATATAATTATAGACCCACAGTATAATATAATCATCTAACATAAGGCAGCCATGGCGTTCCATATCATCTGACTGAAATAGCAGAGTAGACTGTTCTGTATTCGTAAGGCAAATATTTTGCGACGATCCAAACTGATTACTTCCTCAGCTTATTTTTCTGAACGAGAATGTCCAATCATCAATAATACAAAAGTGATTCACATTAAAAATGAATAAAACTTATATCTTTACAGATTTTTTTACAAGCCGTGATTTATATTTAAATTTTATGTATAACATATGAAAATATTTACCTATATAAGGGAAAGTAAAGAACTTGTAATGAACAAAAAAATATATATTTTTTGATATTGAAAATCATTCTTGAGGCAGAATTTCAAAATATTGAATTTGGTTTATTTATAAGCATTCCTGTATCGAATTCCACGACTGGCCAGATTGATTATGAAAAGCACATATTTGAATAGAAGTGTTCGACTAAGACATGCACAAGTACCCGAGAAACAAGGTAAGAATTTTCACATGGTTATGAGGAATAGTTGTAATATCATATATATTAATCCAAGATTCCCCTGTTTCTTATCCCTGCTTTCAACATAGGGTACCTGCCTTAACTCTGCAGGAAAAATATTCAAAGACAAGGGACTTTGCATGAATAGAAACACCGTTGTTTACTTACTAGTACATTGGGAAAAATAATGGAACTAATGAATTCAATTACTTATTTTTGGTCTTATATAATGCTAAGCATGTTTTAGTCTTTAAGAAATTGACTGTAAATAACCATTTTTTCTATCTCACTTCTAAGGGCAGATCACTCTAACAGCAAAAAAATACCCTACAATTAGAACTCTTGTGTGAGCAGTGTTTAGAGCTTCCTTAAATTCTGTTTTCTTTGTAAATTTTAATTAATTCTATATGAGTACGTCAGATATTGTCTTATTTTTTCTGTTGTAGATTACACTGAAGTCCTGAGAAATCTCAAAAACACAAGGTTCTTCTGGAAGTTCATACAATATCTCAAAGTGACTGGAAAATAAGAGAAAGAATTCATTTCTCACCTTTGTATTTGTTTTAAACATACTGATAAAACAAATAAAATAATTCTATTGCCAAAAGAGCATTATTTGATGTAACTTAATGTATCATGGGGAAATGCCAGACACGCAGTATTTGGAGGCCGGGGAGGAGGGGTATCCATCAATTATTTTTAAAATATATATTTTTTAACAAAAAAAGGTTTTAAGACGTATTCTAAAAAGGAAAAGTTACATGTATAAACTACATGTATATGTATATGATAAACACATGCAGTAGAAATGTATGTCTTACACGAAAGAAATTAAACAATTTAATTTTTTTTGTTTGGCAGAAAATTGAAGCATTTCTTGACTATTGAACACGCCGTACTCTTGACCATTGAACACGTTGTAATCTGACCATTAAACATGCTGTAATATTTATCAATGGACACGCTATATAACCTCGATAATTCAAAGCCTTGTTATCTTGATCATCGAACACGCTTTTATAATGTATCCTGACCACTGACCATGCTGTGATCTGGATCTTCGTACACGCTTAAATCTTGACCATTGAATGCACTGTGATCTCGAGCATTGAATCTTGATCACCGAACATGCAGTAATCTTGACCATGGGCACGCTAAATCTTCATCATTGAACACGCTTGTTCAGTTAAGAAGGCTGGGATGCTTACTCCTCTATGGCACCAGTCCTTGACTACTGTTTTCGTGGACATTTGAGTTTGACTGTTAGCACCGTTTGTTATCTTCCTATTCCAATTAAATAAATTCCGCTTAATCAGTAATTAGATCTAAGAATATCAAAACAAGTTGGCCAACAAATGAGAACAATTTGTGTCCATTGGTCTGGCTTTTGGGCCATAGAATTAGACGAGCTCACTTTTGATTTCAGTCTCACTTTTCCACTATATTATTCCTTTGTTATTCAAAAGTGAAATCGTTTAAGTTTTATGGCCCGATCTCCAATGACTACATAACGTTAGACATATTAAATACCAATGAGAAATTCCATCATCTTTTAAGGTAGGTCCATACTTTTACGGATCCGGTTTTATATATATAATTTAATATTTTTCGTGCAAATTGACTTGAGATCTATTTCAAATGATTTTAAGACTGTGCCATCTTTTTAATATTTCACTTTCCAAATTTTGCAAAAAATGATGTGGGAAATGATTCCCCAAAATGGGAGTAAAAATTGTAATTAAAAAAGGGGAAAAAAAAGAATACTAGTATATCTGATTTTCATAAATGATCTAAATCTGACATCTTTTGGTGCATAACTAAATAAAATATGAGATAATACTTCTCTATGTTTAAAAATATTAGCTGTTGAATTTTGAAGGATACATGTATGCACTCTAAGATACATTGTATGAAAATGAGCTTTCGAAGGTATGTCTTTATTGATATTTTGGTTATATTAGTTTTTGACAGAAATTCTTAAAAGCCCGGACCTGCCCTAAATTATTTGTATGTAGAATCAGATGGGGGAGTGAACTTTTACTTCAATCTTTTAGTACTAAGTAGTAATAATTTGTTACATTATTGGTCAAAGAAGTGTTCAAATAACCATCTGTGAAAAGATCAGACATAGCTAGATACATTTGTAAATCTGATATCTCTATAAGATTCCAAGGGATGGATAATTATATTCCATCATTTTCTTATTGATAGAGTAGTTTAACCTTTTATCATAAAACTAACAGCTTGAGACAAGTGAACCGTTAAATGCAATGTTATTCCAATATTTTTTTCTAATAAGAGAATGATAATTTTTTGCGATTGTGTTTGAGATAAAGTGCGATGATGCCCAAAAGACCCTGCGCACTGTATGGGAAGAAGAGATCCCCTTGTAAATTCCATATACAATGTATTGTTGTGAAATGTTTTTATGATACCAAGAATGGCAACATCTTTTGGCCCTTTTCACAAAAAATCTTACGACTAAGACAAAAATACCCCCCATTCTACAACAAATATCTTTTAGAAGTTGTGAAAATCATATTTTTCTATAATATTACATTCATTAATATTTTATGCTTAAATTGTAATTAATTATTTAGAAGAAAATATCTTTATTAGATACTTGTAAACAAAATACAGAGTGGTGCAATTTTAGTCTTAGTCGTAGGATTTTTTGCGAAAAGGGTCACTGATTATGAAGTATTTAGTATTTTACATTAATTTTAGAGACAGTTGATGTTGATGATGTTAGGGAGCAGGCAATAAAAAAGAGAGAAAAAATTACCCCCCTCCCCCCGCCCCACAAGAAATAAATGATAGTGGTTTTTGTGGGGTTTTTTACAGGCAGTAGAGAAGTATCATGTTGTAAATTTATTTGGAATTAATTAACTAAGGGGGTGATAAATGCAATTGCATTTACCTTAAATTTCCAGTCGTAAATTTAAGGCGTGTGTAGTTTTTATGAGATTAACAAGTGACATATGTAAATTTGGAGTTTTTCTGTCAAACCTCTCCATTCCCTCATAACAGTTTCATAATTAAGGAAAATTACAACATGATAGAATTATTAAGGGTCCGCTCTATACTGCACACGAATTTAGGTTACTTTCGGGTATTTAGACTGACCCACCATTTGACAACACAAGCGAGAATGTGTTTTACGTCAAGCATTTAGATCTTCAGTTGAAATAGTATTTCGCTTTGTAGTATCCCTAAATGTTAAAAGAATATAACGCAACGCATTTTAAAATTATTTTTATACGAGGTTTTCCATTTACATTTTGATTCCGTTTGGATTTTGAGGTCCATTTGGGTAAATAGGGGAATCGAAATGAAATCTCGCAGCTCGAGATTTAACGAGAGGAAAATAGCTTCGCCGATTTTGTTCTAACAATGGTGGATACATTTTAGATAATTTGCAGAAAATGATGCAACCACAGCATGGACAGCATAGATATCCTCAACCGGGACCACCTGTCAGACCATTCCAACAGCCGGGATACCCAGGGGTGAGAGGGAACGTCTTCTTATCAATCAATTACATCCCCCGGTCTCTAATCCTCAAGATTTTTAAAATAGAGAATTTTAATTTTTGTCCGACTTTGTTAACTATGTATATGCGTTCTGTTATTGTTTAAAAAAGCATGAAATTGTTCTATCTACCGTATCTAAATTAAATGAATTCAGAAATGCTGAATGATAGAAACGCAACTCACAATTTTGTCAATTATCAGGTTGGGCACACACCGCCAAATGGTCATTTAAACCCCGTTTGGTGGTCATTCGCCCAAATCGACGTCTTTATTAACCACCAAATGGGAGAGAAAAATCGTTCTGTTCAGTTCTCTGGAATGACGTGAAATGGCGCATAATTTCAACTCACGGGGAATAAAATATAGATATTTATCTGTACTTAGATAGAATGTTCTATCGTTAAAATGATATTGTCCTACGGACCCGGTTTAACGATAGAATTCGTTCCGTGTATTCGTAATGTAGCAGAAAGAAACACGGGCGATAACTCGCATAGTGCATTTAATAGGAAAAATCTAGAGAGTTCCGAATGTAAACATGGCAGGTAATTTGAATCGCGAGAAAAACGTTGAGAAAATTAATTGGATTTTCGTATTTATATGGATGATTTTTTGGGATAAAAGGCATAAGCAATCTCAAGAAGGTTTGTTTTGATTATTTTGGTAGATATTCCCAGTTCAAGTCATTTTATATTCTTCAAAATCGTTTCGGAGCGGATCCGCTCCGATTTGCAACATTACAAGTATATGGGACGTATTCTAACTGTGGTGAGGGCCTGTACCGAGACACAGTTAGATTATCCTAACTAATCTGTACTCTGAACGAAAAAAATTAAAATTTCAACGCGGACTTTTTTGCGCAGTGTCGTTCAAATAATTGACAAAATCGTCACCTATGTAAACAAATGTAATGTTTCTCTGTTTTAACTTTAAAAGAAAAATTCCCTCCGTCTCGCGCGTAGATGAGCCTATCAATCATGTTGATCACTTCATATTTCTGTCATCCGGGCAACCGATCAATTATCTAAACCAATCAAAAATGACGATCTTTTCCAAACTTGGGTCAAAAGATTGAATTAACTACGGAGGCCCATAAGTGTTAATTTTCAAAAAGTAAAATACGAGGAATGGTAAGAATTCGCTTTTATTTAGTTTATTTCGTAAGCAATGGCTTTATTCTTTATAAAAATGCGATATGCAGTGAATTTATGTTAAAATAATCACTCGAAAACCATAATCTTGGAATAAAAACAGGAATAATTGCAAATGTCACTTTGTAAATCTTTTATTCAAAAATATTTAATAAATATAGTAGATACAACATAGATAAGCATACTAAACCACAAAAGGTCGCACAGAAATCGCAACTTCGTCCTAAAAGAAAATAAAGAATAAATGTTACATTCAAATGTAGGAAAAATGACTATTATAGCACTAAGTGCCCACCATACGAATAAGATTCCAGGAGCTCGTGTTTAACGGGCTTTTTTAAAGATCGTTTGAAAAGTTACTTCTCTAGACTAACACCTCTTGCTTAAATGTATTTTTTACCGAACTATACACAACAAAATATTTTTTTGTATTGTTTGAGCTAATAGTACGGCCGTCACGAACAGCTGTGGGTTTCGTTTTTACGAAGTTCCACAGAAATTCCACATGGAAAATTGACTAAATTGTATTAAATGTGCGATGAATATGTTAATTAAAATTCCCCAATGCCTAAGTAAATGCGCTTTTGCTTTATTTCAATGAAAATTGGATTTGAATAAAAAAGACCACCATTTGGTAGGTAAAAAAGACGCCGATATGGGCGATTGACCACCAAACAGGGGTTAAATGACCATTTGGGGGTGTGTGCCCAACCTGATTATTTGGAATTTTCATGAGGTACAGGCACAGGGGCATCTTCAGATCTTATCCACTCTGTTCTCTACTTCACATATAAAAATACACAAGGGAAGAATCGAAAGTAGCACACGATTTTTAAACTAAGTCAAAAAACAACTTACTTGAGAAAAGTTACACAAATCCTGCAATGAACTAGCGCAAATAATGTCCTAGTACTTATCCAGGCTAAAATATTCCAAATATATCCATCGAAAATAGCTTTTATCCAACGAAGATCCCAGCTTTCTGCACAGTGTGAAACTCTTCGCCCAAGAAAAGATAACTCACTCGGATGACAATTAGGGTAGTACCCGAGGCCTTCCGAGTGCAATCTGAATAATATGTTTAACTGTGGGGCGAGCGCAGTTATGTACCATCAGAAACCTGTACACAGCCTACACTTGTGCTGACTATCCTCAGTTCTTTAAAAAAAAAGATAGGAAAAAACAAAAGACAATCGGATTAAAATCAGATCATTTGATCCGCTCACATAAAGATCGCTACACAAGGATCTGAAGAAACTGATTTCACTTCTCTTACTGTATTCCGAAGTACTTCTAAATTTTTGGAAGTAAACGTTTGATTGGATAATTGAAAGGTCACCAGGAGATGACCCTGAATTGGGTTTCTTCAGATCCTTGTGTAGCAATCTATGTGAGCAGATCAAAGGATCTGATTTTAATCAGATTGGAACAAAAGAAAATGAAATAAAACAATAAAAAGAAATCACTTCCCATGCATCGATATCGAGATTCTGCACTTCTTAAAAGTTTCGGACAAAATCGGAAATATACCTGAGCTGTAAAA
Organism: Saccostrea cuccullata; assembly: GCF_032062105.1. Lineage (NCBI taxonomy): Eukaryota > Metazoa > Mollusca > Bivalvia > Ostreida > Ostreidae > Saccostrea > Saccostrea cuccullata. Next base: position 279,299 of record NW_026931262.1, on the reverse strand, counting down.
GTGACGAAAGTATGACGCCAAATAAAAAGTCCTGTTGACTTAGAATGTGAACGATAGTTTTGTGGCATAGAGATTACATTAAATCCTTGTTTGTAATTTTTTTCAAGTAAGTTGTTGCTATGTTTAAGCCACCATGTTGCTATGCACCGCAAAGGATTATTTGGAGTTTAGAATTTTTTCACGCAGTACGATAAAAATTTCTTGGAGCAATGTGCAGAAAATTCAACCCAATTTTCTCCGTTCTTACATGTTAGTTTATTCATTGAGCTCGCTATGAGAGCGACGCTTCACGCCGCCTCTCTAATATCTGTGACAATGAAACCATTAGTCCATTTTTGTACAACCGTTAACTGTCTCTACAGATGTTTTTATCAAATGTTGTTATACATTCTGCTTATGACGTTACATTTTTCAGTACATTTCTTTTTTACTGCATATCATTAAACTGATAAAATTTCATTAAAAAAAAAAACAGTTATTGAAATAAATATTCTCCAGCATTGCTGACCCCCTTCGCATCGAAGACGAGATTTCTAACCTCAAAATTTTGAAACAAAATAGGTAACACCTGAGCCATTGAAGTGACTGCTCATGCTATTACTTGTTGATATAACGGTGGTGTAATCCTAACTGTTCTCTGTAGGGGCCTCCAAGACCTGGTGGTTATGGACCTGGGCCACAAATGGGACCTGGGGGGCCAAGGATGATGAGTCATGGGGCAATGCCACCACACCCATATGCAGGTAATATTGAAGGAATTAATGATGATTGTGCCAATGATTCAGTACATCTTAGTATTAAATTCTGTTTAGTACATATTTTACTAAAACAAAATCAGTGTTTAACTGCCAACCAAGGTTTATATACACGTAAATATTGATGGACACATACCTTCGATGATATACCTAGAAATGCATTAACATTGATGGACATTTACTTTGTTGATGTACTAAGAAATAAATGTCTTACATTGACTGACCTTACTTTTATCGATTGTAAATGAGATATAAATCTGATCAATTTTTGTATGGCTATCAGGAGGATCCCCCAGTTCTAAGGCGGGTGAGTAGAGGGCAATGACGCATGGTAGTCAAGTCTCAAGCTAACATGTAAACTAAAGAGCTAGCAGGAAAACAATGGCTGAGCTGAAAGAGAAAAAAAATCATCAATGAAAAGATTTTAGATATGAAAAATTCTTGGAATTCATCTCTTTCCAGTTCTTGCAAGATGTTCATGATGTTAGCATTAATTTTTATGAATAAATTGTCTTCTTTTGAATATAAGGAGAGAAATAAACAATTGCACTGTATGTAAAAATCACTTGAAAAAGAAAAAAGAAAACTTTCAATAATTTTGCATGTCTAACTCTATGTTTTCTAAAAATGTTCAGCTCAATAAGTGAAGATGGTAATTGTTATAAAATGAGGCCCAAAAAAATTAAAAGGAAACAACTTTTGGCATTTGTGACAAATTATTCTTGTTTGTTTATACTTTTCCAATGATAAGGAGCCCTTTAAGATATTGATTTGACTGAGATGCTAAGGATTAAGAGTTGCGTGTAATGTAGTGTGCATGGTTGCATTTTTAGCTCGGTCTGAGAAATCCAAGGAGAGCTCGGGTGAGTGACGGCCATGCTTGACCAGTGTGTGGATGCATTATGATTTTATTTACACATCAACCGCATGACTAATCAAGGGAAATAAATCTTACTTGTACAGATCAAAATGATTGAAATTTTCAGTTCTTTGAAATATTTTATCATTTGGTTTTTGATACCGTTAGATGTAAATATTTTTCTTTGTTTCTGACAGCATGTGATACTTGTGTGTCACAAGTTAGTTCATAAACTCAGATGAGATGTTTTGCTTGTACCATGTGTACTAAGATCTAAAATACCTGAATGCATGTATTTAAATTGTAAGATACATAGTTTACTAATGAATATAGAATACCAGTTTGATTTTTTGAATTTCTTTGTCATTGTAAAAAAAGTTTTTGACAAAAATTTAAAGGGAAATTAATAAAGACTTGGTGGAAGGGGAATGAAGATTGATCTCTATGAGAATCGTGATTTTGGTGTAAGAATAATTGTTCCTCAATTTTACACAGATTTGATAAGTATGCATTGATTTAACACATGACAGAGTGTGAAAATCTGGAAATGCACAATATTGACCATGGTAACATACCACCCTTTTACTCTTTCACATTGTTATGTGTTAAAATTCCTAAGACTGTATTTCTATTAAATCATATATTTTATGGTATTAATGGTTATTATATATATATACGACATAAAAGTATTCAGTTTGGTAGACAAAGAGTATTTGGTGTTTTTTAGCTCGTGATAAGGGTAAAGAAACATTAGCTGGTAAGTGAAGCAAGCTTTGTGTTTATGATTGCTTTCTAGAAAAAGCATCCTCTATTTTTTTTCTTCATGATAAATGTCTGACAGTCTGCAGCATTCTCAACAGGACTCAGGTTTCTGGTGCTATTAAAGGTGACACATGCTACAGCATTGTAGTGAATCCAAATTATCTTGGTGCTTGCAGATGTCTGTATAATGGTCACTTGTTACTCTCTCATAGGCTATTGTTAAATATAATCTGTATATGCTCAGTGCTGCAAATTAAATGGCAGTATTTTTTTTATGAAATAAGTGGGTAAGAAATGTATAATAATTATTGCTGTATGATCATGTAGAGACTTGTATATGTATTACATTGGAATTGCAGGTATATTTTGAAGTCTGATTTTTCTTTATTGTTGCTTTTTTTTATTTAAATAAGCATCCAAGAAAGGCCTGAGTTGAATGTGGAAATGTAGAGCCCTGCTTCATATGATTATGCAATCATATGTTTGTTATATAGGCATTTGGCATTAGCTTTCTGAGGGTCAAAAGATGGAGAAAAATTTAGTGGTTCAAAATCAGAAGATCTGATTGATTCCAAAACATTGTTTTTAACATTCAAATAATCATAACTTGAGTTTTTTCCCCATATACAACCTGCAGATGCTAAGCATAGATGTACATGTACATATACATTTAAGTATATAAAGCTTTTGATATTGTGACTTGCATTGTTGTGTTAATAAATTAAATAAGAAAAAATTAGTCAACATCCATGTTTTTATAGATTTTTAGATTTCAACAGAATGAATACAGATTATTATATATACATGTATAATTAATTTATTGATTTTCCAATTAGATAGGTTGTAACTATGACTCATATAAGTTTGTATTCACTTTTTATTATTTTGTATTTGTAATTAATTTACAAATATCACACCTCATTAAGGTGTTTTGTTCTTTATTCTTGAATTAATTATACTGATTTTCATTGGCTGACAGCGATGCGCCCTGGGATGTCCCCTGGCATGCCTCCCCCACCCCACGGGATGCAGACCCCCCATGCGATGGACAGGAAACGCCCACCAGACCCCAGAGGAACCCCACAACAAATGAAACAAGCGTAAGTTATTGACATTGAAACAGGCGAAAGTTATTAACATAAAAAATTAAACAAGCAAAGGAAAAAAACTATTCACTTTTCACAAACAAGAATAAAAATACTGCTGAGGAAGAGAACACTGAGTAAGGTGTTTTTTTTCTTATTTCAGAAAGAAGAAAAAGAAAGTAGCAGACAAGATTCTTCCACAGAGGGTAGTTTACTTAATTAACTTAAAATTTTTTACTTAACCTACTTTCAATTTGTTAAATTAATCATAATATATGTTTTATCTTTCAGATGTAACGTAAAAACCTTGCAGATAATAAAAGTACATTATCTGACAATGTAATGTTGAAATGTGTTTATCATGCCCCAATTCTTGTTCTACATCATGCATTTGTGTTAAAAGTTTATTTTAGATTTTAAAATCTAGAAGAGTAAGGGTTCTTTTTTGAAGTTGAAGTTTTAAAATCTAAAATGCCTATTGAGGCTACTGTAAACCAGCTTTTACACGCTTGTGATAAACATCCCCAAGCTTCACAACCTTCTTAAACTCAGGGATAATTATTTTTTGCTACAAACCATGTATTTTCTTGTATGTTTGGGGAATGTTTTCTTAGGTCGCAGAAAAAATGAAAAATCTTTGTAGATTGATTTCAAACTGCTGAATAGTGAATAAAAGATGACACCAATAAGTTTGTTTACAGTATTTTGTCACATGTATTTCAGGTGAGGGATCTTGTCCCAGAATCTCAGGCCTACATGGATCTGCTGGCGTTTGAGAGGAAGCTGGATGCTACGATTATGAGAAAAAGACTGGATATACAAGAAGCTCTGAAACGCCCCATGAAGGTGAGATATAAAAGTTGAAAAGGATAACCCTAAAATTCCCTCTTGAAAGTGAGCTATAAAAGTTAAAAATGTCCCATGAAGGTGAGGTATAAAAGTTAAAAAGGGTAACCCTGAAATTTCCCATGAAGTTGAGTATAGATGTAAAAATGCCCCATAAAGGTGAGCTACATGTATATATCTAGCAAAAGGAGCTCTGAAATGCTATTGAAGGTGAACTTAGACTTTGAAATGTCCTTTGAAAGTGAGAGGAACAATAATAGATCACACATATTTTAAGTGTAAAGGTTGATCGAGATCAAAGGGTATATAACAACCCTAGTCAGTGTAACAAGTTCAAGATCACTGGATGTGTAAAATTTAAAACAAGATGTGAAGCATGAGGATAATACTTATTCTTTCCTTTTGTAGCAAAAGAGAAAATTACGAATTTTCATTTCCAATACATTTTACCCTGCAAAAGCCGAAGGGGAGGACGGAGATGAGACTGTTGCATCCTGGGAACTCAGAGTGGAAGGGAGGCTACTAGAAGATGTGAGTAGTATAATTACCACTGAGATCAGTATAATAGAGCTCAGTGTAGAAATCACTCCCTTAATAAGTGAAGCCACTCAAAGTGAAGTCATTATCTTATATTTTACGTTGTTACAGGCAGCCAGTGCTAAATTGAATGATACCAGTAAAATGAAGAGGAAGTTCTCCTCCTTCTTTAAGAGCCTGGTGATAGAGCTAGACAAGGAACTGTATGGTCCAGATAACCATCTGGTAGAGGTAGAGTATTGTTATATTTTATAAGGTCCCCTGACTCTTTAGAGTATTGGTTTTGTATGGAATCTGAGGATCCCTGTCTAAATGATTCATTTGTTTAAGAACTTAGAAGAACTAGTAAAATTCAAATTGTCACTAAAAATGGATTTTATTTTACAGTGGCACAGGACACCTACAACACAGGAGACAGATGGATTCCAGGTCAAACGTCCAGGTGACCAGAATGTCAAATGCACTGTCCTGTTGATGCTTGACTATCAGGTATGCTTATTCCTGTGATCTGGATTGAAGTTTAATCTGTTTGGGTACATTTTAAACTCTTTAAAAATAAAATGCAATATTATTGACTCTATATAAACATGCGACATGTAAAAATAATTTTAAATGTTAAATTTGCAATATAAAACTTATAAATACATTATTGATGAAGATAATATATAGCGAGTAATAAGGGACCTTTTATATTGTAGCCACCTCAGTTTAAGTTGGACCCCCGTTTGGCTCGTATCCTGGGGGTGCACACCCAGACTCGCCCGGTCATTATCAATGCCCTGTGGCAGTACATCAAAACACACAGTCTACAGGATCATCATGAGAGAGAGTACATCAACTGTGACAAGTACCTAGAACAGGTATGTTGTATTAGAGTGTATAAATAGAACAGGTATGTTGTATAAGAGTGTATAAATAGATCAGGTATGTTATATAAGAGTGTATAAATAGAACAGGTATGTTGTATAAGAGTGTATAAATAGAACAGGTGTGTTGTATAAGAGTGTATAAATAGAACAGGTAGGTTGTATAAGAGTGGATAAATAGAACAGGTATGTTGTATGAGAGTGTATAAATAGAACAGGTATGTTATATAAGAGTGTATAAATAGAACAGGTATGTTGTATAAGAGTGGATAAATAGAACAGGTATGTTGTATAAGAGTGTATAAATAGAACAGGTATGTTATATAAGAGTGTATAAATAGAACAGGTATGTTGTATAAGAGTGGATAAATAGAACAGGTATGTTATATAAGAGTGTATAAATAGAACAGGTAGGTTGTATAAGAGTGTATAAATAGAACAGGTATGTTGTATAAGAGTGGATAAATAGAACAGGTATGTTATATAAGAGTGTATAAATAGAACAGGTATGTTGTATAAGAGTGTATAAATAGAACAGGTATGTTGTATAAGAGTGTATAAATAGAACAGGTAGGTTGTATAAGAGTGGATAAATAGAACAGGTATGTTGTATAAGAGTGTATAAATAGAACAGGTATGTTGTATAAGAGTGTATAAATAGAACATGTATGTTGTATAAGAGTGGATAAATAGAACAGGTATGTTGTATAAGAGTGTATAAATAGAACAGGTATGTTGTATAAGAGTGTATAAATAGAACAGGTATGTTGTATAAGAGTGTATAAATAGAACAGGTATGTTGTATAAGAGTGTATAAATAGAACATGTATGTTGTATAAGAGTGGATAAATAGAACAGGTATGTTGTATAAGAGTGTATAAATAGAACAGGTATGTTGTATAAGAGTGTATAAATAGAACAGGTATGTTGTATAAGAGTGGATAAATAGAACAGGTATGTTATATAAGAGTGTATAAATAGAACAGGTATGTTGTATAAGAGTGGATAAATAGAACAGGTATGTTATATAAGAGTGTATAAATAGAACAGGTATGTTGTATAAAAGTGTATAAATAGAACAGGTATGTTGTATAAGAGTGCATAATTAGAACAGGTATATCATATAAGAGTGGATAAATAGAACAGGTATGTTGTATCAGAGTGGATAAATAGAACAGGTATGTTGTATAAGAGTGGATAAATAGAACAGATATGTTATATAAGAGTGTATAGATAGAACAGGTATGTTATATAAGAGTGTATAAATAGAACAGGTATGTTGTATAAGAGTGTATGAATGGAACAGGTATGTTATATAAGAGTGCATAAATGGAACAGTAAGTTGTATACATTGTATATCTGGAATAGATGTTTTGTATTAATTGAAAATGGAACAGGTACATTGTAAAGATTCAAAAGTGGATACCTTTAAAAGGCATGCCAAACACCTTTTTTTGTTGCTAAAAAATTCGTTGTTGTTGTATGAATAACCTTTACATCTGTGTAATCTTTTCCAGATTTTCGAGTGTAAGAGAATGAAGTTTGCCGAGATACCAGGGAAGCTCCACAGTCTGTTGATGCCACCAGACCCAATAGTCATCAACCATGTCATAACGTAAGGTCAAACTAAACAGTAGTCATCAACCGTGTCATAACGTAAGGTCAAACTTAACAATAGTCATCAACCATGTCATAACGTAAGATCAAACTAAACAATAGTCATCAACCATGTCATAACGTAAGGTCAAACTTAGCAATAGTCATCAACCATGTCATAACGTAAGATCAAACTAAACAATAGTCATCAACCATGTCATAACGTAAGGTCAAACTAAATAATAGTCATCAACCATGTCATAACGTAAGGTCAAACTTAGCAATAGTCATCAACCATGTCATAACGTAAGGTCAAACTAAACAATAGTCGTCAACCATGTCATAACGTAAGGTCAAACTAAACAATAGTCATCAACCATGTCATAACGTAAGGTCAAACTAAACAATAGTCGTCAACCATGTCATAACGTAAGGTCAAACTAAACAATAGTCGTCAACCATGTCATAACGTAAGGTCAAACTTAGCAATAGTCATCAACCATGTCATAACGTAAGGTCAAACTAAACAATAGTCATCAACCATGTCATAATGTAAGGTCAAACTAAACAATAGTCATCAACCATGTCATAACGTAAGGTCAAACTAAACAATAGTCATCAACCATGTCATAACGTAAGGTCAAACTAAACAATAGTCATCAACTATGTCATAATGTAAGGTCATACTAAACAATAGTCATCAACCATGTCATAACGTAAGGTCAGACTAAACAATAGTCATCAACCATGTCATAACGTAAGATCAAACTAAACAATAGTCATCAACCATGTCATAACGTAAGGTCAAACTTAGCAATAGTCATCAACCATGTCATAACGTAAGATCAAACTAAACAATAGTCATCAACCATGTCATAACGTAAGGTCATTCTTAGCAATAGTCATCAACCATGTCATAACTTAAGGTCAAACTTAGCAATAGTCATCAACCATGTCATAATGTAAGGTCAAACTTAGCAATAGTCATCAACCATGTCATAACGTAAGGTCAAACTTAGCAATAGTCATCAACCATGTCATAACGTAAGGTCAGACTAAACAATAGTCATCAATTATGTCATAACTTAAGGCGGCTAAGGCCAGACTTAAAAATAGCCATGTCATAACATAGGGCCAGACTAAAATACATTGTACAACCATGTCATAACGCAAGGCCAATTTAAACAATAGTCATCAACCATGTCGTAACAAGGGCCAGACTCAAGTACAACCATGTCACAACGTAAGGCCAAACTAAACAATAGTCATCAACCAAGTCATAACATAAGGCCAGACTAAAATATAACCATGTTGTAATGTAAGGCCAGACTAAAATACAACCATGTCATAACGTAAGGCCAGACTAATCAATAGTCATCAACCATGTCATAACGTAAGGCCAGACTAAAATATAACCATGTAGTAATGTAAGGCCAGACTGAAATACAACCATGTTATAACGTAAGGCCAAACATAAAAATAGTCATCAACCATGTCATAACGTAAGGCCAGACTAAAATACAATCATGTCATAATGTGAGGTCAGACTTAAAAATAGCCATGTCATAACGTTAGGCCAAACTAAACAATAGTCAACAACCATGTCATAACGTAAGGCCAGACTTAAATACAACAATGCCATATGATTGATTGTATGTTGCTTTATGTCCCATTTTTTCCAAATGCATTTTATTTTCTTCCAGTGTTGAGGGTCCAGATGCCAGAAAGACAGCTTGTTATGATATCGATGTAGAAGTGGTAAGTTGTTACTGCTCATATGTACTTATCAAAAACCATTGCACTATTTTATGTATCTTTGTGTAGTCTTCTTGTGTGCCAACTTATTTTGAAATCAAACTAAAACTGTAGAAGGAGTAGCGTTTTAAAGGAATTTCACAGAAAATTCTATTTTTAGTAACCATGGTAACACCGTTCATCGAAATCAAAAACCATTGCACTATTCTATGTATCTTAGTGTAGTCTACTTGAGTGCCAAGTTATATTGAAATCAGACAAAACTGTAGAAGGAGTAGCGTTTTAAAGGAATTTCACAGAAAATTCTATTTTTAGTAACCATAGCAACACCGTTCATCGAAATGAAAAACCGATGCACTATTCTATGTATCTTAGTGTAGTCTACTTGTGTGCCAAGTTATATTTAAATCAGACCAAAACTGTAGAAGGAGTAGTGTTTTAAAGGAATTTCACAGAGAATTCTATTTTTAGTAACCATGGCAACACCGTTCACCGAAATCAAAAACCGATGCACTTTTCCATGTATCTTAGTGTAGTCTACTTGTGTGCCAAGTTGTACTGAAATCAGACCAAAACTGTAGAAGGAGTAGCGTTTTAAAGGAATTTCACAGAAAATTCTATTTTTAGTAACCATGGTAACACCGTTCATCGAAATCAAAAACCGATGCACAATTCTATGTATCTTAGTGTAGTCTACTCGTGTGCCAAGTTATATTGAAATCAGACCAAAACTGTAGAAGGAGTAGCGTTTTAAAGGAATTTCACAGAGAATTCTATTTTTAGTAACCATGGCAACACCGTTCACCGAAATCAAAAACCGATGCACTTTTCCATGTATCTTAGTGTAGTCTACTTGTGTGCCAAGTTGTACTGAAATCAGACCAAAACTGTAGAAGGAGTAGCGTTTTAAAGGAATTTCACAGAAAATTCTATTTTTAGTAACCATGGCAACACTGTTCATCGAAATTAAAAACCGATGCACTATTCTATGTATCTTGGTGTAGTCTACTTGTGTGCCAAGTTATATTGAAATCAGACCAAAACTGTAGAAGGAGTAGCGTTTTTAAGGAATTTCACAGAAAATTCTATTTTTAGTAACCATGGCAACACTGTTCATCGAAATTAAAAACCGATGCACTATTCTATGTATCTTAGTGTAGTCTCCTTGTGTGCCAAGTAATATTGAAATCAGACTAAAATTGTAGGAGGAGTAGCGTTTTGAAAAATTGTTTACAGACGGACAGACAGACAGACGGACGGACGCTGGACGCATTACTATCGCATAAGCTCTTCTGGTCTCTGACCAGTAGAGCTAAAAACACAGAAAAATTATCTTGTATGGGAAATATGTTTCTTTTATACTAGCCTTATGGAAGAGTAAAATTGTTCCATTTTATTTGTAGGATGATACATTAAAACAACAGATGAATTCCTTCCTCCTGTCTACTGCAAGCCAACATGAGATAGGCTCACTCGATTCTAAGGTATGGGCAGTATGTTAACATAAGACAGGCTCACTCTAATTTAGATAGGCTCACTCGATTCTAAGGTATGGGCAGTATGCCAACATGAGATAGGATCACTCGATTCTAAGGTATGAGCAGTATGTCAACATGAGATAGGATCACTCGATTCTAAGGTATGAGCAGTATGTCAACATGAGATAGGCTCACTCGATTATAAGGTATGCGCAGTATGTCAACATGAGATAGGTTCACTCGATTCTGAGGTATGAGCAGTATTTCAACATGAGATAGACTCACTCGATTCTAAGGTATGAGCAGTATGTCAACATGAGGTAGGCTCACTCGATTTTAAGGTATGTGCAGTATGTCAACATGAGATAGACTCACTCGATTCTAAGGTATGAGCAGTATGTCAACATGAGGTAGGCTCACTCGATTTTAAGGTATGCGCAGTATGTCAACATGAGATAGGCTCACTTGATTCTAAGGTATGGGCAATATGTCAACATGAGATAGGATCACTCGATTTTAAGGTATGTGCAGTATGTCAACATGAGTTAGGCTCACTCGATTCTACGGTATGGGCAATATGTCAACATGAGATAAGATCACTCGATTATAAGGTATGGGTAGTATGCCAACATGAGATAGGATCACTCGATTCTAAGGTATGGGCAATATGTCAACATGAGATAGGCTCACTTGATTCTAAGGTATGGGCAATATGTCAACATGAGATAGGATCACTCGATTATAAGGTATGGGCAGTATGTCAACATGAGATAGGATCACTCGATTCTAAGGTATGAGCAGTATGTCAACATGAGATAGGCTCACTCAATTATAAGGTATGCGCAGTATGTCAACATGAGATAGGCTCACTCGATTCTAAGGTATGAGCAGTATGTCAACATGAGATAGACTCACTCGATTCTAAGGTATGAGCAGTATGTCAACATGAGATAGGATCACTCGATTCTAAGGTATGAGCAGTATGTCAACATGAGATAGGCTCACTCGATTCTAAGGTATGAGCAGTATGTCAACATGAGATAGGCTCACTCGATTATAAGGTATGAGCAGTATGTCAACATGAGATAGGCTCACTTGATTCTAAGGTATGGGCAATATGTCAACATGAGATAGGATCACTCGATTTTAAGGTATGTGCAGTATGTCAACATGAGTTAGGCTCACTCGATTCTACGGTATGGGCAATATGTCAACATGAGATAAGATCACTCGATTATAAGGTATGGGTAGTATGCCAACATGAGATAGGATCACTTGATTCTAAGGTATGGGCAATATGTCAACATGAGATAGGCTCACTTGATTCTAAGGTATGGGCAATATGTCAACATGAGATAGGATCACTCGATTATAAGGTATGCGCAGTATGTCAACATGAGTTAGGCTCACTCGATTCTACGGTATGGGCAATATGTCAACATGAGATAAGATCACTCGATTATAAGGTATGGGTAGTATGCCAACATGAGATAGGATCACTCGATTCTAAGGTATGGGCAATATGTCAACATGAGATAGGCTCACTTGATTCTAAGGTATGGGCAATATGTCAACATGAGATAGGATCACTCGATTATAAGGTATGGGCAGTATGTCAACATGAGATAGGATCACTCGATTCTAAGGTATGAGCAGTATGTCAACATGAGATAGGCTCACTCAATTATAAGGTATGCGCAGTATGTCAACATGAGATAGGTTCACTCGATTCTGAGGTATGAGCAGTATGTCAACATGAGATAGACTCACTCGATTCTAAGGTATGAGCAGTATGTCAACATGAGGTAGGCTCACTCGATTATAAGGTATGTGCAGTATGTCAACATGAGATAGACTCACTCGATTCTAAGGTATGAGCAGTATGTCAACATGAGGTAGGCTCACTCGATTTTAAGGTATGAGCAGTATGTCAACATGAGATAGGCTCACTTGATTCTAAGGTATGGGCAATATGTCAACATGAGATAGGATCACTCGATTTTAAGGTATGTGCAGTATGTCAACATGAGTTAGGCTCACTCGATTCTACGGTATGGGCAATATGTCAACATGAGATAAGATCACTCGATTATAAGGTATGGGTAGTATGCCAACATGAGATAGGATCACTTGATTCTAAGGTATGGGCAATATGTCAACATGAGATAGGCTCACTTGATTCTAAGGTATGGGCAATATGTCAACATGAGATAGGATCACTCGATTATAAGGTATGCGCAGTATGTCAACATGAGTTAGGCTCACTCGATTCTACGGTATGGGCAATATGTCAACATGAGATAAGATCACTTGATTCTAAGGTATGGGCAATATGTCAACATGAGATAGGATCACTCGATTCTAAGGTATGCGCAGTATGTCAACATGAGTTAGGCTCACTTGATTCGATTCTAAGGTATGGGCAGTATGCCAACATGAGATAGGCTCACTTGATTCTAAGGTATGGGCAATATGTCAACATTAGTTAGGCTCACTTGATTCTAAGGTATGGGCAGTATGCCAACATGAGATAGGCTCACTTGATTCTAAGGTATGAGCAGAATGTCAACATGAGTTAGGCTCACTCGATTCTAAGGTATGGGCAGTATGCCAACATGAGATAGGCTCACTTGATTCTAAGGTATGGGCAATATGTCAACATGAGTTAGGCTCACTCGATTCTAAGGTATGAGCAGGATGTCTTTTTTACCTCATCTGACCTGAAAGCTCTTGTGAGCTTTTCTGATCACATTTTTCTTGGCATTCTTTGGTAAGCTTTTAACTTTTTGGGCTTCATCTTAAGAATGATTGGATCAATTTCATTTAAACTTACTAAAACAACCTATGGTGAAGGGAATTTAAGTTTGTTCTAGTGAAGGGCAACATCCTCTTTCAAGGGGAATCAAGATTTTGAGTAAAGTCTAGTGATATTAAACAATTTTCTTAAGCCCACCCTACATGTATTAGAATGCTTAGAGGATTAAGAAATCAGTTGTGTTAGAATATAGAATGAACATGATTTGGAAAAATTCTTGTTTGTTGGAGTTCAAAGACAACCAACATTTAATGCATCCATGGGGATATGATTTCATGGGTGCTTATTTACTTGGAATTCAGTAATCCAATATATTGACAGACATATCTATGTTTATATTAACATTATGAGAGCTGGCTTTTATGAGGATAACATCTATTGTAGATACATGAAACAGTGGAAACCATTAACCAGCTGAAAACCAACAGAGAATTCTTCTTAAGTTTTGCCAAGGATCCGCAGGAGTTTATAAACAACTGGTTAATTTCACAATCTAGAGATCTGAAGGTAAAATATTTAAAATGAGTAATTAAGAGGATATTTTAAATCTAATTATTTCATTGTTTGTGTAGCTTTCACCAGTGCCTTATTTTTTATTCAAGAATCTGAAAATATATGCAACATATGAAATTGAAAATCAAGAGTTTTTTGGAGAGCTCAGTTGAAAACTTTATTATCAAAATAAATTTAATAGTTCAATGATTAGGGTCAAATGTTTAGTGAACTGTAAGGGATAAATAAATGTTGAATGAGTGTTTGTTTGTTTATTATGAGAGTCAAGAAAGATAACTCTTTATTTTTTCATACAAACCTCTATATAATGCTAGAAACTCTCCTGTGATCTGTAATTTTTGTGTATTTTTCAGACAATGACGGACGTAGTAGGTAACCCCGAGGAAGAGCGACGGGCGGACTACTACTACCAGCCCTGGTCACAAGAGGCCGTCTGTAGATACTTCTACGGCAAGGTACTCACACTTACCTGACTTCTTGAGGTTTTATTTCTAACTTTGTCTCTTGAACTGTAAATAGCTTTACTTTCTTGGGCATATCCTTGAGTTCTTTTGAAAAATTGAGAAGGGATGGGGCTCAGAACTCGATCATAAAAGTTGTGATACAAGGAAATGTTTATTCTGAATTTTGAAAATGCCTATTATCACTGAAAAGTTGTTTCTATAAATTAAAATTGAATGTGTCAATGTTTTTAGGAACAAGATTTATTACATTTTGATGTTTTATTTTTGTTTTAACGTCCTTTGTAAATATTTCAGGTCCAGCAGAGAAGAATGGAACTGGAACAGGCTCTTGGAATACGCAATACGTGAGGCCTTATTCTAGTGATACGCAATAAAGGAGACCTCATTGTAATGATGACTTTACTATAAAGAATGGAAGAGAATTTGCAATATGTGAGGACTCATTAGTGTAGAGTACAGAATACATTGTGTATACTTGTGTATTGCTCACAAGGTACGGAGAAAATGCATAAGGTGCTCATGTTTTAGGAGCAGATTGGAATCTATTTTTGTGGTTATAAGGACTGTGTATATGAAGTGAAAGTCAGTGTAAATGTATAGACAACACATCTAGTACTCAGAGCTGTCAGCTTGTCACCTCATATTAACTCATTGAATATTTTACATTTGTGTATCCACTACAGGTCATCAGAATGAATTTGTAAAAGTATGTAAGAGAGACATGCTAAATTTCATCAATTTCATGGATGTGTAAGAGGAATAAATCTGTAAATTGTTGTCATTTGTACTGTTTGTATGTATGTTTCATTATTAAATGGGTCCTTAAACAAAAAATACAACAAGCTTTTCTTCGTGTTTTCATGGACAGCTACTACACCTCAGGCCTGCCGTTCACAAAAAAACCCCAAACAAATGTAACCTTGCAAAGTTAAGAAGCCTATCTTTCCAGTTAAGGAGTATATATGTTCCTTCAAGGCTGTATAAGTGACCTCCCCTTCCCAGTGGGTTGAACCATGCAGTGGCCCAAACATTTTCAAATTATTTCTGTAAATGACTCCCATTAAATTAGTAGGAAGATTATTTTAGCAATTCCAGATGTTGTTGCTACCAGTGAGTATTTTTCATATGGATTTTCATCTGTTAACATAAAGAAACCACTAAAAGCTAATAACAGCTTCACAACATTATTTCAAGAAGAGAAGATCATTTATAATCTTCTGTTGTCCATATTTGCGATTGAAGATCTTTTTATAAGCTTTGTTTGAAACAAATTACATTATTGTCATCCTGTATAATATTGATTTCTTATATAATACTATACATTCCATTGTACAGAAATTTTTCTTCTGAAACAATTTAATACTTTATTTTAGTCTAATTGAACATAAAGGTTTAAGTTACATACAAATTTATCATAATATAAACACATTTTAACGGCAAAATAAAATTCTCAAAAATGCAGCTAATTTTGCTTTAACTCCTATACATCGGGGTTTGTGATCCAGATCAAAGGTACGTCATTTTCTACTTCCTCATAATTTACGCATTTAACAAATGCACACCGATAAAAGGGAATACTTCTGTTACGTGTTATAATGCTAATACTGATAAAAGGTCTAACTGGGTACTTTTTCATTGTTTACTTTGAAAGTTAAAAAAAATCGATGCATTTTCCTGTAGCAAGTCAAACACCTAAATGAATAATTCAAAGACGGAAACAAAATGTGAAAATCTGGTCCTTTGTGAACTTTGTTTTCATTTCTTATATAAAAACAAGATGTGTTTGTGAAACACTATGCGCCCGGTGGCAAAAAAGTTCGGAAAAAGATATTTTTTAGCATTAAGGTCACAGTCAAGGTCACAAGGTCATTGACCTTGGTATTATTTGGAAGAAGCTGATTAGTGGAGTTTGCATATACCAAATATGAAGTCTGTATCTTTCATGGTTCAAAAGTTGTGGCGAAGGTTAAAGTTTGCAGAAAAAAAATATTTTTAGCGATATAGGCCACAGTCAAGGTCACAAGGTCATTGACCTTGGTGTCATTTGAAAGAGCTTAATTAGTGGAGTATGCATACCAAATATGAAGTCTATCTTTCATGGTAAAAAAGTTATGGTGAACAGACAGACAGACAGACAGACAGACAGGACAAAAACAATATTATACGCCCTGGATCTATCGATCCGGGCGCATAAAAACAAGATGTGGTTGTGAAACACTGATGCCCCTTATGACAGCTAATAGCAAGGGCAAAAGAAACATATGATCTTTACTCATTAATTTTTAACTTTAAGAAAAAGAAAGATAATATCTTCATACTTTAAAGGTGCTTAGACACAGAGTTGAACTTATATTTTCTCAATTTTTTTTTTGTATAATAAATTACAGCTTATAGATTGCAATAGCAGTTCACACGAAAATACAGATGTGTGCCAAAAGTAAAGATAATTTTATTTTTTCTCCATATATTTCATCGACCAGGAGTGGGGATATATACTGGGAATTTATAATTTAAAAAAAAAATAATTTCATATAGACGGTAAATTCAAAATTTACAACAAGGCGGTATACTTTCAGACTGTGCTTTCAAATTTATTTTTTAGGACTTTTTCATATGGAAATAATTTGAAATGGTAAACATGTTCGCGACAGATTTAGTCTTCTGCATAAATATTACTTGTGTACGTGTAAGGATATGATTAAACTTACCCAATATTGTTATTTAAACTAAGTGTGCCAATTTACGATTATGCTAATAAGCTGATATGAAAGATTGTGCAATTAATTCAAAAGTATCTTTACGGTACGTTTCAGATTTTTACATGAAATAGTTTTACATTAACAAGACAAAATTTCAATCATTCATTTTTCTAAAGTATTCACCAAAAACGTCTAAACCACTATATTGCTAAGGCTTTCATTCATGATTAGCTTCAATAAGCTATATACCCGGTAACACGTTTTAGCTATGTAAAAAAAAAAGCTTGATTTAGCTTATACTTTATATCTAACATATTATCTGTATTTTTTCTGGTACTTGCAAGTTTAGATTGTGAGAAAAGTTGCACGGGTGACATGATTGTCTTCTACGTTGTACTAAAGTGTTTCTTTTGAAAAGCATTGCATGGACAAACTTTTTTTCCTTTAAAAAAGTTTCTTTTTCAGAGAATTTAAAGTCAGGGTTCTTTTTGGTTTTTTGGCCTTGTAGAGCTGTGATTCATGAACAGTTACTTCTTGAAGAATATTGTAACGGAGAGCAATTTCAGTTGACGAGATACTTGATCGGTAATGCAGCACGATCATGAATGTGAAGCAATCATACTTATCCATGCCTCGACGCACACGATTTGGTGTACTGTTGCATTACTTGTACTTAAAAGTGTTCAAGAACAGCACTGTTAATTAAATTCACCTTTGATATACATTTTAAATCGTCCATCCTATAAGTATTATTAATCTTACATGTATATATTTTATACTGAATCAATGTTGTTTCATCTATTTTATTGTAAAAACTCATACAGTCACAAATTCAAGCTAAATCAGTAGATTTTGCCACATCGGCATATTGTGAATGATCTTCCATAGGTGAAAAGTTGAAAGTTGTTGTTCTGCAAAACTTAATGTGACAGAAATGGTTCTAAACAGCTAAACATAGTTTGAAAAAGGAAAACAATGGGATCTAATTTAAAATATAATTGTAATAAAATTAATACTTTTACATTCACTAGTTCAAAAATACCCGTATACAATGATAATTACATGCAGGTGCACTTTTATGACTAAATAGATATAGGTACAAATTATTAATATCCAGTAAAAATAATTCACTAATTTAGATTTGAAAGTTTCACCAGAGCATTTGCAAATAACGGAACCCGTAATAGCATGAACACTTGTAACTGGACAGACTACTCAAGCAAGTACTACTCACTGAGTATAGACCTTACTGTTTCAGCACTATTCACCGTGTGGAGCTATCTACGTGAGTACTACTCACTGGAAAGGCCAATCTGAGTGAGCACTACTCACTGGATAGGGCCTTTCTAAGTGAGTACAACTCACTTGTGGAGCTCCCCTGGTGAGTAGTTCTCATTGGTCAGACCTCTCTGGGTGAGCACTTCTCACTGTCTAGAGCTATCTGAGTGAGTACTGCTCACTAGGTAGGTCTATCTTGGTGAGTAATACTCACTGGGAAGGCTTAATCTGAGTGATCACTACTCACTAAGTAGGTTTATCCTGGTGAGTACTACTCACAGAGAAGGCCTATCCTAGTGGAAACTGCTCACTGTATACCTCTGTAGGTGAGTACTATTCACCGGATAGACCTATTTTGTGAGTATTACTCACTGTGTAGAGCTATCTCGTGAGTCCTTTCCAAGCTTATTTAAGACAATTCTTTTCATCTTATAATCACGACTGATTGAGTACTTATCTCTTTATTTATTTACCGGGCATGCCAGGTTTGGATAATGCTTAAGTTGCGGATCAATGAGCTACATATCACAAACTAGTAAAGGTATTGACATAACACATAGACATAACACATCAGAGTATTTTTTTAAAAATCAGATTCACTATTATATCATTTTATTCAAGTCTCACGAGATTGTATGAAATTCTAAGAATAGGTAGAATACAATCACTGGATTTAGGTACGAACCGGGTAGCTGATAATAATATACAAAAAAACTTTATTTTCCTACCAGTAGCTACTTAATCATGCATTTTTCTGGAAATAACAATTTTTTTGAAGATGTGAAGAAAATCGCACTTTTGCAATGATTCAACTTTGAACCGATCATGAAAATATATCTCTTGAAGATTTGTCTCTTTTAGCGCAATTGCAATCAAAGTCTCAATAGTTTTGAAGCTAATGTACAGTTAATATTGTGAGCAAACAATTATAAACAGTTACTTGTTGAATGAAATAACAAAGAAGACTAGTTCTGGTTAACATGATTAAGGATTGGTAACAATTCAGCACAATGTGAAGTAATCATACATATCCATGTCTCAACGGACACAGCTTGTACTGTTTCTCAAACAATGGAAACGCATCTTCTGCACATAAGTGTTCAAAAGGAGCAATGTTTATGCTATCTTTGACTTGAACTCCTTTCCATATATATCATTTCAATTCGTTCATTATTAAAAAAAAGACAATTTGTGAAAAGTTGCATTGAAGTAGGCAAATAAACATACTTCAAGGTCATAAATAAAGCTATGTACTGGACCTGTTAAAACAAACCAACCATTTAATTGTAAACTTTAAATCAGGGATAATCAGTTCAGTCTAGCTTCCAAGCAACATGTAGATAAAGATACTTATCTACATTTTTGGGAGCTATTACATTATCACTCTATGTATCATGCTAAAAGAGGAAGTACTTTTTCTATTACTTACTTTTCATGACCTCTTATAAAAATCAAGTCATTGTAGGTCGAAAAAAAATACAAGTGGCCCGTGGGACAAAACGCTCACGATAATCACCTGGCTCTGCTGTGAAAAAAGTGAATCGTTACCGTACACGAAAGAAACCATGCCGTGAAGGAAGTGAATCGTGCCGTACACGAAACAAACCATACCGTGAAGGAAGTGAATCGTACCGTACACGAAACAAACTATGCCGTGAAGGAAGTGAATCGTATAGTGCACGAAACAAACTATGCCGTGAAGGAAGTGAACCGTACCGTACACGAAACAAACCATGCCGTGAAAGAAGTGAACCGTACCGTACACGAAACAAACCATGCCGTGAAAGAAGTGAACCGTACCGTACACGAGACAAACTATGCCGTGAAGGAAGTGAATCGTATAGTGCACGAAACAAACTATGCCGTGAAAGAAGTGAATCGTACCGTACACGAAACAAACCATGCCGTGAAAGAAGTGAACCGTACCGTACACGAAACAAACTATGCCGTGAAGGAAGTGAATCGTATAGTGCACGAAACAAACTATGCCGTGAAAGAAGTGAACCGTACCGTACACAAAACAATTAAGCATGCCGTGAAAGAAGTGAATCGTACCGTACACAAAACAAACCATGCTGTGAAAAAAGTGAATCGTACCGTTCACGAAACAAACTATGCCGTGAAAGAAGTGAATCGTATACACGAAACAAACTACTAGTATGCCGTAAAAGAAGTGAATCATACCGTACACGAAACAAACTATATATGCCGTACAAGAATTAAGTGAATCGTATCTTGCATTGTGTAGTGCACGCTTTAGCACTTTTTATTGTCTTAAAATGTACGTAATATTGTGTAAAATTAAAATATTCTTCTTCAAAAATTATGTGAAGGGTATATAATTTTGAACAATGTTTAGCAGTTCTCTTTCCATTGTATCGCACTTGCATGCTGCAGTCCAGTTTCTTTATACAGTACGCATATTGAAATGAAGGTAGTATGTTTGTATCAAACGCCTATTTTCGTAATTCTTGGAACATTGTAATCCATCCATAACAGCTCCTCTTTCAGCCTGACGTCTTATTTTTCACTTTCTTCTGCGTCTTCTTAATATGACCCCACTGCTCAATACACTTATAATATGAACATATAATATATATACATGACCTCCAATAGTTCTAAATGTTCATGAGCGCTTGCTCTATTGAACAGGACTCTGTCCTCGGAAGCGGAGTGGAGCGGATCAAAAAACATACGTTAAAGAGAATGTATTTTTAAAGTTTTGCATCCTTGTTTATGAAACCCAAAGAGTCACATTAAACTAACATGACCTGGTCTTAGAAACAGTGAATAGGACGTAAATTGTACATACTAGTGCATGTATATAATTTTTGTTGGCACTCGACAGACTCATATGGAGAGTCCCTAGACACGAACATAAATAATGAACTCGATAACCTATTACAGAAGTCCACGGAGAAATCAGACCATATACAGAGCAAACATGTCTTCCATAATCAGAATCAATTGAAAACATTTTCCCGTCTGATGTGAAAAGCTCTCGCCTTATAGTCTGTAAAAGTATTTATAATATAATATATTCAGGGCCAGGAGGACCATTAAAAACAATTGTAAGGAATGTTTTGTTATGGAAACAGTGAAAGAATATATTAGGAACACACGGTTAGTAATATTTTGATATGGCAGTTTTAAAAACATGGAGAAATAAATCGAGAAACAGCGCAGTGTTTTGTGCGCAAAAAATATACAGTTTTATTTTTTCAATGGGTGGCACTGTAGCTCTCCGGTCTGGCGGTCTAATCAATATATTTTTCGGAGAGCTACAGTTCTGCAGCTATGTTGAACAGGCCTACGGAGTACGTATAGAGCGTGTAGTAAAGATGTCAAAAAGTTACAGGTACTCCTAATAATGACTGGGCAAATGTTGTCTTCATGTTGAAACTGTGTACATGTGCAGCATAGTTATATGGCATGTATCGAAATGTAATTAGAGGGAAAATATACATGTATACACGACAAGTTTTTAGTACACTGTATACCTGTATTGAAATAGTTTTATACTGGAGAAAGATTTGCACGCTTGATCAAACGAAATGACATGCTGTAACGATAGTATTATCTCCCTGGTACATATATATTGTAGATTTTACGGATGATTGGAAATGAATTGTTAAAGATCAGATAAAGCAGCCTAGTTACCCACCGTGACGGGTGTATGATGGTGAATTTCACAGAAAAGGATCAAAGAAATGTAGTCTCTAAATTTCATGGCTATAATTATGTTCCCCAAACGAAGTTTGGGAACATATTGTTTTTACTTTTTCTGAATTTTTTCTTTGTTCTCCGGTACTTTTTTGTCCGCGAGTGTTCTCGTAAACTACTCATCCGATCTAGGTGAAACCTTTTTAGGGTCACTAGGTATGTTATGTAGATGTGCGGAACGAAGGTCATTTTGCGCGCACGTGCGTGCAGGTGCGCGCACGTGTAACACGTGAAATGACCAATATAATAGATTTAGCCGTAACTTTTTAAATATTGGATGAAATGCTTTGAAACTCATTATATAAGGATATAATAGTAGTATAGACATGATGACATGGTCAAAATAGCAAGATCTCACGCGCATGCAGGTGCCCTTCGCTTCGATTGGCTGAAACTTAAAGTCTAAATATCTATTTTGTTTTCTGACAAAATCCTTTGAAATTTTGAACATAGTCTTACATTATGAAGATCTACAGCATGATATATAAGAATAATCATGAACGCACGCACATGCACGTGTGCTGCAATCTGATTGGCTAAAACTTTAAATGCCTACAACTTTCTTGGTTCTCAATAATACAGGGTGAAATTTCAAATATGAATAGATATAATGATTGCCTACATTATACTACTATCAAAAGTAAATACATGGACGTGCATGCACATACGACCGCACACAATGTATTAAAAGACAGTATACTTGAGTGTTTGATGTTCATGCAGAATTAAGAACTTCTAAATGTCAAGACATGTAACATACTGAAGCATGCAGATCTTTTTACCCTTGACCTTGAAACTTAGGTCAAGGTCACTGGTAACCTGAATAAAATGTTGATATTAACTATTTACCAAAATCACCTTGACCTATGAACTTGAAATCGACCTTAACCTTTGTCCTTGACCCAAGGGTAAAAAGAAACATGAAGTATATGTACATGTATCTAGAAACACCTTTCAGAGTTTATTTCGGTTGACAGGTTAGAAGTTAAAGAGGTGGTGGTTTTTAATGACCTTGACCTTTCATCCAAATGTCACAATCAATCGTAAGTTCTTGGAATAAGATACAAGATTCAACTCAAACGTTAAATAGGTTAAGAATAAAAATAACCCCCCCTCCCCACCCCCACCCCCACACACACAAACAAATCAAATTAATGGCAACGTAGAGAATCACTGTTAAACTCAAATAACACCTCGGACCCACATAAAATTTCAGGAAAACTGCAGAAAAGAGCTCGAGGAAAGTGTATTGAAATATTTCATTTGAGTTTCCAAAGTATATAGAAATTATTAATTTATACAGAAAAATTACAAATCCTGTCGTGTTTAAAATTAAAGTGCAGATGACCAAAGTTGGCATATAAGCCTTTTATAGCCTATTTATTCAGATGTCGTTAATAGCATTCGATTCTACTGATTTGAAATAATATTTTAATACCAAGCATCCTTTGTTTAATTTACCTTTGAAATTTATTTGCATTTTTTTTAGAATTACGCAATCCCCAGAAATAGCGATTTTCGGTATATTAAAAATCAATATACATGTACGCTCCTTCGTAAAATAATCAGATAGTTGCATTCATGAAAAAAATATTAATAAGAAGGTGTTAAACAATATAGGTCACATTAGCTGACACGAATGTCTTTTTAAACATCTCTTGTAAAACCCAGAGAGTAGCCCCCTATGCATTGGAAAAAATGAATAGTTCCGGTCAAAAAACCTTTAAATATTTATTTACAAAGTATATAAAATTTACCAGGCACAGGTATCAGAGTTGTCAAAATGGCCTGAGAGGAAATATTAAAAAAATTCTGAACAGAAAGGAAAATCTCTTTTCCATGTATGGAACTACTATTGAATAAGTTCATTTTGATTGGTTAGGTATTGGCGTGATACCCTTAGTTGACTTTAACCCTGCCTTGTCATCGGAATAAAACCAACTTTGAGCCCGAGGTTAAAATAAGTAGAGAAATAAAATGTGAATCGATATATTAAAAATATGACATATGCTTGAAAAATGGTAAATTTATATATGTATTTTTTTCTTTGATTCGTGGGATAGAAAGATATGTTAATCGCTTAATCAACATGCCATAATCATCTTGCATATGCATGTACATGTACGTGTGCGCGCATGCAAAACGTTAAACAATATATCGTTGATAGTTGATATCATTGTAACTTTTATATTCTTAAATGAAATCTTGGGATACTTAGCATATTTATAAAAGGTCTTAGAGGAATAAGGCACGCTAAGGGACATGGGGAGCGTTTGGGGAACATCTGTAACGGTCCCCGTTACAATTAGCACTAGTTATGAATAAAAATACTAAGTACTGGTAGTTTGAGTGTCCTTTAAAGCATGGCTAAATCTTTACAAGCCTTGTAGAAGGAATCGTTAGTGGCTAAATCGAAGTTACACTGTATTATTGTGGAGGTGCTCTGTTTAAATTAATGGACGTCCTACAATTTGACACTGACTTTGCATAATTTTTTACAATCTCTGCAATAACAAAGTCGAATTATTAATTAAACCACTATATGTATTACTCTTGAATAATTGCTCCTAGGCAACTCTCTGATGTGCATATTTCATAGTTTAAGATTTACTCATGAAGGTGTGTATAAACGTAGTAGTAATTTTAAGAAACTCAGAAGAAAGTATTCAGTCCATTAATTTATTGCTTTGTAAGGCGGGACAATCTGTGTCATAAGCACTGATAAACATTTAAACTACGCGCTTCACCTATGTTTCCCCTACTGTGGTTTGGTTGAATGATTACAATACAAATACCTGACAAAAAGTGAATGGGACATCGTACACTCTATTGAATGTATATTTCTGTAACTGACCATAAAACCCTATAGACCTGGTCAAACCAGTTACTCATTCACTGTGGTCCGACCTACAAGGCTAGTCCGACCGACAAGGCTAAGACAGTAAGGGAGTAAGACATTTTCAGAAAGATGGCAGCCGCACAGAGAAAAATGTACGAGGACTTTTTTGATAAGACAGATGCAATGGGACAGAAGGACGGAAAAGTCTCTATCCAGGAACTTAAGAAGATGGTTGTAGATGGTCTGGGACAGAAGAAGACGGACCGAGAAATAGCGGTGAGTGCTAGTGGCGGATTTAGGGGAGCGTGTGTCATTAAAGTCTTAAAACTTCAACTGACTCATTTTATGCACGCTTTTAAATATGTCATACATTTAAAAAAAACATGCTTTTTAATTAAGGTCATACGCAATGTAGTTTGAACTTGATTGGGTTCTTCTGGAGTTGAAGAGTTCCACTAAATGAAGGACCCGTGTGCAATACTTTTAATGTCTATATATGGATTTGTACACCTCTTCTAGAACAATTTTCTATATATGGATTTGTACAACTCTTCTTGAACAATTTTTGATGAAAAAAAATCTGGAATTTATGTTTAGTAATTTTTGTGCATTTTTCTTTGAATACTGCAAAAAAAATTCACAATTTGATATCTTTTCAAAACCCCTGGTAACGCATGCTGATTTTTTGTCCAAGAACATGTAAATGGTATTGTAAGTTTAAATTTAGAATATCTTGAAAAATTATCAGTATAGGTGAGGTACGTTGCGTATGTCCTTAATTTCAAGATTCATAACTTCATTTCAAAATAATATACATACATGCATGAGAGTCATTCAATTCCATTGAGTCTCGGGTTTATAGTTAGGCAATATTTATATAATATACATGTATGTACATATTTTAGTGAAATGCTTCAGTATACAATAATTGTGCAGTTGTCATGCATTGATCCGTGTAGGTCTGAATAAATGTCACTTTTTTAAAATATGGGGAAAAAATTGTATATACCCTGTGTGTGAAAATTTTATATAATTAAAATATAGCGTGACTATAAACCCGAGACTCAATTTTTTTGGAATTACACAAGATCGTTTACATTAATTCGGTAATGGGCGTATACTACAGATGTACTAGTAAATACAGAGATACGATATCTAGTTATCTACCCTGTTAAAAATACACCTGTAAATGTTAAAGTATATCATAATTCAGATGTTATAGCAAAAAGACTCTAAAATTCTAGCTATATGAACAGGTCGCGTCTGTATTATGCATTTAAAGGGCTAATACAGTCTGGACTACAAATTGCAGACAAGTACATAATCTCAGGAACTGGGTTATTTGTTTCCAGATTATTTGTTTACCTGTGTAATAATTCAGCCTTCCACCCACACTGTTTAAATAATCCTGCACAGACAGGGGAAATTCAAATATTTAAGACTTTAACCTTGCCTCAAAAAATGATAAAAAAAAAGTATGCAGCGTCAAAGTGACACCTAGTATCCTGAAAAGCATATTCTTTCTCTCTTAGGAAAAATAATAATACTTCATTCCTAGGGTTAGAACGAATTTAACATGACAATAATCCTTTCTTGAGACCACGTAAAACTGTAAAATTTACGCTGATTACCGTTTTGTGTCCCCCGTGGGTAGGGCGATTATTAACGATTCCGGACACAGTATTACCTTCGCCTTCGTATTCGTCATGTTAACTGATAACCCTGCCAGTTGACTAATGTCAAATTCTTCTACATGAACAAGCCTGTGTTTTCACTTCTTTTTATGATGGATTCGGTCCAATATTTGTATATTTTCTAGGTGTACATGTATATATGCCAACATTGTCTTTAACGAAGATTTGTATCCTTAATTGATTTGTCGACTATGGTACATGTATTTTAAGATATTAACCGTAATTTTCGGTCATTCAGAAGTGAATCCACAGCAAGAAGATGTTCATGGTTGATTGGATTTGGAAGCTCATTGATCCCTCCCAGGGGAGTTTTTAGCTCGCTTGTGTGTGTGTGTGTGAGGGGGGGGGGGTGATTTGTCCTTTGTGCGTGATGTAATTTGCAACAGTATATATCGATGTCTTAAATTAAAAAATATGCTGCATGCGAGTGGATGTTTTGCTTTGTGATGCTCTTGTTTTTTTTCTAAACACAACAACGTTTACAAAAAATTGAGTCCACAGTGCCGCAAGGAAGTTTTGACAACCAAGCATAAAAAGGATTTAATTAAAGTGGATAGTAATATTTCAAAAAATAGTTGCAAATAATTTCAAAACATAATATGTGTACACAAGGAAATTCGCCCGTAGTGTTTTAATGGATTGCTCCATTTCTCAAATTGTTTCCAGTTATTTTCTCAAAACATCTAAAGGCGTTTTACTCCTGTGTTTATTGTTCGTAAACTACGGGAAAAAATAAATACGACGTACATTTTAATTGAACCATGTTAAACAACTCTATACATGTTATAAAACTGTGGACCTTCACTGAACATGAAACCATAGGTGCTTGGTTTCAGGATGGTGTATTTTGTGTATTATGCATTTTTGTAGGTGTGTCCGAATACTCTCATTAAAATAAAAATAAAAATTCGCTGAAATTAGCACGTTTTAAAAATGTCATATTTACTGTATATAAAAAGAGTATATAAAAAGGACACTGATGTCTGTTAACAAGGGCCTTATACCTGACACCCCGTACCTATAAAGGGGAAGGGATGGGGGTACATTTTGTCGATCGCCTTGACGATAATATGCATATAATTCTCTCGGCACGAGCATGTATAGTCCTCCGTGTGTACATTTTATGCCGACTATACATTATTACTCCCTATAGACCATGTTTAGGATTGGGGGGGGGGATGAATAGTATTATTGGTGTGTAAATCACATACTAGTACACTTTCACCTACATGTAGGCATATATCATTGGCTGGAGTTAGCGCAATAGTCTGTTTTTAGTTTCTCTGACATGTTTTAAATACGTGTGAATTTTTCTCAAAAATGGCATTCAAATCAAACTATATCTTCCGTTTTTCACAGTGAATCCCCCGACTCTCCATCGACAAGGAGACTGTCGATTAAATTGTCGAAAACCTGACGGGGAGACGATTTTCTTTCTTTCTCGCTCTTCAATACAACTATACATATAACTGAAGACCTTGATTATCTTGTTGAATAGGATTGTATACATAGTGATTAGTGAATGGTAGAATTGTATCTGATTAAACGATATTTTCGTGAACAGATTTTTCAACCCCTCGATTTTTATCCATGATGTAATACTTTTCCTTAAGAAATTTCGTCATATTACTTAAATAATAGGTTTATCTTTTAGAGCTGTGGGATAATAGATGAGTGCTAGATTAAGCTGAAATTCTTAAGCCTTTACATTTTTCCTTCCACCAAAACCATCTTCAATATCAAGCTTGACGCAAAGCATCATCAGGCATACGATTAGACATAGAAGACAACGTATCTTAATTAGATTGTCGATTGAGACTCAGAAAAGCCTTCGAACATTTTTCCGAAAAAAAAAATCACACTAGAAACCCGTGTTATGGTACATCAGTGGGGGGGGGGGGGGTGAGAACAAACATTTAGATGAGGAGTAGATTTACCCCTTTCTTGGTGTATTTTTTTCTTCAGTACGAAGGATTTTACCCCTCCCTTGGAGTATATTTTCCTTTTATAAAATAGACCGGTGACAGCACGTAAATACAAACATGTTCATGTACAAGCTCCGAACATACAGGCTACATTCCTCCCGGTACAAATGCTCGAGTCGTGACGAAATATGTATACATAAGTGAAGGCCACTCCCTATTGTCAAATTACCATATAATTAAGACTTGATGAGTCTGTGGCCCCTATGAAACAGAAAGTTTTAAAGAAACGTTTAAAGTATTTTTTTTAAATATTTATAAATATGTATCTGTTAAATATGATTCACGACACCGGTTACTGTTCTTGCTCCTTGACCTTACTTTCTGTAATACAAGATATTTTTCTATTCTCATTCAGTAGTTATATTTTTATTCGTGAATGAATTATTCATTGACCATTAATGGTTTTCCATCCTTTTATTTTCCTCTATGGAAAATAATAGACTTTTTACAATATTTTTAGCGGATAAGAGAATGCATTTCTGGCCAAACGACCACTTGCAAAATTTATAAAACTCGTAAGCAGTCATAAAATATATTTAGTACATGTACATGTAATCAAAGTTTTGGGGGAAACAATAAAATGTTTTTTTTATATTATTGCCGTTTATTTATTTTCAATGCATAGTTGAAAATTATATCATTTTTAAATTTAGATTGAAAATTGAAATAACTTCGATGTTCGTTTGCTATAATACACGAATTTACCTGAAGTTAGATATCCTTTCATGTTTATGTAGCAATGAAGTACATGTTAATGTACACATATGCAACCATTTATCGAAATTCATGTGGTAAAATGTCATGATACATCGCTTGTGATGGAAAGCTATGGGAATAAAAACGATCCATCGACAAAGCAACATATATTAATGTATGCCCAGGGAATATTTTTAATCAATACGATATTGTTTAATAAACAGTCATTTTCACGCTAGGCCTGTTGATGAAGAAAAAGGGGAAATCGGTCTTACTATAGAGCATGCAAATATTTTTGGCAATTCAAAACTAAATTAAGTCTCTACTTTGAATTTTAAATGTAATATATTTCGTCTTTTCTGTCTGGCCTGTGATGGGGGATACACGGAGAGGGTACGTTATATGTGTGTGTGTGTGGCCCTTCGTGTTACCTCTATTGATTGCTCCCTAATATTCAGTTATATACGACCCGGAGTGCTCTTTAACTTTACAGAATATAAAATAAACGGGGAAAGCTATATCGATATTGTATCATTTAAAGTAAAACAAAGGAGAAAAACGAAAAAATAATTTTCTGCAGGATTTTTTATAAGTTGGAAAAAACATTTTTGTGTCATAGATAAAAATATGGCCAATAAACTGCAAGAAGTTGAAGCTGCGTGGCTGAAATTTTTTGAGAAAGCGGATGTGAATGGTGATGGTGCGGTCAGTATAGAGGAACTAAAAGACATTCTGACCGTGGAATATAATCAAACCCTCTCAGACCGGGAAGTAGCCGTAAGTCTCCGTTCTCTGTAGCTAGAATGACCATTCTATCTTTAATATTCAACAGTTTTACTATCAGATAGTGTCTATTACTATAAGTGTATATTCAACCATAATATTGAAAAGTTTTTTTAAAGTAAGTTTTCTGAATTTTGGGAAGTAAAACTGCAAGCAAATAAACTATCTAAAATATTTATTTTATTTTTAAAATTAAACCTCAATTTTATCAAACCATTAAATAATAATCGGATATTGACGCCGACTCCTTTAACCACCCCACCACCCCCCTCCCCCCCCAAAAAAAATTACTGTGCTTTTTGAACAATAGAATGATGGAACATTAAGCTCTACTGGGTAAAAAAGAAAGAAACAGTTCTGGGTCATTCCACCTATTTGTTTGTGCACATTTTTTTCAAAAATGTTTCAAAGTAGTATTCCCTTTTGACCTGATTCCTGTTAATTTTGATTCACATAAAACTTATCAAGATAAATATCTAATTAATTTTTGTTGAAATGGGCGTTGTTAGCATTGTCATAAAAAAGGAATTTTCATAGACTAGGACAACTTTGATTGAATGATACACGTGCCGCATACTAGTATGCACACTGTTTTCAACCGACATCAAATCACGTCACTTCCGTTACGTAAACAAGGGCAAACTAACCCACCCACACACATACATGCGCATTACTATCTCCCCTTTAACACAGTTGCGAGGGGATGATAAAAAACCAAGAAGATACTGTAGTACACATGTAGGTTTCAAAAAGTCACTTTATGCTACTCAGTCGCCATTAAGTCATGCGTATCTTCTCGCTAGAGTAACTTTTTGTTGCTAGAGCTCACTGCAGACAGTAACAATATTATCAGCAATTTGATAATTAAAAAAAAAAACCTCGGTAGCCCTTTCTCCAATCATTATATAATTTATCGGGTGACAGATGTTTGATCCAATGTAAAGAAATCGATATACATGTACATGTAGTTGCAAAGTAAATATTGACTGCATAAAGTTGTTGTTGGACATTTAATAATCAAACATCGACTGCAGGTTTTAGAAGTTCTTTTTAATTTTTTTTTTTTTGATAAAAAGAACGGACCTAACATAAAGTGACAAAGGAATTTAAAAGGAAGCGTTTATTGTTTCTCGGAAAATACCCCTTCTTTCTATCAATGTTACGTGATATATTGAATAAAATTTACCAGTTGAAATACATACTTGGAATGTGAAATAGTTCCGAGAAAATCTATACATTTGAAATACAACATGGAGGAGAGAAATAAAATGGAGAGTTTATGGCTGGAATTCTTTGACAGAACAGATAGGGATAAAAATGGCGTTCTCTCAATAAGCGAGCTAAAGAAAGCACTGGTAGAGGATTATAATCGTAAAGACTTAACCGACTCCGAGATAGCTGTAAGCCTCTCTCTCTCTCTTTCTCTCTCTCTCTCTCAAAATGGAAAGATTTTATAATTTATCAAGCAACGCTATGTGTTGATCTTAAATTGTTTACAACTGTACTGTGTTTCGATTTTCTGAAAAAAGTGGTAAAAAGGACGAGATAGGCTAGGACCCACTTTTGGCCCCCGATTTGGGGTGTCTTTTAGAATGATATACATGTAACAGTTTATAAATAAAACCTGTTGTCAGCTCTGCCATAAAATATGTATTGGTTCTAAGTTGAGGGGTATGCAGAGGACAAAGAGAAGTAATAATATATGTCAATTTTCGAAATTTCTTATCTTTATGCAATTTTTCTTCGACTTATGTATACAGATCTCAGAATGGCAAGCTTGTGCTCTGTGTTTGCGAAGAAAGTATCTTAAATTTGTTAGAATTACAGCAGAATTGCGGAAACTCGGGGAATTGTCCCATCCCTGCCCCCCCCCCCCCCCCTCCTTGGGACCTCCTTGTAAGCTTTGAATCAATATAATTGCTTTTTTTTTCTACAAGCTTTCACAATTTTAACAAAGTTCTGGTTTTTACATAAAAGGAGAGACCAGATTCGACCGTTACCTTACCTTGTCCTTTAATAAAATCAAAGTGCATATTATATACATGTATCTTCCTTTTCTCTGTTTAAGTTTCTTTTTTACTTTCATTTAAATCTTTCGATACCCCAGTGCAAACGACTGAAAAAAGTAACTGTTATTGAATTGATACATGCATATTGTTTGGAAAGTTTGTCGTGAAGTTTCACTTTTAACTGTATTTTTTGCCCGTATTTTTTACAGGAAATGTTCTCTGACATTGACAAGAATGGGGATGGACAGATAACAAAGGAGGAATTCCTGTCCGAAATGATGAAGAAAGAGAGGAGGTCAGTATTAATATGGGTAGAGGGGGGAAGATGACCGGAAGTTATTTAAACGAAAAAAGATCGAAAGAATGGAATATAAAACAGTTTTCTTTTAACAAATAAATGATGCAGTTGTAATATATAATTACAGAACAGCCGTGGAGGAAGCCTTTCAGAAAATTGATAAAAATGGCGACGGGAAACTGGCCAAGGACGAAGTGGCGGCCGCTATGAGAGAGATTGGTCATTTTACGGACGAAGAGATCGATAAATTGATCAAAAAAGCGGACAAAAACAATGACGGTGTCATTGATCGGGCAGAATTCGAAAAAGAAGTGTTCTAATAGAAGCTCACTGCAATCTATGCATCCATTGCTGTTTTTGCTTTAAATGTTTTTGTATGTTTTTAATGAAATGCAATTATTTCCCATATGAAATCCTAAGAACTTCTTAGATTACCACTTTTCCTTTATACTGACTGGCATCTCAGAATAAATTTAGTTTAACAACAGCAAAATACCATCCTTTTCCACATTATTAATGCCGTATTGTTTTGTTTCTAAGAAAAAAATAAGTACATTTTCTGAAGATAAAATAATAAATTCTAAGCTTTATGCAATTCACACACATGTAAATATACATATGTATATGAACAATTTTAAAAAATGTAAAAAGAAATGACTGCCATTGTAATGTCACCAGTCCGCATCAGTACTTACTTGAGCGTACATTCAAACTGTATCAGTTTTTCACGATCACTGTACTTTATGTACAAGCTAGATATCAAAGATGCTTTGTTATTGTTGTAGACACATTTTGGAAATCCATAAAAATAAGACTTTAGCACGTATCCTAAAAGGTAAACATTTTACATGTAGCACATGTCTTCTAAATTCTGTATAGGAAAAGGCTATTTCTGATGGAGTTTATTTTATTTGCAAACAAATCAATCCAAGAATTCCCGAAAAAATGTTTTAATCGCTTGTTGCCTTATGAAGCTTTATCTTGAGGTACATACTCTCTCTGTACTGTACGAAAAATTGCTGTTTCTTGGTACATGTTTTTCCTGTAAATATCACTTGTATAGAAAAACACATTTGTATATTTTTTTTTTAGATCAAGTTGAATATAATTTTTTACTGATTTGTAGAATTCTTAAATTTAGCTCTTGCCTATTATACATTACATATAGATTTAAATCAAATCTATTTGGAACCACGAAGATTCATTTAAAATAAAGCGAAACTATTTCACTGATGTATTCTTTTTTATGTTTTAAAAAAAAAGCAAAGGTAAACTCGGACTATTGCTTCAGTGATGCATGCAAAGGTTTCCGTTGGCTACCTGTATCACCGAGTCATGAAGAAAGGCAAATGCGCAGATGTTCAAAAGGAAATCGATTAGCTAGAAAACTTTGTACAGTTGTTTGTTTTAAAACAATATGAATATAATATTTTCATCATAGGTTATTAGTCATTTACCTTCAGGGAAAAAAAATGTTCAGACAGCTATTTATAAACAGAAATTATTACTTTCAGTTAAATCATTTTGGTCTATATAGCAAAATGTAAAGAATGCTTGAATTGAATACAGATTGAGACACGCAATGCAGAATTCAATCTATTTTATAGGTATGGACAGATCACACTAACAGGACAAAATAAAGAATAAAAAATCTTTTACTTGCAGTGTATACATGTAGATGTTGCTTACATATCCCTAGTGTCCCCCGCTTTCGCGAAAGCGAGGGAACATTAAGGAGGCTAGAGATCAACAAATTATTTTTTTATTAACCACCAGATATAACTTAAATTTTGGAATATAGTATCTTAAGCTGTCAACTATCATTTGGCAAAGAAAAATTTCATAAATTTTAGTTTTAAAATTTGATCATTGTATTATGTCTTTATATGGAGCTCTTCTTTTAAAGGAGATCAAAATATTCTAAAAATGGCCACAACCACCCAGCCCCTTTAAATCTCATTCGTCTGTCACAAAAACTTTCAACCTTGGACATGTCTTTTGAATGAGAATAGATAGAGTTTTCATATTACACATGTGTATTGCCTGTGACAAGATCTTTCTAAATTATACAAAGATTTTTTATCCCGTGACCTTGAAGTTTGACCTACCTTTAACTTTAAAAAAAAATTAAACATTACTTCAGTTGGCCATAACTTTTAAATCAGAAGAGACAGGGCTTTCGTTTAAAATACCCAGGTATATCTATTACCTGTGACAAGAAATTACTAAATACACCATGATTTTTGACCTCATGACCTCGAAGTTTTGACTTCTAGACCTTGAAGTTAAATCTTCTTTTAAAAACTTCAACCTTGGTCATGATCATGACTTTTCAAGAATAGATAGGGCTTTCATTTTAAACCTATATAGTGTCTGTGACAAAAACTTTCTACATACACTATGATCTTTGATCCCATGAACTTGATCTTGAAGTTTGACCTACTTTTCAAAAAATCTTAATTTTTTCCTTACAACTTCTGACTTAGAAGAGATAGAGCTTTCATATTTAATGTGCATTAAATGTGATAAGATATTTCAAAGCATGCTATGATATCTGACCCATGACCTTCATGTTTGACCTAATTAAAAAAAATTCAACTTTGGTGATAACTGCTAAATGACAAAATATAAATGACATAAATAGTGACATCTCACCCACGAAGACACCGAAGGGAACCACAATTCTTTTAATTTGCTTGTTTAGTCAACATTTTAAGTTTAAAATCTGATTTTGATATCTCCAGTTAATGACAGGTGATCAAAATAAGTTTTTTTCCACAACTCTTTGAATATATATCTGATACTTCTGGCATATTAATTCCAGAGAAGAAATGATACACAGCTGTTATCATAATTTATTGAAGGCAACATTGTTTATATATAATGTAAATATCACAGTAAATCAACCACACAGCAGTTAAAGTAAACAATAAAAAAAAATCAGCAGTATCATTAAGTAAGGTAACATCAATTACAAAAATACCTTGTTTGAGTATCTTAGACAAACATATCTCAAATAAATTTTCATTTCATATTGACATATGACATTTTTAAACATACATGTACTCATAACACTAACCTCACACTCTGTATCTCACATTCTCAAATCTGTTTTTACATCAAACTCATATTTACACCATTCACTCAAAATAATCAAAATTCACCCAAAGGTGGCTATTTGACATTTAGTTTAACTTCATCACAAAGCTAAGACATTTAAAAAATAGCTTTAAAGCTATATTCAACAATAAAACTGATAATTTTTATGTCAAGCTGTATTATCAACATAGCCATCTCTCAGTTTTAGAAGAACCGCATAATTAGTCCAGTAGCATCAATCCTTCTGTGACAAAATATTTGGTTGGCTCTTTATTAGCAATATTTTGTAACACCTATTTCTATTGGCCAGTTGTTGTTGGCTGTTTGTTATCAGTATTTTGTAACACCTATTTCTATTGGCCAGTTGTTGTTGGCTGTTTGTAATCAGTATTATGTAACACCTATTTCTATTGGCCAGTTGTTGTTGGAGTTACCATTGGTTGTGATTGAGAGGAGAAAAGTCCATCATCCATTTTACTCTGGGTGTCACCAGGACTATCTCGACGTCTGTTAGAAAATAAATTATAAATGATTATAAAACCAGATTCTGGTAAAAACTTCAAATGGTATTATGAGCAATTTAAGTACAAGTGTAACTATTTTTCAAACATTTCTCAGTCATCATTTTAGTTTTAAGATCCTTAGACAATTTTTACATATCAAGGTTTAAATTTGTGTTCATAATGAGTAAATAATACATGTACATATTCCATGTTTTCTCTCTATTTATAATATTATAACATGATCCACTGTAATACCTTGTAGGAGGTGGGGGGATGTGGTCTGTATCATCGGGCATTTGTTCTCCATCAGACATCACTTGGTTTTCTAAGTAAGAAAGAAATTCAATACAGCTATTACATTTAAATAATTTCCATGATTTTATATGCCTTTTTTTTAAAAGTTGTCAGGTGTGTGAAAAGTTGAAAATCAATATGACATTTGATTTAAAATTATACAACTGTACAAATTTCTCTTGTCCTGTTGACCTTAAATTGAACTCTTGAGAAGACATTACTCACTGTTTGTTAAACTACTTTAGTCTAAGTTCTCATTCAATTAAGCTGTATTTAGCAGGTCCGTGTGTTCTGTAACACAATATTGGAGGTAACAAAAGGCTCGTGTGCTACAATGCTCATACGAGTCACCTTTGCTCTCCTGTTTTTTTTTTTTTTTCAGATGAAATCTTGAACTGAACTTTTACAATTCAAAATCTTTCTTTTTATCAGAAGATATTGCAATAAAGTCACCATAATCTTTACTTTCTCCTTAAGAATTGAAATAGAAGAGGACATTTTAAAAGTATGAGAGTGTCTTGGGTTTCTTCCTATGTGTTGAGGGGATTAGCCAGAAAACATGGAACATTTTCCATGTCATTATCTATTCATATATACATGAAGGCCTTCCTATTATATATCACAGCTGTTTCCGAAAATGATGTAATACTCACCGTCCACAGATAACATGGCTGTGCCCCGCCCACTGGGAGCTGACACGGTATACGATATATAGTCCTTGTCTGGCATGACCATCCCCTGAGCTGAGGTGTTAACATTCATAGCAGGGGTGTTGGATGGCTGGGGCTTCTTTGGGATGTCAGGCTATATTAAAATCACACAAAAAAACATTAAATCATGGGAAATTTAACCTTTTTTCATTTATAAATTGCTGTAAATATGGTACCAATAGAATTTATATTCCTGACCATAGAATTTCAATTTCTACTACAGAACTGTAGATCACTAATTTTTCGCGACACCTTATTTTTGAGATAATTGAACTCTTTATGAGCGAGAAGACATTTTTCACTTATTTTTCCTCTATATAATCGTTAAACTATTTTTGATCATAAGTTCAAGTTTTCATTCAATTAAGCTGTTATTTACAGGTATAACTAAAATGTTAACATGTAATTTCAATCAATATACAATCAAGGAAAAAAATCAATTCCACTTAATTTTTTAAGGAAAAGTATCTTTACTCGTTCTCCAGACTTACAATGACAGGTTTCCTGGGATAAGATGGCTGCTGCCTCTGAGGAACAATTCCTGCTGGTGTGTCCACCTTAATACAGAGGTAGAATTGTTTAAATTGTACTGCATTTAAACATAAAACCGATGTCAAAGATTTTAAAATAAAAAGCACACACTTCTTTTGTATTATAACAAAGATGAGATTTTGTAGCATCGTGAAATTTCAATTATGTCAAAACACCGTAAAATCCGATGCACTTAGATGTATCTTAGTGTCTCTACTTGTGTGCCAATATGAAATCAGAAAAACTGTAGAAAATTTTAAAATTAGAAAATGTCATTTCTAGTAACCTAGGTGTTGAGGAGATAAATCCCGAGCAAAAACTTAGTGCAATCTACTTGTTGCCAAGTAATATTGAAATACCCTGTAGGTAGCTTATGAAATTTCACACCGTTTTTAGTCAATAGCAACAATATAAATCAGATTTTTATATATTTTATGTATCTTTCTATTATATATTATTTTGGCAGCAGCTACAGAAAATGATTTTTAGTAATATGGCAACACCATTCCGTCAACAACCGATACTATTTTATGCATGGCTATTTGTGTGCCAAGTTATACTGAAATCAGCCAAAACTGTAGGAGCTGAAAAATTGTTTACAGACGGATACGATATATAGTCTTTGTCTGGCCATGACCATACCCTGAGCTGAGGTCAAGTTAACATTCATTTAGCGGGGGGTGTAAAATGTGAGGATGGCTACAAAAAGGAGTGTCCTTTTAAAATGTATTTGTTTCTTGAGCTAGATATATTAACATCACACAAAAAAACATTTTTAAATCAAAACTTCCTAGAATTTTTAAAAAAGTTGCTGTAGAATACTGGTTTGTACATATAGAATTTATCATTCCATGTAGGAATTTTTAATTTCTTCAATTTTGAGTAACCATGGCAACATCGTTCATCGAAATTAAAATCCAATGCACTAATGTACTTATGTATCTACTTGTGTGCCAAGTAATATGTTATCAAATAGAACTGTAGGAGGAAGCGTTTTAAAGAAATTTCAAAGAAAATTCTATTTTTAGTAACAATATACCGTTCATCAAAAAAAAAACAAATTCATATTTTATTATCCTAGTGTAGTCTACTTTATTATGTAATATTGAAATCAGACCAAAACTGTAGAAGGAGTAGCATTTTAAAGGAATTTCAAAGAAAATTCTATTTTTAGAACCATTATCGAAATCAAAAACCGATGACATTTTATGTTTAGTGTAGTCCTTGTGTGCCAAATAATAATGAAATCAGACCAAAACTGTAGGAGGAGTAGCGTTTTAAAGGAATTTCAAAGTAAATTCTATTTTTGTGTCATGGCACCACCGTTCATCGAAATCAAAAACCGATGCACTATTTTATGTATCTTAGGTGTGCCAAGTTATATTGAAATTGTAGGAGGAGTAGCGTTTTGCATGTTTAAACATAAAACCGATGTCAAAGATAAACAGATCACATCTAGTAAACTAAAAAAATGATATTTCTTTCTGTTACATGTATTATACATTAATACATACAAGGGAATTTTGTTGGCCCAAAGAACTAAACTGTTTGCCTAAAGCTAAGGCAATTAGGTCAATGGCAGATTGGGTTGTGGAATCATGCCAGTCAGCAAAACGTACTGTTTGTGTACATAAATTGGCATATTCAAAATTTAGTGCAATTTACTTGGTATGGAGTTGTTGGCATATTCATAAATTAGCGCTACACACTTTGGTGCTGTAAATTGTTTTTATATATTATTTCATAGTGGTATTCATAAATTAGCACACCGTTGTCCGCATCAAAGCAGCTACCATGAAGTCTAGTTGCTTTTTTTTTTTTAAGTACACATACAGTTTCCTGCTAAAAACACTGTATTTTGTTCAAATTTCCGTATATGTTCAATTCAATTATACTTTTTTTTTCTAGCTTTGCTAGAACTGCTAACTGCCTCTTTATTTGAGGTGAAAAAATTGATATTGTGACATAATAAGCAAGCCCCACCCCACTTCCAGTCAATCTTTCCTTGTAGAAACTTACAGCATAACTGACAGCGGCATGATGGAGGGAGGCAGCCTGTCTCTGTAGAGTCTGTCTGATGTAACTCTCGTCCTTCAGGGCATGTAAACTGTCAACAAAATAAAACACATCAGTCATCCTCATCTACACACAATCAAAATCCCAAATCATTAACAAAACGTACTATAACAACAGAATAACAGCTGTGACGTCCAATGATTAATCACGCATTATAAAGCTTATTTTCACAAATTGATCCTTATGTCAACTTAACCAGTATTGAAACATGAATCATTATATGTTTGATATCATGTAAAGGATATAAGTAAGTCCCCCCCCCCCCCCAAAAAGAAAAAAGAAAAGAAACAGTGATATACCAATTACATAAAAATATATTATTACCTGTTTAAATTCATCTTTACACAGCATAGACAAATAGAAAGTGTGAAAATAGATAAGTTTTAAAACATTGATTGAACTTATGAACTGATATGATTCATACCTCTGCTGCAAAATTGCAAACTTCTTTTCCCATGTGCGATGTATCCTTTCAATTTCTTTTTTAAGCCTTACAAAAAAAATCAATTACAATGTATTATTTTATAAATATATGTGCATAAAATTAAAACTTTTAACTGAACAAGAGGCCCATGGGCCTTATAGGTCACCTGAGTATCATGTAACAACTTCCAACAATTGAATTTGATTCGTGTTTTAAACGAGAGGCCATAAAATTCACAATTTTGAAAGAGGCACTCTTGCTTATCATTACTATATATACATAGCATGCTTACTTTGGTTACTTAATACACAGAGGTAGATCAGAGTAACAAACTGAAATTGCATTTCCACTTTATAACCATGTGTGCATCCCATCCCACAGGAATCACTGACCCTGGATCCACATATTTCAAAATCTTGAAAATTTTATCATAAATTTTATTTCATCATGATTAATTGTTGATTAATACCAAAGTGCAGATTTCAAACTATTAATTTATTTTCAGACTATGTAACTCCCCAAGCCCCCCTCCAAGTACCCCTGACCCAGGGGCCCGGAAAATAATCATTTTGGAAGAAGCAGCTTTCTTCATCATAAATATGTACTTAGATCACTGGCATAATACCCAGGAGCAAAGGAAAAGATTTTCAAAGAATTCATACATTTTCACTATATAAACATTAGAGCCTCGCCCTAACACAAGAAGACCTGACCCAGGGGCCCTGAAATCACAAATCTCAAAGAGCATCCTTCCTCATCATAACAATATAAATAGTTCATTGGTTTAATACCCAGGTGCAGAAAAGAAGACTTTAAAAGAATTTATGCATTTTTACTATACATGTACAATCAAAAGAGCCCCACCCTAACACCAGAACCCCTGACTCCAGGACCATAAAATTCAAAATTTTGGAAGAGGCACTCCTGGTCATCATAACTATACACTTGGTTTGTTTGTTTAATACCCAGGAGCAGAGGAGAAGATTTTCAAAGAAATAATTCATTTTCACTATATAATCAATATGGTCCCACCCTAACACCAGAACCCCTGACCCTTGGGCCATGAAACTCAAAATTTTGGAAGAGGCTGCCATGTTCAACATAACTATGCACTTGGTTAGTTTATTTTATACCCAGGAGCAGAAAAGAAGAATTTCAAAGAAATAATGCAATTTTACTACCGGTATATTATCTATTTTGCCCCACCCTAGCACTAGAACCCCTGACCATGGGACCATGAATTTCACAATTTTGGTAGAGGAGTCAATGCCGGCTACAATCATACCAACAGAAGAATTTTAAAGATTGCACTAATTTTAGTGGTTTTGGCCCCACTCCAAGGCCCTGGGGGGGGGGGGGGGGGGGGGGGGGGGCAGGGACCATGAAATTCATAATTTTTGTTCCCCCTCACCCATAGATGCTTTGTGCCAAAATTGGTTAAAATTGGTTAATTGGTTTCAGAGAAGAAGCTGAAAATGTTCAAATGTTAACGCACGACAAATGACAATGGGACAAAATGGATAGCAGTAGGTCACCTGAG
Source organism: Saccostrea cuccullata (assembly GCF_032062105.1). Classification (NCBI taxonomy): domain Eukaryota; kingdom Metazoa; phylum Mollusca; class Bivalvia; order Ostreida; family Ostreidae; genus Saccostrea; species Saccostrea cuccullata. The sequence continues at coordinate 237,787 of NW_026931262.1, read as the reverse complement.
TTTACTCAGGTGACCTAAAAATGTGCATACAGTACCGACCGGACACAACCTAACAGAAAGCGAACCCGGAGCGAGCGGGGTCCGTAGGGCTGACCCCGAGCGAACCCGGAGCGCACCCAAAGCGAACCCGTAGCGGACCCCGAGCGAACCCGAAGCGGACCCAGAGAGCAAACCCCAAATTCAGTAGCGGTCCCAGAGAGCGAACGCGGGTTCGGTATTTCTTTACAGAGCTGTCAATCAGGATTAGCGATTAACCAATCAGCTCATCAACCAATCAAAATAGCATACTGATCTGTTGATTGGGATATAAGATCGAACGTGTTGATTTAGTTCGACATAAATCCAAACACTTTACATACAAGTAAAACGTGTGAATGTGCTGTGTTAATCTATTGTGCTAATTAAAATATTATTTAATATTTATTTATCTTAATTCTCCGGGTTGTATTTTATATTTTATATTTATATAATATTTGATTTCATTTTTATTAAAGCAATTAATTAAATAAATTGGGTAAATACATCAGTCAATGCATAAAAATGGAAATCAATTGATATTACAATTTTTACTGACAAAAAGCGGAGAAAAGAAATATAGTTGGTCTTCGACAATTATTGTAAAATTTCATCATCTCAAGTTGAATTGGAAATTTATATAAACACTATTAAATAAAGAAAGAAATCCGAACCGCTATAAAGTATGTCTGGTTTATCGGGGTATACTCAGATGAAGTGCGATTTACATAATTGAATGAATTAATGACGCTAATTAATCACGACATTTAGTAAATCGTACATTGTTTCATTCTCTCAAAATGCGTAACTATACTTGACAAAGAATAATCGGAGAAATATAATATAGAAGGGATATTTTAACATATGAATTATGATCTATTATAAATTTTGAAATGTTTTAGGACTAATTATTGGAAAAAAATAATTAATAAAGGCATTAGCATAGTTATGTGGGTTGTTCGAAAGATGATAACGCAAACTAACTGTAGAGTTACACTAAATTGAAAGAATAATCTTGTTAAGTATCATCAGGAATTGGGTCTAATTCACGTTCATTCTGGTGAAGTCATTCAGTTTGTTAATACCATTAGGGCGGAATGACTTCAATCTGTGTATCCAGAAGGAAGAGTTTTATATACACGCATTTTTTTCATGCCCAAGAAGATTAAGAAGATAAATAATTTTGATGTAAATTTTGAATAATTTAATGTAACACGTACATTGTGAAATCATAAATAAAATAATTAAATAATTAGAAATTTTTAAAGACAATGTGTGTGTGAAATAGGGGGTATATATTATTATTTCCTATCTAGCTTGTAACACGAGCTTTGATTGCATGGTTACAAAGTCAGGTGTAAATATCCGTGCACCCGACTTGAGCCGGGTGTAAATAAAACATGACATCACAATGCATACATTACTCATGTACGTATATAATCAATAGGTTGAGACACGCTCTGATGTTTACAAAGCATTTTTATTGGTACAAAGGAAATTCACAATTTTGGTATCCAGGTCCAGTCAATGGTGCTACAATCATACCAACAGAAGATTTTTAAAGACCCTTGGCCTGCGGCCTCACTGTAATTTAAAACCCGGGTTTTGGCCCCACACCCTTGGCCCTGAACCTGGATAACTAATAATATATTCTTATCGGGTCAGGAGAACAATTATTATTTGCCTTTTTCTTTATTCTGATAAAAATCATTCTCGCTCCAAAATTTTGACCGTGAAAAAGCTCTAATATACAGTGTAATTTTTTTTTTTTAGAAAATGTCCAATAAATATTTATTAAGAACTTTTAATGTGTAACTACTATAAATGAAATCTAAATATATCAGATGTACAAAAGGTTACATGTACATTTAATTTATAGATTCGATATCATAATTCACGTGTTTAGTTAACATTCAAACTACGATTTAGCAAAACGTAAGGAATAACAAATGTATTTTCAAACTATATAAAGCATGAATTTAAAAGGTATTCATTTTAAATTTCTTTCGTCAGTTTCACTTGTGCACCAAACACTGAAAATCAATTTTTATTATTCCTCTTCTTTTAATAACTTAAGAAAAATAAATGCCTTATAACTCGCTGTAATTTTAATTTCTCGGGATAGAGAAATCAAGGAAATCAATTATTCATGTACATGTAAATCTACGTCGAATAAACAGTTTAATTTTAGAAAATTTATGAATGTTCTCCATAATGTCACTGTTTACATATACAGTGTACATGTCCGCATCGTCGCATAAACAACAATGATCGATCCACAATACCATTACTGTATTGGAATATACAAATGTTACTGGCGGTGAGATAAACCAACTTTTAGTGCGTAAAGCGGTCCCAGGAAGCAAATGCCGGGTTCGCTCTAGCGGACCCAGAGCTGACCCCGAGCGAACGCGGAGCGCACCCGGAGCGGTCCCAAAATTTCTGAAAGCGAACCCGAAGCGGACCCCGAGCGAACCCGTGAAGCGAACCCGGGGTCTGCTCCGGGTTCACTCTGGTGTTAGGTTGTGTCCGGTCGGTACTGTACATGTATTTCAAACCATATTAATTTTCTCAATAAAATGACATTTTTATTATTATACACGCTAAACATTTTAAAAGAGAAACCATCGGTAATTTTATGAATGGAAAAGTCATAATAATATCTCCACCATCATATTAATGATTTCTGTACTTCTACATTTTGGGATCTGTCTCAATAATGAATCATTGACATTACATAATGTATACAAAATATTAATTCAAACAGGACACAGTAGAATATTTACATCCACTGAATATTTCCTCCATTATTTCTTAAGAAAACCCATTGCATTAATCAGTGCATGAACTACACTAGGCATGTCACCTGTACAGATTTCTTGATCAGTGGCTGTTCCATCAATGAAACGTAGTACAAAGACGTTCGCATCATTAAATACAATAATTAATCTTTTTAATCCTACTTTAAATGATTATTTAAACAGATATAAATATAAACAATAAAATGTCTTTCTTTGGTTGTTAGTATGGCCCGGATTGTTGCAGAAAAAATTTACATACTGTATACAGGGCTATTTTCGCCCTTTCACACTTGCAACCAATTTTGCCCCATTTTAAATTTGCCCAGTCACCGTTTTCTTGAAGAAAATATATTGTATATTTTGAATTCGCCCCTTTTCAAATTCACCCAAACAATGTAAGGGCGAAAGAGGCGAAAATAAAACGGGGGTGAATATTTCCCTGTATACAGTACCCCGCTTACACGGGTTAAGTATTTTTTCTGCAACAGCTGCGAAATTCATTCCAGTACTAACAACCTAAGAAAGCATTTTATTGTTTAAGTTAAGCCCCTTTATACATGTAGGAAGACCTTATAGGTAGGATTCATACATTTTGACAATTTTTTCATGACTTTAAATTCCTACCTTGCTATTTCATCTCTGAGTTTCTGTTCCAGTCTCTTATATTTCTCTACATCCACTTCTTCATGGGTTTTCACAGAATTCTTTTTTCTCTCCTAATAATCAGTAAGATTAATTTAATTTCCAACCACCTCTCAAATATATATAATTTGATCCAATCCATGCTGATTTTTTTTAATGTGTCGCAATGTTCAATGACCCTGCTTATTTTGAGAAAACTACACAAGATTTTATTATCCTCTTTATTTCATGAAATTTTTTTTATTTACCATATATTGTGATTCAACCCCCCCTCCCCCACAACCCAGTGAGAACACTATTATGTGCCCATTAAAACAAAGTTAAATCTGCATGAGATTGCAGGTCTATAAAAATATTATGAATAATTATGTCTGTGTAGTTTTTGTTTTAAAAAGTTTTTAAAGATTTATTCCTATATATTTTGAAGGTTATTTTTACATCCCCTCTTTGGGGCCTTGTTCGAGGCTCTTGAATTGAAAATATCTGAGTCTCTGATTTCTGAAGATGCTTACACATTTATCTGATTATTCATGGTTCTGCTTATTTCAGAAGAATTTTTAAGACATGTATTCATATGTAAAATTTTGGACTTCAGTCCCCTTGTTTTTGAGTACATGTTTATATAACACTATCCTACAAGTGTTTATTTAACTTTTCTCAATTATCTTCCCTTAAAATAGGACATGAGCTCAAAAGTACATGAATTCCCTTAATACCAAAAAATACTTTGTGCCAAGTTTTGTTTGATAAGGAAGACACAAAAAAGACAAATCTTGGTCAGAAAAGCTCACTTGTGCCTTGAGCATCACATGAGCTAAAAAAAGAAAAACAGGTTTAGGAAAGTCCAGCAGAAAAGAGTAAATACCTTCAACTGAAAATAAGATGTCATGATTTTTTGTGTGGACAATTTACAAGAAAGATTTACAGGACTAAAAGTTAAGGATAATATGTGTGCAGTTTTGATTTGAGGAGCCACTTCTAGTGCCATAACAAGAACCTTTCCCATTGCAAGTAAAAATGTGTCAACCTTGACCATTGGTCAACTCACACTTTTGTGATACTGTGTAAAACTTGGAGCCTGAATTATACAATAAAAAGTATCAAACTGGACCATTATTGAAAATGTTTAATATGTAAAATCATATTTATAAGCTTAAACCTCAATCTTTATCTCAAAATTGATAGGTTCAATAAAAAAAATTTTAACATAAAGGTATCTAAGGATTCAAGCGTATAATACTTTAAGGAATAAGTGGTTGGGATTTTCAAATCACTCCAACATACATGTATCCATGGTATTCGAAATGTCAGTTTTCAAGATACCAAAGTTCAACTGTAGTGATTTGACATAATCTTACATTTCGTTTCCTTATAGCAAGTGTATCCAGCTGCTTTGGCCATTTGGCATAACACTGACTTCTCAAACTAAAGACAACTGATCAATAATTTTCTTGGCATCAACCAGAAATTGCAGGAAAACCCTAACAACTGGCTACAAGCTCTGTATAGTAATATGTTAAGTCCGTATGTCGATATTGATGCAGTTTCCCTTCAACTGCTATAGAGTAAAGTACATATTGTACATGAAGTACACTGTAATGTCAAATTTGAATGGTAAGTATTTATTGACCTGCATTAATTCCTGCTCCAGGAGTTTCTTCTGATCCATCAGTAACTTTAGTTTGCTACTCTCGGATTCCTTCAGGGACCTGGCCTCCTCTTGTCTGGCGTTCTCTGCCTGTAGTCATAGAACATCAAAAATATAAACTCAATCAATAATACACATTAATTAACAAAGATACTCCAACAAAATATTTGGAAACAAGAGGTTATTACTTTCCACTTTTTCAAAAAAGAAATAAATGAACAGAGGAAATGGAATGATTTTTTTCCTGGTACATCTTTATGGGAAAGTTTTTTTTTTCATGTATAAGAAATCAAACTCTTTTTATTGCACTTAATATTTACTAACAATAATTCCTGATTCTAAGAATCTTAAAACCTTTAAAGATATACATAAAAACTGCTCATGTAATAGCATTCATTTGCAAAAAAAATTGTCTTGATAAACATACACTTAAGTTCCTACAAAATGAAGAGATGAAGGAATCTAAGGGCATTAACTCTGTGGGGATGTGTTTTGACACGTATCTGAAATGACTTAACTCCCCTTACCTCCTCCTTGGCTTTTCTGATTTGTTCTTCCATCATCCTCTGCATTTCCTGTTTCTGCTTGGCTAGCTATAGACAATATAAAGATATTTAAACAATCTCCTAAAATTTGTAATTAAACAATTACACATTACATGTATAGTACTTTTCGAGGAAAAGGCAAAAAAAAAAAAAAAAATTGTTAAAGCTATAATTTTTTATTTAAATTTTTCATTCAGGCCATTTCTCATCCCATTAATTAATTAAAGGAAGATCATAATCCAATCAATTACAATAAGAAACTTTTCTTTTACATGTAAAAAGTCTGCTCTCTCATTGTAGTACACAATAATATATACCAAAGGGTCTGACACATCTGTTTCATATTTGGATATTTTACTTGTAAAATTTTCTATTTACTATTTTATGCAGACATAATTTTCATGTTTAATTTTTTTATTATTATTATTTTAAATTTCCACCTTGACTGCAATAAAGTAATTTATTGGAAATGAATCATAATATTGATATTAAGAATCTTTAATTCTTAAATCATACATGTAATTTATTATACAGCTTTGCAGGACTTGAAATGGCAATTAACACAAACAAGCAGTGAATGTCTATATAGTTGAGTTTCTCTTGAAAATAACTTGAATTAAAATGTTCAGTATATGTGGTGCACATTTCTCTCTGATTATTAAATTTGAGAAAAAAATGAATTTGTGTCAATGAAGTGCTTGAGAAGGAAGGGAAAGCTTTAACCGGATAAATCATAAAAATTTAACAACACAATATGTTGATGTTTTAACAGATCAAGGCAAAAGTTGTTTGCAACATGCTTGTGTTAAGGATCATGTTGTTGAATCTGAGTTGAATGTTAGTTTCAGTAATCAACATGCAATTACTTTGACATAGTAAGCTTAGTAAGTGTTAGTTTCTTTTTTGTGAAGAAAAGGTATTTTTTTTTCAAGCACAAAACTAATATGATAATGCTGCAAGGCTGAGAGATAAGTTATATAGGAGTTACATGCTGTTCTCATTATTGCTGAAATGATTAATTTTTTTAAATAGTGTGGAAAATATCACAATTTGTTAACAGTTGTTTCTGGACTATATTTCAGGGAAGCTGTGAGTGCATATTACATGTAATGGTCAGTGTCACATTCTGATTATATATATAAATTAGATCCAAACTTACATCTGAGTTCTGCAATGAACAAATGTCATAAACATATAAATAAAAATAAACAATGCTTGATTTATAACAATAAACTACAAACAATGACCCAACACATTTAACTAAAAGGCAGGGATATAAATGCATGCCTACAATCTATTTCAATTAAGGAACTTCTAGCCGTTGCAGGGCTCCACAAAATATCCTGTAATTACCAGTGCTTTATTCATTATATATATACATTTTTAGTTAAAAATATTTAAACTATTATTTTTTAAAAATGTTAAAATAAGCTATTGTAAAATTTGGTTTATTTCTAAATTGTAAAGATGTCTAAAATGAATCATATATTACAGTGTATTATGACTACTAAAATATTTAATGAAAATAAAAGTCTATATATATATATATTAGATACAGGTTAGGAAAAAATATATATTAAATCACCCAGCAAACATTGGGTTAGATTTAAAGGTTAACATTATTATATATCTATATACTTAGCATTTTAATCAAACTTCGATCCATGTTTGATTGTTATTTCTATGTATTTAATCTGAGTTAATTAAGTGATGTCAGAAATAATTTTTCATACAAGTATATTAAAGAATAAAGAAAACAAAAATATAAGCTAGTAATATAGTACATCAAAATCCTGATCCTAAAAATACAATAAATTCTGTCAATCAATTCTCACTAGACTTGGAATTCCTAAGAAATTCCATTTAAATTACATTGCAACCAAAAAAACTGCACACTTTACCTAGGATTTAATTTTCTTGCAAAACAAACAAACAAAAATGTGAATTCTGAAGGAGTTTGTAAATATAAATATTACCAGAGCCTCAGCCTGTAATAGAAACAATGACAAACATGGTCAACACATGTAAGATTAATGGTAAATAAACAATAATCTTTTATACTGTAGAAGTATTTTTTTCCGCGTGGTATTAATTTACGCTATGTACGCGGTCACAAACTTTCCGCGGAAATTTGTCCAAGCGTACTTAACATAAATATAAGGCATATAGTGACAGTCTAAGAAATCCGCGTAATTTCCTACCCGCGGATTAAAGAGAAATTGAGATTCCGCGGAATTATGACTCCATGGAAAAAAGTACATCTACAGTAGTTATTTGAAATCAATATCGGTCTGAAAAGAAATTAACAAATTAATACATGTTATACATCATACATAGATATACACTTTCCTGAGATCTAACTACAGTAAATATATGATATTGTTTCAATTTCAATTTGTAATTCACAACTATCTTAATCAGTTAATTTATAATTACTGTGCTGCTGCTGATGAGGGGATTTATGTAAAGTATGATAAATTACATTATGATGTCACGGAGATAAGAAATTAAAAGGGTAATTAATTTAATATCAAGGCAGATGTTTTAAAATTTACATGGATTGATAGAATTGAGTGGTACTCTGGACTTGTTAAATTTGAGAGTGGAATTTAGAGGAATGTTAAAAGAAATATATAAAGAGGGGTAAAAAGATAAAGAAAAAGTGATAATATCAGATGGATAACATCAGTCGGGTATATGAATATATATAAATGGGTATACATGTATTGTATAGTATGATTGGGTGGAAATTCATGCAAACCTAAAATCCAAGAGCTGCTTGCAGTTGTTTGAATTAGTTTTCAATAAGTTACTTTCTTATGAAAAATAATGCCAAACCTTGTTTTACCAAAATAAGGTTGATTTTCCTGGCCAAATAATAATTATTATAAAATTAATTTTAAAAAATCTCCTAACAGAAAATTTTTGGGACTGTGAATAAATGATTGATATTGTAACACACAGTAATATACATGCTGAAGTGGGAAATGGACAGTAATTGTGAAGGACATGTTGACATTAATATATATAGTATATTGGGGATAAGTAAAAGGATAGCATAGATAGGTTGTTGTAAAATGTTTGGGAATAGGTAAATAGTGAAATCAAAAAAGGTGACAGTTACCTCCAAGGCCATCTACAAATAGGTCATTTACACAGTTTACATCTATAGGTAAATATCAAGTCAAAAAACAGTTTACATCTATAGGTAAATATCAAAGTCAAAAAACAGTTTACATCTAGAGTAAATATTATGTCAATACACAGTTTACATCTATAGGTAAATATCAAGTCAAAACAAACATTTCTCTTTAAATTTTAAAAATAAGAATATATGCAGTACAGAATATTAAGCAATTATCATTTCAACGAAATCAGGGAAAGATAAAAAAAAAATATGAAGTACCTAATACATACATACAACACAAACAAACTCATAATAATCCACAAAGTTGAACTACTAAGTTAGGAAAATGGTAAAAAGATCTAACCTGAGATTTTGAGGACTGTTTCTCTTTTTCAGCCAGTTTCTTGGTTTCCTCTGCTTCATATTTCAGCTAGAAATAAATAGATATAACTCTACATATTAAATCATATAATTAGGTAGAATAGGTACACTGAATAACACAAATATTATAAAATGTATTGGATTCCAGCTACATTTTATCAATTTGGAACAGCACAAGACACTATTAAGACACAAGTTTTTATTCAAATATATTGTACAGTTAAACTGTATTGCTTATAACATTTTAATTGAATTAAAAGGAAAAAAATAATCCTTAAAAAAAGCTGGTGTATTACATTTATAATCTAAAAATGAACAATTGATAAGTGACTGAATTGCCACTGAAATGTACCTGTCAATCAGTTAACTTCATGGCCACTGACTGAAAGACTCAGATCAGTGGTTATTCAGTGATCATTGCATTGAACAGAAAATGTTTTATCAGTTTGTCTCTGCATAGGGAGTCTTGGAATTTTTAGAAAATAGTTTCAGAAAAGAAAACAGCATCTTCGCGTCCCCCATTAAGTAATCAAAAATGAGGAGACAGGTTGTTTACACTTATGATCTATAATACATACCTGATCCACCATGATTCTTTCCTTCTCTAAATTGGTATTTAACTGATTGATTTGCTCCACTGCAATGATAAATAATATTTGTGATTTATTATTTAAATTCAAATATAAGTTTAATGTGATTTTGAAGAACAAGTTTTGTTTATACTGATCTGCTAACTAAAAGATGTACATTCAAATTGCAATATTTTGTTAATAATAGGTTTTCCAATCAAAATTTAATTTTTAATATGTGCGTATATTTCCAGCAGACCTTGCAGGGCAGAATTGACAGACAGGACCTTTTATCCCAATGCATTTAATCCAAGTAAGAGTCATTTCCCTTACCTGAAGGTCTATGAACCTTAAGATAATCTGTCCTGATTTTTTTTTGTAAGAAAACAATATCAATATACGTAACTTGATCTGAATCTCTTACATATGACATACTGAGATTGAGGTTCTCCTTTTCCTTTCCATAACTTACTGAGACTGACATTCTCGTTTTCCTTTCTATAACCTACCCAGATTGACGTTCTCGTTTTCCTTTCTATAACCTACTGAGATTGACATTCTCGTTTTCCTTTCTATAACCTACCCAGATTGACATTCTCGTTTTCCTTTCTATAACCTACTGAGATTGACATTCTTGTTCTCCTTTCTATAACCTACCTAGATTGACATTCTCGTTTTCCTTTCTATAACCTACCTAGATTGACGTTCTCGTTTTCCTTTCTATAACCTACCTAGATTGACATTCTCGTTTTCCTTTCTATAACCTACCTAGATTGACGTTCTCATTTTCCTTTATATCCAGAGCCTCCTCCAGACGATCCACTCTCTTATGTAGACCGTCACACTCCTCCTTAAGGGCCTCAAACTCCTCATTAACACTGGGCGACTTAGACTTCACAGACAGCTCCTCAACCTGTCAACACAACGATACTGTAAACTCACGTACAAAGTATTACTACATTCTGTCCTAAAGCACACTGATCATATTGCAAAATCACAGCTGTTATAATTTTTACTTTTCAGAAATTTGTTTGATTCAGCTACTTAAAAGCTTTTTATTACTGTAACAATAAATGTTAAAATCATTAAAATATTCATATAAATAAAATCTACATAAGCTTTATGAAACTGAACAAAAAAAAAATTCCCTGCTCCCTAACACACACCTAAATCAACAGTGAACTTCACAGCAAATCTACATGTATAACTCTCAGACTGATACAGAAATTAAGCTAAGCTACATATAAATAGTTATACAATCAGCATTTTACATACTTGTACTGGTGGACAAATCATTCAAATGACACACTGAATCTATATACATACAGCAGAAACACATGGCTACTGCACAAAATAATTTATCATTTATAAATAGAATTTGACTTTCCCTTTACCGAGTGCTTCAGTGGTGCCCGAATGAAATTTAAATTTACTTGTTCAGAAAGTTGAAATTGAAATGTTTGGGTTCCTTTAGTACTTAGAGTGACTGCTTTCATCTCTGTTTTAAAATTGTCTTGCTGAAAATTATAAACCATTCAAACGGAATCAGAATAAAATATTGACTGAAACTTCTAAATCAGTCAGTTCTTTCATCATGGTTATCAGGACCATATATGCATATAATGTTGCAGATACATGTAGTCTACTATTTAGTGCTTTCAATTTTAAGTAGACCAAACATTCCATTCAACTGGGGAAGTATGGCTGAAATATTGCTGACTCAGCATTGAACAAAATACAGTCAATCAATCAATCACTAGGGAAGAAACTTAATTGTCCATCAAAAATGCCTGGAAACTATACATATTAATTGCTAAAATTAATCACAGAACAATCTAGGTTTATATTATATACCATACTAATATTAAGATTTTAATTTGAATCTGTAAAATTAAAAGGTAAAATATAATAAGATTTTTTTTAAATTGGAGAATCAAACAAACATGTCAGCGACATCTACTAAATATTGTTAGGAAGCTGGACGAAATACATATATTTAGAGCATACATTTACATCAAACTAATGAATATAGGACAATTAATGCACAAGTATTTAACATTTCAGTTACTGGACATGATTTGACACAATATTACATTGTTGTTAAATTTGTCACAGTCAGTCACGGAGAATATACTGTTATTATCACACAGTACACGTACCACCGGGGGCATCTTGTTGGCTGGTTTGGGGGGTGGCTTGGAAGGTTGGGCAGGAGGAGGGGGAGGGGGTGGGGAGGGGGATTTAGGTTTGGGGGGAGGGGGTTCTTTTGGGGGGGATGACTCCTTCTTTTTCTTCTTTTCCTGTATCATCAGAATTAGTAAAGTGAGAGAAGAAATACAAAGTGATGTAAATGGGTCATTTTAGACATGAAAAGACAGCATTTCTGACAAACACATATCAAAGTATTTTAATTATGCTTGCAGACATGCAGAGAAAAGATTATAGAAATGCGTTCATTAAAAAAAAAGGGAGAAGAATTGTGTTTAAAAATTATTTTAAAAAATGGATGAACATTAAAAAGTCATTTATAACTGCTAGTAAGGGCACAGCTAGCATACTGATGCTGAATTTGTTTATAAAGTATTACATGCATGTATATAGACAGAGATATTTACATCAAATATTATGAAAAAGACATTATATTAATTTATATGGGTTACATGAATATCTGTCTTATGAAACATCATTAATTACAACAAAGAGATGTGGCAAGTCGAAGAAAATATACATTCAGTATTTCATGCAAATATGCACATTTTCAGGTTATGTGAGCATGAATGTACACAACATTGTCTGGAAAGTATAGAAGTGTACACTGAATTAGTTAGAAGTATTGTTAATCCACCCTCAACGTAATAAATTACCAGTGATGGGACAGGGGAGGCAGCTGTTGTGTTGGACGGCCGATCAGAGGAAATATCCGGCTAAAATAAAGCAGTACGATACACAAACTGGCTCACCTTAACAAAGCATAGAATGGCTGTATGTCAGCTTTCTCAAATGAGCAAGAAGAATGCTTGACTATTGAAATTTTGTAAAATAATTAAAATAAAAGGCAAAATTATAGTGAAACACATTTAATATAGAGTGTTTTTTTCTGTTTTATAAACAAGAATTCTGAATATTGATTAATGAGAATTATACGTTCTTTATTATCTTTAAATTAAATTTATATAAACTTTAAATAGAATTACCTATTGTATATTTTCTTTTCAAATGCATAACATGCATGTAAACAATTGATCTAGCAAACTATGAAAAAAACTTATTGCAGTAGCATGAAAGCTCTCTACTTATGTCCTACATGTAAGTGTAGGTGCTGAAAGCTCTATTATTGAAGCATATAAATTGCTCTATAGTGAATCTTTTTAACTGAGTTAACAGAATCTAAAATATATTTTTTTAAATCTTCGAAGGAAAATTCTTTTAATCGTGTAAACTTTCCTAAGATAAACTTGATCCAAAATATAATTGTGCAAGACTTGCAAATAATTTTAAACTAAAATTACTGAATTATCTTTTACAAATGATATTTTTTATTTCATATGTAAAACATGTGTAAGAATCAAAATATCACTAAATGATATTTTGTGAAAATTAAGTCAAGTAAAATACTATAGATAATAATAAACAAACAAAAAATAAAATCCTGTCATGAACTGTACGTAACTTTATTGAAAATTTGAATAAAAAAAATTGCAAAACGATTTTGCCTAAACCAACTGTAGACAAACTGTAGATGGTTAAATGAGTTATCTGTACACTATACTCACACTTTCGACTTCGCTGTTGCGCCTTTGTTGGAACTGAGCCAGCTGCATCTTCAGCATCTGTATGACTGTCTCATTCCGCTGAATGGTGGCCTGCATCTCTTTATATTTCTCATCGTGTTTGCCCTGCCCCTCTTCCTGCTTTTTTCTCTCTTTCTTCATCTTTGACTCCAAGTTTTTCTGTGTTAGAAAATAAATTTCATCAAAATTTCCTGGAAATGCATGGTTTATTTGACTTGAGGGAGATTTCATTTTAGGAGGTTGTTTGATTTTACGTTGTACAGAACAGCGACTCTGGCTATGGCATCTGACAACTGCTGTCTGAAGGCTCTTCTCACAGTGGACACTCTCTGAAACAGACCAGATTTCTCAATTATTACAGGCAAAGACTACAATCTTTTAAAAAAGTTTAGTCCCAAATGAAAATCTAGTACAAGTACATGATGTACTGATCTAATTTTACTCACGTCTTCATGAATTCTCTCCAGTTCTTTCACTTTCTCATTTATTCTTACATATCTTTAAGTAAAGAAATATAATCCATAATAATATATATGCAAACACAATTGGTAAAGTAGATTTTTTATTATAAACAGTACGTATATGTTCTTGAAAATAATACAATGATGAAGATGTTGGATTCTTTTTTTTTTATTAAAACTTTCAAAGATAACTAGAGTGGCTGTAATTTTTTACACAATATTTTGCTAAGTTGTGATTATAGTCAGTTTGGTACCCTCTTTAAGAGCACCCTATTTATTATACACACTTACAATTCTAAGCTTTTTTCCTGCAGTTTTTTCTCATAGTCAGCCTGCATAACATGCTTAGTCAGATTGATGTCCCGACGAAGATTTGTCACATCCTAAAAGAGATAACACTGGTTATTAATTTAACTACTATCTGACTTAAAATTAATATATTTATGTACTAACATTACATGTAACTAAGGGACCTTGGTCTTCTCTTCGTGACATGTACATTACCTGTAGGACCTCAGTCACCTCTTTATGATATTATACCTACAGTAAGATCTGTAGGACCTCTGTCATCTCTTTGTGACATTACCTTTAGGACCTCAGTCATCTCTTTGTGACATTACCTGTAGGACCTCAGTCATCTCTTTGTGACATTACCTAGGATTTATGTCACCTCTTTGTAACATTACCTGTAGGACCTCAGTCATCTCTTTGTGACATTACCTGTAGGACCTCAGTCAACTCTTTGTGACATTATACCTGCAGTAAAATCTGTAGGACCTCTGTCATCTCTTTGTGACATTACCTGTAGGACCTCTATCATCTCTTTGTGACATTACCTGTAGGACCTCAGTCATCTCTTTGTGACATTACCTGTAGGATCTCAGTCACCTCTTTGTGACATTACCTGTAGGACCTCAGTCATCTCTTTGTGACATTACCTGTAGGACCTCAGTCATCTCTTTGTGACATTACCTGTAGGACCTCAGTCAACTCTTTGTGACATTATACCTGCAGTAAGATCTGTAGGACCTCTGTCATCTCTTTGTGACATTACCTGTAGGATCTCAGTCACCTCTTTGAGACATTACCTGTAGGACCTTAGTCATCTCTTTGTGACATTACCTGTAGGACCTCAGTCATCTCTTTGTGACATTATACCTGCAGTAAGATCTGTAGGACCTCTGTCATCTCTTTGTGACATTACCTGTAGGACCTCTATCATCTCTTTGTGACATTAACTGTAGGACATCAGTCATTTCTCTGTGACATTACCTGTAGGACTTTGGTCATTTCTCTGTGACATTACTGTAGGACTTTGGTCATCTCCTTGTGACATTGCCTGTAGGACTTTAGGTCATTTCTCTGTGACATTACCTGTAGGACTTTAGGTCATCTCCTTGTGACATTACCTGTAGAACCTCAGTCACCTCTTTATGATATTATACCTGCAGTAAGATCTGTAGGACCTCTGTCAACTCCTTGTGACATTACCTGTAGGACCTCAGTCATCTCTTTGTGACATTACCTGTAGGACCTCAGTCATCTCTTTGTGACATTACCTGTAGGACCTCAGTCAACTTTTTGTGACATTACCTGTAGGACCTCAGTCATCTCTTTGTGACATTACCTGTAGGACCTCTGTCAACTCTTTGTGACATTACCTGTAGGACCTCTGTCAAATGCTTGCTGAATCTTTGTGACATTACCTGTAGGATCTCAGTCACCTCTTTGTGACATTACCTGTAGGATCTCAGTCACCTCTTTGTGACATTACCTGTAGGACCTCAGTCATCTCTTTGTGACATTACCTGTAGGACCTCAGTCATCTCTTTGTGACATTACCTGTAGGACCTCAGTCATCTCTTTGTGACATGACCTGTAGGACCTCTGTCAACTCTTTGTGACATTACCTGTAGGACCTCAGTCATCTCTTTGTGACATTACCTGTAGGACCTCTGTCATCTCTTTGTGACATTACCTGTAGGATTCTTAGTCACCTCTTTGTGACATTACCTGTAGGACCTCTGTCATCTCTTTGTGACATTACCTGTTGGACCTCAGTCATCTCTTTGTGACATTACCTGTAGGACCTCAGTCAACTCTTTGTGACATTATACCTGCAGTAAGATCTGTAGGACCTCTATCATCTCTTTGTGACATTACCTGTAGGACCTCAGTCATCTCTTTGTGACATTACCTGTAGGACCTCTGTCAACTCTTTGTGACATCACCTGTAGGACCTCAGTCATCTCTTTGAGACATTACCTGTAGGACCTCTGTCATCTCTTTGTGACATTACCTGTAGGATCTCAGTCACCTCTTTGTGACATTACCTGTAGGATCTCAGTCACCTCTTTGTGACATTACCTGTAGGACCTCTTCTGTGACATTACCTGTAGGACCTCAGTCATCTCTTTGTGACATTACCTGTAGGACCTCAGTCAACTCTTTGTGACATTATACCTGCAGTAAGATCTGTAGGACCTCTGTCATCTCTTTGTGACATTACCTGTAGGACCTCAGTCATCTCTTTGTGACATTACCTGTAGGACCTCAGTCATCTCTTTGTGACATTACCTGTAGGACCTCAGTCATCTCTTTGTGACATTACCTGTAGGATCTCAGTCACCTCTTTGTGACATTACCTGTAGGATCTCAGTCACCTCTTTGAGACATTACCTGTAGGACCTCAGTCATCTCTTTGTGACATTATCTGTAGGACCTCAGTCATCTCTTTGTGACATTACCTGTAGGACCTCAGTCATCTCTTTGTGACATTATACCTGCAGTAAGATCTGTAGGACCTCTGTCATCTCTTTGAGGTCCACAACCTCTGTGACTTCTGTCTGAGAACATCTGTCCAAAGTGAAGAAGCCCACCTTGTGCTGATCAGCAATGTTTGGCCTAAAGGAAAAAAGTGCTATCTATTAATAGGCTTATTTTACACAAGAAACCTTCACAGATTTTGTTTTTAATAGTTCATACATTATACTGAGAACACATTGTCAGAAATTCATGGCCAATCTCACACACACGTACTATTATTGATAAGCATATGCGAGATTATATCTATGGGTTTGAGAAACATAGAATGCTTATAAGGAATGACAGCTGAAATGACTATATGCAAAATAAAACAGTTTAGACAAATCTACTGTAAAATCAAATATTTTTGTGGGGTCAAATTTTCAAGGTTTGGGGAAAAATATTGGTTTGTGGGGATTTGATTTCATGGTTGGGAACATTTTTAGTAGTAATGCTGATGAAATTTTCCATTTTGTAGAGGTCATAAATTCATGGGTATCTCCACACCTCGAAAACAATGAAATTAACCCCCCACGAAAATAAGTGATTTCAAAGAAACTTAAGTCTACATAACTAATAAACTAGTCATCATCTGAAGGATAATTAAGATAGTGTAACCTGTACATAAACAAAATATGATATATTTTCTAGATCCACTTACAAATATTAACACCAAGAGGATCAGAAAAATAACATTACACAGGCAAGGAACAGAAAAATATTAAGTGATAGCTGCCATACTGATACTATAATGATGTTTAGTTATTTCAAATAAAATATTCCTGCTTTTTTATACGTCTTAAACTTAAGTCTCATACTTTAAAGAGGGATGATAAATGAGAAACCATGGTGACATTTATAAAACATCCAAATATAGTAATGACCCAGTACAATATACTGGGCCTGGTTTTATCAATAAAAAATCGTACTGAGATTCAGTTTCCTCCACTGCACACTCATCTTCATCAAAAGAACCTTTATAAATGCCTGCTTGAATTCCTAATGTCCTATATTTAGGAACAGCTTCGAGATATCGCAGCATTATGTCAAGTATTCATCTATTTTTGACGTCACTTGCCTGCGAACAGGTTCTCGTGCGCTTTCCCAAAATTTGTTCAGTGAAGAGGAAATTCGAAATGCATAAACATAAATACTAAGTCGTCAGCATGTTTATTCAGCCCTTACAGGAAATAAAACAATTAAAACATTTAAAAAAATCATAGGACTGATTCAGACTTCTAAGTCCATTTTTTAAATGTTCAGTTGAACCCAATTATTACCAAGAAAACTGTCAACAAGATGTGCGATGGAAGAGATGAGCCCCAAACAGGTGCCCGTTAATAATCGTGATAAAAGCTTATCTCTCCCATTTATCATCAAAATGCGACTTTCTTACCTGAATAAATCAACTTCATGTTCTCTAGTACCATAGATGTCCAGTACATGATCTTGCAATTCTGCTTCTGATCTATTAAATTCTAGCGCTGGGTCGAAGCGCGATGCAACGACCGCCATTTTGTTGCTAATCAACAGTCTCAAAGAGGAACAACTCCGACGAACGTTTTTATGATTTGGCTTCGGCCTAATATACGTGAGATATTTTTAAATGGTTCTGCCTTCTGGTGCAACTTCGATACTGCATTATTTTATGACATAAGTATTTTTCAGTTGTTAGAAAAAATATCTTTTCATAACCAAACGTAAAATGAGTACAAACTGGAGAGTTATTGTGTTGGGGATGGGGGGGGGGGGGTAATTGTCGCTGCAGAACTATATATATAGCGTTAATTATCAGTAAAATATTAACTGTGGTTATTTTTTGCCCCCGTAATCGAAGAGTTTGGGGTATATAGCTTTTGCCCTGTCCGTCTGTCTGTTTGTCAGTCTGCTCGTCTGTAAAAACTTCAAGTTAACCTTCAAGTTGTTCATAACTTTTGAGCGGGTGGGGCCAGGGAGCTGACCTATGTTTTTCCCGCTAAAAAGTCGTAGTCGTCAAGTTGAAAAATAAGGACTATTTCAGGAAAAAAAATCTAATTAAGTATAAGCCAATTATGATGGCATGTCTATTTATTTATTTATAGGCCTATAATACATGTATATAGGCGCATACCTAAACACGACCTCTTACCCCACCATCATCATGTATGATTTTAAAAAGGGGGTTGTATTTTCTTTGGTGTATTTACAATTTATTTAAAGGAGATGAGGGCATCGTCTCAAGCCAAGGTCCGGAGTCCGTGCCCCTCTAAAGTTAATTCCTTCAAACGTTCAAAATTATGTTCATATTTTTTTGTATCATGCGTATGTGTCTCTCATACGCGAATATATACTGAAAACAATTGAAAGAAATAAAGGACAAGATTCCGTTTTTTTATATCCCATATCAAGTTTAAAGATTTTAAAAAAGGATATACAATGTAAATAACACAAACAATTTTGATTCCAAATTTAAGTTCAAATACTAGTATACCTTTGCTTGAAAAATTGTCTCTCATTCTCTAAAGAAATGGTATCTACATGTTTCTAAAAAGGCCAAGCCAGTTAGCCACAAACTTTGACGAAAAATGAGAATTTATGTTACTTTGCAGTTCAATCAATTTTTTGAAACATTCTAGAAATATACCGGCGTGCTTTTTTGTTACCGTAAACTTACTGGAAACATTTTCAAGAGTATTTTCACACACATTCCTATAGCTCAGTTTATTCTACACTTGTCTTGCACTAGTTTACCTCATAACATGTAACTGTAGCCACTGCCTTTGTATACCTACTGGTTATAATGACGAACATTCAAGCTAATTTATATACTTCAAGTTTGGCGAGATTTATGTTTCGATTCAGAACTAAATAACCAACAATTTATCTTATTTCTCCGATCTTAATATGATTATTCCGCAGCAATTATTTACATGACTTTGTACATGTGTGCATATATAGATAGGGATTGGTAAATTAAAATTATTATACTGACATATTAAGGATTGCTACATAACTATTGGGAAATAGAGCTTCTTAAAACATAGGCATTGGAACCGGGGGAGCTAGGGGCAGCCCCCCCCCCTCACTTTTTTTTGCAAAGATAGACATTTTCTATGCATTGAAAATTGGAGTTTACCTTTTTTTTGTTGGTTTAGCCCCCCTTTCAGTTAGCGCCCCCCTTTCAATTTGCTTCCGACGCCTATGCAAAACATTTAACCACTATCAATCGATGAAGTTTGATGACATCATATTACATATATATATAAACTTCACTTTTAATTAAAATGTATTTTTGTCGACCCCCACCCCCGACCACTTTTATATTTAATGACGCCTTTTAAATGATAATCATACATGTAAATCCATCTTTCAGTGGAATCTATGTGGACCTTTAAAACATCTGCCGTAATAAATATTACAAATTTTATAGAGAGCAGGAGAGGTGTTTTATCACCAGACCTCTGTATTCGACATTCCTTACAGATTACGCGCCACTGAACGCGCCCATTCACTAAGACTGTGTAAGTCAATACGCAAACCAATCTTCCCTAGTGTGAAGCCAACATCTCTCTGAAAAGGTCTGACAGACGAAACAAAATGTCAAAAGTCGACGAAACCAGAAAATTTTGGTCCGATAAGTTTGACGAGTTTGATTCTTCTGGAAATGGTCAGTTGACGATAGTGGAACTCAGGGATGCTCTTAAAGGAATGGGCGCCAACCTCTCCGACGCCGAAATCGCTGTAAGTTTTACATAGTTTGTTGTACATGCATCCAAATTAATTATTATTTATGAATATTTAATATTAGAAGATTAATATAAATGGTAAAAGAATACATTCAAATTTGCTGAATTTGGTAATATTGTCAGCGACCTTCTTTGCATGGTTAATTCAATCTTGTATACTGCATGATGTACAGGCTAAATCCTTAATTTTGTCACGTGTTTAATTCCTCTGTGCAGCGGTGTACAGCCGACAATATAATTTTCCCTAATTCCATTATTGCTATTTAGTCTGGAGGGGGAGGGATATGCATATGTAAATCAATAATTCCAGACTTGGTTTTAGAGGAATTTATGCATCGTCCACCGTCTGGATGATTGAGGTTAAACAGTTAAGGCTAGAAAATCGATCTAACTGACCAAGATCCCCTTGTTTAATGTGTGTATACTAGAACTATTACACACTCTATTTGGTATTCATAGCTCAGCCAATTTTCATCAATTTTGAAAAGTATAAAGAAATACTGGTTGATGACTACATATGTCGAATGTCAAATAAAGCTTGCCTATATATACTTCGAGTAGAGAATTATATATTGTGTTTAGTTTCTATGGGTGTGTCCGCTGGCCTTGTCAAACTTTATAGGATTATGGATTCACCTGTACGCATGTGTCCTAGGTGTCGTTCCCACGATATACTCATTCATAAGCCAACTGGGTTAATCTTTCACGCTGTGTAACTTTTAATTATGTAAACTTAGTTGTAAAGTTAAGTTTTCTTGATGGAAAGATCGAGTTAAGATTCAAATTAAATTCTCCCGAAATATATTGAAAATTCTGACAAGTTTCAGACGTGCCCCGAAAACAGGTTTTCACCTCATAAATATTTATTGGCTAAACAACTATTTTTGCCTCCGGTATGAAACCTTTAAGGCAATGATATACCTTTATCATATTTTTCAAATTTTGACATACACAAAACGAGGTCATAATTTTTTTGTGGGCGGATCAAAGCCCATTTGTTTGATGTAATAATTACTTCAACTGTTCCCAACCAAGAAAATGTCACACATGACTGATTATAATAGCACTATTGTTGCATTAAGACTGATTAATCAAGTTGTCCCAGTTAGACCTAAATAATGCGCATGCATTGCGAGACAAAATACCAACACCGGAATTTGCGTGTTATAGAGACAAAAATCCGTTTCATCACGAACAGATAAATTGTCCTTTAAATCCTAAATTTCACTTGAAAAAACTTGAAAGTTCACAGTGGCGGATTTAAGGGGGGGCGCACCCGGCGCGCGCCCCCCTAAAATTTTCAAAGTTAGCGTAAATCAAATATGTTTACTTGGTAGACCTCATTTTCACCCTTCAAAATCTCTAAAAATGTTGCCCCCTGGGCACCCACAGGGCTTTGGTAAACCTCATTTTAACCCTTCAAAATTTTAAAATCCACTATTGTTGCATTACCAGGACTTTGCCCTGGACCCACTGGGGGCCTCAAGGCGGCCCCCAGACCCCTTGCCTAATTTTGGCGCCCCCCCTAACTCCAAAACCTGGATCCGCGCCTGGTTCAGGCAATAATCTGTGAAAAAGGAGCGTTTTATATCGTGGCCATAAAATCGATTTGTGGTGAAGAGTTTAGCAAATGAGGGTCACCTGCAGCTAGGTGACTAATTTAGGGACAGTGCGAGTCTTCCTTACCTGACAGACGACAAACAACGACCGACTGATTATTCTCATCTTTTATCTGTGATCATCAAGTCTCACATGCCAAAATGTAGTATTTAAAAGTAAAATTTTAAATCAAACTGTTTTTACACCTCTTTTTGTAAATTAATAAATAGGAAAAAACAACAGTAGCAACAAGAACAACAAAAACCAAACCAAAACAAAATGTGTTTGTGAAACACTGATGTCCTCGTATGGCAACGTAGAGAAGGTTTGAACTTTCTTAAATGCAAATCAAATATGTCGGTACCCAAAGTAAAGCATTCTCACAAGAAATACAATTGTGAAATATGACACTCCAAGCATCATCTGTTCAAAACTTATGGCCAAGGTTAACATGTTTTAAAATTAGTTCAAACTCCTAGGTCAAGGTCAAAGGGTCAAAGTTATTGGTTTCTAAAGAAAGGTCTTGTCGCAAGGATTACATATTTGAAGTCTGAAAGACCTAGCTTTAAACGTTTTATAAAAAAGTTAAATTATGGCCAAAGTTAAATTTTTATTATATTCTCCCTCACTTCGTTCGTCCGAATATAAATTAATTATACTCTTTATTCTGTACTTATAAATAATAGTGAAAGAATAACCAACTCATATATATGGAATGCTGCTCGTCAGAAGGTAATGCTGCTCGTCAGAACGTTTATTATAACACATTTGTCTTCCAATTCAACATGCATTATTTGTAATAATTATATAATATATATACACATATATGTGTGTGTCTAATTTACTGGTTTCCATTCCTTACACGTTCTGTACGAGCGGTAGAGTAACTTTTTAAGCACGCACCTGCTATTTATATGACCATGTCACGTGACATAAAAACCACACACATCCACCACTCTGTCCACACAGGAAATACCCATAACGACAATAATAATAAAAAAAAAGGTAGGTTAAACTTTTTGGTCAAGGTCAAAGAGTCAAAGTCGTTGATATCCTAGGAAAGATTTTGTCTCAAGGATTACATATATATATATATGTGAAGTATGAAAGCCCTAGCCCTGAACGTTAAAAAGTTATGGGCAAGATTAATTTGTTAAAGTAGGTCAATCTACCAAGGTCAAGGTCAAAGGGTAAAAAAATGTTGGAATCTAATGGAATATCTTGTCACACACAAAGCTTCCATAATTTCCGAACTTAGTCCTGCTTTCTATATTAAAGACATTGTAGTACTGTAAAAGTGGTTATTTACGCGTGGGGGAAATTTACACTACTTACGCGGTAAGCTAAAAACCGCGTAAAATACCCCCGCGCGTATGGTCACAAAATTTCAATCTTCTGGAATAATTCTAGATTATTACTTATACTGTTAGACAGGTTGAGCCAGTCGTATATTTATCGTGGTATTGAATGCACGTGAATAGATGAATATATCACAAACTGTGATGAAAACGTAACTGTTTATAATGTTACTTGTGCAATGAAAAAGCATCTTCATATGAAATATTTTAAAGCATCGTCACGCAATTAAAGCTTCATAACATCAATACTCGTATTCATTTCCTTTGTGTATTCGTTTATACCTTTCTTAATTTCAAATGATAAGTCCAGAATGTTAAATAAACTCACAGTCACTACAATCATACCTATTTTAAAAATTAATTGTCAAAACTTGACACGCAGATACAGGTAAGTAGATTTCACTTTGAAGTTCTTGCTTGCGTTGATAATTACAATAAAGCGAAAACCTGTTGTTCACACTTCACCGCATTTGACAGTACACATTGACGTTTTATTTACCAATCCAACAGTAAAAACAGTATCAATTCCTACTGATTTGTATAGTTTGTTTATAATTATTTCAAATTTTTTTATCAATTTCAAAGGGGAACAACCCGATGTTAGTTACAATATGCCGCGTAAATTTTTCTTGGGAACTCCTGCGACCGTGTATATTATACCCACGCGTAATGTTTGACAGTCACAAACGCGTACTTAACAACCAGTGTAAATAACCACTTTTACAGTAAACGCGAAATATTGCAAGGGGAGGAAGGAGGGAAGGGGGTTCCTTGTCCATCAAGATAATCTATAGTACAACTGAACGGAACCATATTCGTTTTCTTCCCTACGTAGTTATGACGAAAATCCTCTACTGGATGTTAATTTTTGAAATAAGAAAGCGAATGACAATCGATTTTGTATGTATTACATCTGTTCATTCTATACAATATGAAAAGTCCATGAAAACTTGTTATATACAATTCATGATCATAACTTACACATGTAATTAAATAAATTGCTTTTACTTTTGTAGAGCATTAAGATTGTTATACTTCATTTAAAGCTAATTAGATATATCTTCCCTTTTGTAGAGTATGTTCAGTGATATTGACGCAGATGAAAGCAAAAGCATCTCTAAGGACGAGTTCATTAGACAGATGACAAAGAAAAACAGACAGTATATATATATATATCATTCCTTACTCAGCAGCAGTAACTTTACTAGGAAGAAATATTATATTAAAATCATTCAAATCAATCATGATTAAAAAAAGTATCATAAGTGCCTAAAAGCGGCTTATATTTGAGCAAAATATTTCAAAAATATTAATTTGGAACTTGTATTGCAGGGATGCCTTCAAGGAATTTTTTGCTGAAAATGACACTGATGGTTCAGGATCGTTGACTGCCGATGAGATCCGAAAGTTTGCCGACAAAGACTCTGGAGCATCAGTAGAAGATATCCTTAAACAATGTGACGTCAATTCCGACGGCAAAATCACCTTAGACGAATTTCTGGCTAGAATTGATGGGTAGATTTCCGGTTTTCTATCCCTGCAGCCCATTCTTTCTTTTCTCTGAAGAACAGACCGGAAGAGACCTGTGACATGCTCCTTAACTGAAGCGAACCATACATGCATATTCATGTATACTAGCACCATATTATCCTGCTTTCTACTTACAACAAACTCACTTCAGGCAGTGTATTATGACCCCAAACCTCTGCCGATGTACCTATGTCAAGTACAACTGTGTCTGTAACTACATGTATATATTTACTAAATAATTATATTTAACCAAAATTTAATCCTTAAACTTTTTTTGAAATTATCAATTTTCACTAAAAGCTAAGTCTGCCGATTATTCAAAACACAACAGAGACTTTTACAGATACATTTAACAACCATTGTCTCAAAGTAGGAAATAACTGATCACCAGAACGTACAAGTAAAGGGAGAAATTGTCTTGAGTGCACTGTATACAATATTTTGTAGTCTTTTCTAACAAAAGCATTCTGTTTGTAAATTTCAAATGTTTAATAAATTATAAAGTTTCTTTTTCAGTTTTGTTAGTAATTTTTCTTTCGCGGTAGTTTTTTTTGGCTTTAAAAAAAGTCCAGATATTGACAATAAATTATTGAATGAATAATGTTGATCCACAATTTGACTTGGATTAAAAAATTCTTAAATCAAATTAGATAATCAAGACCAAGGCATGTTTATTTTCCAGATTAAAAGTAAACAATGCTTATTTGAATTATTTGAAACATACTTTAATTAAATGATCAGAGTATTTAAAAGAGTATTAAGAGTAACGAGAAATAAAACTAAGAGTTCTCCTAAATGTAGAGAAATCCTGATCATCCATTGACATAAAATATTCGGAATCTGTTCAAACAGGTTCCGCGTTTGAACAGAAAAGAAGTAATGTTATTCAACGAATGAAAAAAGGACATAAAACAAGAAAAGAAAGGCAAACATGTAGAATTAGCTTGGGAAAGGAAAGTTTATACTGGTAGTGTCGTGGAGAAGGATACGTGACTGTTTTTAAAACGCATGTCCTTTGTGTGAGGAATCAAAACAGCTACATATGTAGAAGCGGGAAACAAAGAACTTACCACAGAAAGTACTCATTTGTATTGATATTAAAAAGAAAATTTCCTGCTCTGCAAAGCACTAAACTGATAGGCAAAAATCAGATATTATTGTCTTACAATGTTGGAAACTAAAGCAAGACAAGATCGCCGTCTTTCTTTTCCATCAATGGTACATTTTGCACGATATATGGTTGATACAATATTAATAACCTTGTCTATAGCAAGCCCCTTTACTATTTATTCGTGAAATATAAAAAAATCTTTCAATAAGAGAGATATCTCTCTAGCATGGAGAGATATCTATTTAGCTTATAGAGATATCTCTTTGACTAATAATATAACTTTATACGTTAGAGAGATATCTCTACACAAAAGAGATGTCTCTTTTTGTAAGAGAGATAATTCTTTTACTTAGAAAGATATCTTTATAAGCTAGAGAGATATCTTTATAAGCTATATATCTTATTATCAAATGAGAGATATATATATATATATATATATATATATATATATATATATATATATATATATATATATATATATCTTATTATTAAATGATCAATCAGAGACCAATCAGAGAGATTCCTGATCATTTAATAATATAAAATTATTGACCCTTAACAAGGACAAAAGAAATATCTTTCTTTGTACCAGGTCCGTATAGTCAGATATATCAAAAGTCTAATTGTATAAAGTTAGAGAGATATCTCCTTAACAAGGTCAGAGATATCTTTCTAAAGCATGTATCTCTTTAAAAGATATCTCTTTTTATCCCTTTTAACGAAAGAGATATCTATTTTCCAGTGATCAGTCTTTTTCTTATAACAGCAAAATTATCCCAGATACTTTACTTCCTGTTTAGCACTATTTTGTTTAAGGATCACTGCAAAAGAGATATCTCTTTAGTTTAAAAAGATACCTCTTTTTGAGAATCTAAAGATTTCTCTCTTACTAAGAAAGATATCTCTTTTAACCTTGTTAAAGAGATATCTCTTTAACTTTAAGAGATATCTCTCACGCTTACAAAGATATCTCTCTTGCTTGAAGAGATATCTCTCTAGCTTATAAAGATAGCTCTCTAAGTAAAAGAGTTATAAATTTTTCAAAAAAAAAGATATCTCTCTAAAATATAAAGATATCTCTATTACTCAAAAAGAAATCTCTATAAGCTAAAGAAATATCTCTCTATGGTAGAGAGATATCTCTTTAATTGAAAAAAATTTTTATTTCACGAATGAATAATAAAAGGGGTTGCCATAAAAATACTTTAATGTACTTCCGTGATAAAAACCTAATTACGGTCAGGGAGAAGTAATTTCAAATGGAATTTTAATAAAAATAATACAGAAAGATATCTTTTTGCAATTAAGAGATATCTCTTTTCTTCTCTTGCACTTTTGAAATATCTCTTTTAGAGATGTCTCTTTAAAAGATATCTCTTTCACTTTGAGAGACATCTCTTTTACAGATAAACTAAGAGAGAAAAGAGATCTCTTTAGGCGAAAGAAATATCTTTAGAGATATCTCTTTTCACGAAAGATAAACTATGAGAGAAATCTCTTTTAAAAATAGATATCTCTCTAAGTACAAAGATATCTCTTTAAGAGAGATTCTCTTTGAGATATTTCTTAAAAATAAACTATGGGAGATATCTCTTTTTTTTTTACTTGAGAGATATCTCTTTTAACCTTTGCCATACTTGTCAGCAATTTTAGATCGAAGAAAAGAATATGGTTTAGTACATGGATACATGTAAAACTACGCATATTAGCAGTACGTAGTTTAGATTATAAAAAGGTTCCATTGAATTTCATTCATGATCACTGATTTAGGAGGAGTTAAATTAACAAATGAATATCAGTTAGATTTTTATTGAGTATGATAATGGCAAAAAAATCTGTCAGATCAAAACGTAATTTATAGGTTCCTCAACGATTCTGAATGGCCATATCTTTATCTTTAGCATATAAGTAAAATACATTGTATGTTTTACTTTCTAATTATATTTTTATCATCGCAAATATATAGCCGGGACCTTTAAAACATATTTCCATGATTTTGATAAAATTTTGTTTTGTCAACAACATGTATGTGCAAAATACTCAGTAATTTATTATTATTATTTTTTTTGAATATCCGGATTTGCGTTCGTGCTGATTATCTAACATTACATTTGTTTACAAATTATTTCAATTACCTGTATGTGTTTTTGTATTGATTGTATTCAGCATTGATATGTGCAACTTTTTTTGTGTCACTCTCCTGTATAAGAACAGTTTTTTTTACGCTACCGAGAGTTTTGCAAACTGTCTACACCGGTGAAAACTGATTTTACTAAACAATGAATAAGTGAGTGGCATTATATAAGGGCCCTCAGATATAGCGGGGGAACAATCGAATATAGCAGACGAATTCCTTTTACGAATCGTGTTTAGCTTAAACATATATATACTAGTTTGATTGCCAAGTTTGTTTGTAACTAGACCAATCTGTACGAGTATTTATTGTAAGATGTTGATGATTTGTTAACTAAGAGAAATACAGACAATAATTAAAAAGATCATCACATAAACTGTCCTAGTCTCCCGTCAGAAGAACAAACGACGTAAAAAGAACTATATATGTACGATACGTACACTTTATTGTTAAAATGATGAAGACAAAGAGACTGTTTGATACAACTCAATAAGCTTACATGTACAATGACTCATGTATACAACATAGAGATTAAGAACTCTCTCACACACAGCGTGCAGTTACAGAAACTGATATCAACCTAATCTGCTAACAACGTTTGTTTTTGCGGAACACTTGGCGCTCAAAGTCTCTTGTCCACGTTACAACTGTTGAAGATTTGGTCAATTGAACTTCTTCTGCTGAATCACTGTAACTATCTGTAGTGTCGAATATCAGGAACTTCTTGTCTGCAAAAGTATGAAAAGGAGAGTAATCTGAATGCAAAATAGCATTATTCAATAGAAGTATAAGTATTTTTTTTAAATTTCAAATGCGATGCTTAGTTGCCCCCTATTTTAAAACTTTGGGTAATAATGCACAAATCATATAAAACTAAATACTAATCTCAGTTGTTCAACCTAATTTCATATTGTTATTTATAATGCAGTGATAAATCTTAAAATTAAAAAAAAAAATTCTAATTTTGAAGATGATTTTTTTTCTCAGTTATTGGATTTCTGACCTTTCTTTTCTAGATTCGGACAGGAACAGGACTTGTGTATGATATGGTTGACAAATTTTCCAATGAACACCTTTTTCCTGGGCTTCATGTCAGCATACAGTTTCATGGAGTATTTCACACCATCCCTCTTTGATGTCCTGATCTTGAAAACTAAAATTCAAAGAAATTTTGATTTTAAAAAATTGTAAAATCAAATAATTTTACAATAAAAAAGTGACAAAAAATTCTTCAATTTATGTTGAATTATATTTATAATAATTAAATGTGTTAAATGCTATTACTTAATAATAAAACAAATGATTTAATGATTTAAGACTTACTTCTTGCAGATTCACAAACCAGTTTGGTGAAATTTGGAGCTTTAGTATCGAAGGAATCTTCACAAACAGGACAAGACTTAGAAAAGAATTTGATATATTGGTCATGAATTGATGACAACAATGTCTGTGTATATGGGTAATATAGAGCTTCAAGGAATTTCACTTTGAGCATCAAAACTTGGATGAACAGAAATTTGCAAAGAAACCACCCCTATAAAGAGATTACTATTATTACCTTCTTGCCCGGAGGACCAGGTATCAATACACCTATGGGTACTCGAACTTGAGAAATGGGGCGATCTGGATCCGTAACCAAACGCTCATATTCCTCTGGTGTAAGGAACGGTAACTCTTCCTTAGTACCGCAGATAGTCTTAATGTCATACTGCACTATCTTTGAAGAATCTATAGAAACAAAATTTTAAAAATATAGAAAGAAGCTGCCATGAATATAATCAATTTTATAAGAAAAAATATAACGTCATTCACATTGTGTTGCATAAGGTTGTGTGCAATTTGTTTTGTAACCAACATTAGATAATAAATTTCTAGAATAAGAGAAGCAAATGAATACTAGTATATATTGGTACTACATGTAATGTTGATGATGCATACATGTAAAGAGTTTGAAATTCTGTTACCTGATTCACATTCAAATGCACAAATGCACATGTTCATAAATTACAGAAAAACAGGTTTAAAATAGCTGCATGTTCTTTTTTCATTAGATTTTCCACTGTGAACCAGTCCACCCCTTATTTGTATCTTATCAGCATGGAGAAGAATGAATATCGAATCGGAGTGACTAAGTACTGACTATACATAAAAATTAAGTCTCTAAAATACGGAAATATTTTCATGATTGTATGACTCGGTATAATCCTGATGTTTATTTTATAAGAATATATTTATCTTTTTCAGTTAAATATCTCCAACTGCATGATCTTACAATATCCCTCGGGACGAGGATCTGTGTAAAGTGAATTTTAATTATTATATAGAATTTTTTTTCTGCGAATTTGTCTGACCTAAGGGCCTAATGGCTCCAACCTTCTTCAGCATATCAAAAAATTAGGTAATTTTACAATTTCCTTCAAATAATTACCGTGAACGCATCTTGTGACCCGCCTTAGTTATGCTGACCATGATTTGAATTTATTCAAGTCTCCGCTGTCTCAGGATCTAGGTACTAGTATATGGAGTTTTAATTTTCCTTGATTTTATTGGATTTTTTCTCTTTAAATTTTAATTCAAAATATTGATACTCATATTTGATACATGCATTTTACCGCTAACCTTTGGGGCTAGGGTATCTATGAACTTAAAAATCTACATGTATATTACAGTGTATATGAAAATCAGAAGTTATCTTGATTGAAATTGTTCATTGTAGTCTCGCTGTTCTTTAGAAAAAAGATTTTACCTTTTTAGTACACAGTGTGAAAAGTTTGATCCCGTTTTGTGGAACCACGTTTTAATTTCAATTATATCTTCAAATTACATACAATAAACTTATCTACAAGTTCAATGCCTTCTTTGGTTCGGTGACTTTTTGATAACCCAATTATATTTTTTACTTTTTTAAAATAATCCCTCCACTTTGAAATAGGGAATAACCTTTCATAAAAGAAATCAAAATCACGTTCAGTCACAGTTCAGCAGAGGGTGCAGTTGTGTAACAAAACCAACTGACTTCGGAGTAGGGGTTTAGAATTGGAAGTTTATAGACAAACGCAATAGTGGATAGAAAAGAAGAGAAATCGTTACATGAAACTCATAGATCAGCAAAACTAAGGTGAATTTTAATATTGTTATGACCTTTTTCGTAATAATCGTAGACTTTGACATAGGCGGGTTCCGGGTTACTCAGTTCTATGTCCTGCTGTACATCAAACAGAAAACATCTCCTGTGGGCATCAAACTGTAAACAGAAACACAGATTAATGGTAGTACATCAAACAGAAAACCTCTCCTGTGGGCATCAAACTGCAAACAGAAACAAAGATTAGTGGTAGTACATCAAACAGAAAACATCTCCTGTGGGCATCAAACTGTAAACAGAAACAAAGATAAGTTGTAGTACATCAAACAGAAAACATCTCCTGTGGGCATCAAACTGTAAACAGAAACAAAGATTAGTGGTAGTACATCAAACAGAAAACATCTCCTGTGGGCATCAAACTGTAAACAGAAACAAAGATTAGTGGTAGTACATCAAACAGAAAACATCTCCTGTGGGCATCAAACTGTAAACAGAAACAAATCTCCAGCGGGCATCAAACTGTAAACAGAAACAAAGATTAGTGATAGTACATCAAACAGAAAACATCTCCTGTGGGCATCTCCTGTGGGCATCAAACTGTAAACAGAAACAAAGATTAGTGGTAGTACATCAAACAGAAAACATCTCCTGTGGGCAACAAACAGAAAACATCTCCTGTGGGCATCAAACTGCAAACAGAAACAAAGATTAGTGATAGTACATCAAACAGAAAACATCTCCTGTGGGCAACAAACAGAAAACATCTCCTGTGGGCATCAAACTGTAAACAGAAATAAAGATTAGTGGTAGTACATCAAACAGAAAACATCTCCTGTGGGCATCAAACTGCAAACAGAAACGAAGATTATTGGTTAGAAAAGGGCACGTGTTTAAATTGTCATCAGTGAATTTGCAGGGCAATGGAATGAACCTTAGGATCTGTATCTAAATGGTGTTTTCTATATACATGTATAGATGTACCGGTATATGTACTTACATAATCAAAGTATAAATGGACAATATTGCCGTCTATTTCATATTTCTGGAAACCAATCTTGCTCTTGATTTCATTTGATAACATCTGAAAAATCATATTTTAAAAACGTGCATAAGGTTTATTTATTTGAATTTTTTTCAAATATTATGAAAATAAAAACTATTAATATTAGGCATGATGATAATTAAGTATTTTTGTTGAAAATTTGGTATTACTAGTACAGAGTTAGAAGTTACGATTTCACAATAACTTAACGTTTTTTAATTCTTAAAAATATCTTGGGTTGAAAAATATTTGAATAAACAGTTGAAGAAAGTACGTATTGAAGAAAGAAACCAGAATTAAGGGAACAAAACTGTACAGAGTATTTAGAAATGAAAAAAGAGTAAAAAATTAACTTCTCAAGAAGAACATTGAATAAACATTTTTCATTAGATGTGAATGAAAAGCGAAAACAAATTGAATTGCTGTTTTTGTAGTTCCAGAAAGCTGTGGATGTGGTAAAAAAAAAGCTGTAATGTGCCCTAACGAAAAGTTGTGGTGCATGGTTGGAAACAAAAAAGTGGTGTGTGATAATAAAGCAGTTGTGGTGTGCAGTAATAAACAAGATATGGTGTGTGGTATTTTAAAAAGTGTTGTGTGGTGACGAAAAACGTGTGCTATATGGTAATAAAATTTTAGCTTTCTGCATATTGTAAGAACTGTGTTGCTTGTCAATAAACAGGAAGAAATGAAATGGTAAATGTCATCTTAAATGTTCAAGTCTTTAGAATCTAAGTCATTAATAGTTGTAATAATGTATAATTACCATATCCAGGGTTTCTCTAACTGGCACCCATCCTGTCTGCATTTTCACGTCCACAATCGCCATCTTTGTCTGGACACTGGCTCCGTCATACCTATGATTTAATATAATTGTTATGGAAATCCAAGTGATGAATAATTATCTTAAATATTTCAAATGATATATATTCACAGTATTGCTTTAACTCGAAATCCTTGTAGATATATAATTCAACAAATTTGCCGACCAAGCACTGCGCCCGTCTTTTGCGAGATGCCCGTCTGAAGCGGAAAAAGTCAGCTAAGAAACACTATTCTGTATAAAGTGAATCCCTGAAATGTTTAAATCCTTCATATGTACAACTAAATTATCTAATTCTTTATTCGTCACCTGATACAGATGTTGATACTTCTTTTAGCACAGTTGTTTACGTCATGTTTGGATCTGTGTGTGGACATCTTCACAGAAAACTCGGGTTTTGTCTCAGGTTTTGGAGTATTATATTTAACATTAGCCTGGAAAGAGTAAAACATGGTACCTTTTCTTCAAGTGGATACTACGGTATTATTCTCAATTAATGGTCAAGAGCATAAAATATTATCTATACACATTTATGATATTGTAAGACGAATTTATTAGCTGTAAGTATAAGACACACCTGAACTAATGCACACCCCACTCCTTTAACTGTTACTGTCAAATCATTGGGAATAGAAGGTATAGGACCTGACTGCAGAACAAGTTTATTTTCATCCTTAATACTGAAAGCTCTTGACATTTTATTGCCGCTGATGTCTACAGTAATATCCATCCCTCCCTGATGGACCAAGCTGCCATACACGGAGAGTGCCTGTAAGGCTATGATGGTGTCCTGAAAAGCAATAACACTTCAATTTGAGGAAGCAAGGTTTCTTGGGTTTTTTTTCCTAATACGGAGTTTTATTTCACAGGTATCTGTATTATGTCTAAATTTATATAAAACATCAATTGAATTTACGAAGATTGACCCAATTGATACATTTTGTGCTTGAATATGATTTTCTTTTGCTTAAAGCTGGACCAGCACAATTTCTTTCAAACTGCGAGAATCGTAATGAAGGTATTAACAAATGATAAGTACATGTACCGCTAAAATATGTCTGAAATATTGCGTAATTTCGCGTTAATCAATCAATCAATCTAATGATATGCAGACTGACCTGAGTGGAGCTGAATCCTCCCTGGGCGTTCCTCTGCTTACTGAGCCACATCACTATAGGTTTAGCATTGATGACGGCCTCTGGCTGATCGCCAACAGTGTAGGCCAGCAAGGCATAGGAAGTCATCTCTACCTCAGCCGAGGGGGCACGGTAAAACGTTTCCCAAGGATTCAGATTCTCTTTCTTAGGTTTAGATTCATCACGGGACCAGTAAACCATTTCCTCTAACATAAGTAGACATCATACATGTAGTGAGGAGTTTTCTTTTCTTATAAAAGACTGAATTTATTTGGTTTTTATTTAAACACTTTATTTCAATGTAACATTAGGTTTGATTATTGTTAAAAATCATCCAGTAATTGCTACTAGTACCTCCTTCTCTTTTCAGTTTAGACCGCAATAAGGCCATGATTTCAAGCCTTCTAGAAGACCGTACGTCATAGAGAGAGTATGCATACGCCATCAAACTCAACATATAGGTGTCTGTCACATCTTGAAGATCAAGGCAACGCAAAGCACCAAGTACTGCAGGATCCTATCAATGTCATGAGTTTTGTTTTTACATATGCAAGCTTCCAAAACTCTTATTGGTAACTATTTTATTTCAAAATTCATACCACTTGCTAATGTCTCTTTCTGTGTACATTTACAGTAATTTAGGCAGCAATCTTTTTTTTTAAACTTACAGATTTTGGGAGACCAGCTTCCAGCATGGCGATCAGAACAAAAGCCGTCAGTGTTCCCTCAGAATCATTTCCTTTCCCCCATCCTCCTTTAAGGTAATAGCTGTGTGTGTAACCCACTTTAGGAAAACATCCCACCTCATTTTGCTGTAACCTAAACCAGGATATGCTGGTATTTAGATCTGCTTCGTCAATGTCAATATATTTCTTAGACTGACCAAGGCACTTCACAACAAAGGCTGTGAGCCACGTGCTTCCACTGTTTCCATCCTTCTCACCAAACGCTGAGTAGGAGCCGTCAGAATGTCTGTAGTTTAGTTGTCTCTGATAACCTAAATATCACATTATGTTCAAATTTTATCTGCATATATGATGTGTACATCGTTTTATATCAATTCAGAATATTAAATGAAATTACATGTTTGAAAGACATTTTTATGTATTATTAGAATGGAAGGATATAATATTTTCTGAATGATTATGACAATGGAGCTTGAAATGAACACTTAATTTCTAAAATTAACAAGCGAATATTATCAAAGTAGTGCAGCATCACACTAAATGTCTGCTTTGGTTATATATATGCATCCATGGATGACTTAATACATGTACAATCACCCTTTTCATGATCAGGACTGTTTTTGATTATTCAAAGCAAGTCTTATAGTATGCATTCCCAAGGGAAAGTAAGAAAGGCTGTTCACAATATGGCTTAATGTTAATTGGTAATAGATTTTTTACTTGTTCACTAAGATAAATATATGACAGATCTAATATTTAAAGTATGTCTGATAGTGTCCGTTCTTGCATGTAGATGCATCATCCGTAATGGTTTGATCAAAAGGGAGCTTATTCCAAAAATAATGATCTATAACAGTTGCTCATCCAGAAAATGTAGATCAGATCAGATTTCCAAAGTAAGTCTTGTAATATGGATCCCTAGCTGCATCAACCATGCAATTTTGGTCCTGGTAGATCAATTTCTCAATTACTTGGGAATGGCACCAAGAACAGGGATGTCGACGTTTATATCTACGTCAGGGGAGGGGGGGCAATGTAGCATAAGATCGTCTAAAATGCTTGCTAAAAATTCAAATATACTTACCTACTCTCATATATCTCAAAGCATCGTCCAAAATCATGCTCACATCTTGGTTTGTGTTGTAAAAATACTGCAAAACAAATATATTGGGCGCAAAAGAGGCCATGTTCTGTTCTCCACAACCGTAGGGCATCCTAAGTAAGTCCTTAAGGTTTGTAAGAGCAGGACCCATCACATCACCTTAAAATTCAATTTAATCCTTCAAATTCTTTTTTAAATGCATGTCTCAAAATTTGTGAAAGATAAATATTTCTATATCTTTAAAGGTATACAAATAAACTTACCAATAACATTGATAACCCCTCTTTCCGAGTCCTGAATTCTGTTTGTTGGAATCTGTAGTTTTATTTTTTCCGTCAGTGTTAAACTTGGTTCACCTTGATTTAGAAATTAGAAATTTAATAAGTATAAAGAAATGTCGCAAAATCACAATTTCGGTGACATTTGAATGTTTTTTACAGCTGCAATCGACCATTATTAATAAATTGGTTTCAAAAATTCTCTGTTCAAAGTTCTCTAATGTCAATCTCTTCAGTAGTATGATGTTTTCGAAAAATATCAATTATATTTTTTATGCTTGTAAATTTTCGGAATGCATCTTCTATTTCAAGTCAATTTAAAGGTATGGCAAACTAGAAAGATGCAAGTATAGTGTACCTGTGGGACACAGGTATGAAGAATATGTGTATTCCTGTTCTATTCCCTCAGCGTCCACAGGAAGTTCCCGGCGGACCGCATCGAACACTCCAGAGCCCTCCCTACTGACGACACTGTTACCGCACGTGCCATCATCAGCAATGGACTCGGCCTGAAACACCATATTTACCAGCAACTTATTTTATTGTTCCAAATACTCATTTGCAAAACGAAGTCATTTTATCAAATGTTGATTCCATTTTTGGATCGAATTATTTTTTAAGAAAAGTTATGAAAAGAGAAACTATCAGATAAGTTGTATTAGATGTGCATTGGGGAAACCAGAAAAATGACTATACAGCTCAACGCACTTTTTAAGCTCACATGGTTTTTCGCACAAATTAAGGTTGCATTCTTTTTGCAACAAGAGGCCTATGGGCCTTATAGGTCACCTGAGCATTATGCAAAAGCTTTCCAGTGACTGAATTTGATTCATGTTTTAAGCCAGATTCTATAGCATTCACAATTTTGAAAGAGGAACCATTGATCATTATAACAATACATTTAGCAGTTGCTTTGTTTGGTTACTTAATACCCAAAGGCAGGGTAGGGGAGCAAAAAATGTATTTCAACTAATCAGTGTATAAGTGCCCCTTTCACACATGAACCCCTGACCCTTAGGCCTAGATCCACACATTGCACAATTTTTAAAAAGGCATCCTTGCTTTTCAAAAATATTTGATTAATACCAAGGAGCAGATTTCAAACAATTCATTCATTTTCACTATATAAGTAACCCCCCCCCCCCGTCTATGGTACCCCTGACCCAGGGGCCTTGAAATTCACAATTCTGGAAGATTAAGACCCTTGCTCATCATAACTATATAGGTATGTTCACCTGCGTATTACCTAGGAGCAGAAAGGAAAATTTTCAAAGAATTCATGTATTTTCACTATAATATCAATAGAGCCCCGCCCAAACACCAGAAACCCTGGGGCCATAAAATTCACAATTTTGGAAGAGGCATTCTTGTTCATCATTACTATATACTTAGTTTATTTATTACCTAGGAGCGGAGAAAAAAAATCAAAGAATCCATGTATTTTCACTATATAATCAATAGAGCCCCGCCCTAACACCAGAACCCCTGACCCTGGGGCCATAAAATTCACAAATTTTGTAGAGGCACTCTTGCTCATCATAACTATGCACTTACTTAGTTTATTTAATTAATACCTAGGAGCAGAGAAGAAGATTTTCAAAGAATTCATGTATTTTCTCTATATAATCTATAGAGCTCCACCCTAACACCAGAACCCCTGACTCTGGGGCCATAAAATTCACAATTTTGGTAGAGGCACCCTTGCTCATAATAACTATGCACTTAGTTTATTTATTTAATACCTAGGAACAGAGAAGAAGATTTTCAAAGAATTCATGTATTTTCACTACATAATTTATAGAACCCCACCCTAACACCAGAACCCCTGACCCTGGGGCCATAAAATTCACAATTTTTGTAGAGGCACTCTTG
This sequence comes from Saccostrea cuccullata, assembly GCF_032062105.1. Lineage (NCBI taxonomy): Eukaryota > Metazoa > Mollusca > Bivalvia > Ostreida > Ostreidae > Saccostrea > Saccostrea cuccullata. The sequence goes on along the minus strand of NW_026931262.1, from coordinate 199,524 downwards.
CTCATCATAACTATGCACTTACTTATTTTATTTAATACCTAGGAACAGAGAAGAAGATTTTCAAAGAATTGATGTATTTTCACTATATAATCTATATAGCCCCGCCCTAGCACCAGAACCCCTGACACTGGGGCCATTGAATTCCCAATTTTGGTAGAGGCACTCTTGCTCATTATAACTATGCACTTAGTTGGTTTATTTAATACCTAGGAGCAGAGAAGAAGATTTTCAAAGAAATAATGCATTTTTGCTATATACTTATTTAGCCCCGCCCTAGCACTAGAACCCTTGACCCCAGGGCCATGAATTTCACAATTTTGGTAGAGGACTCAATGCTGATTACAATCATGCTAACAGTTTGACTGCTTGATGTCCAGGAGTAAAGAAGAAGATTTTCAAAGATTGCACTAATTTTAGTGGTTTTGGCCCCACCCCTCAGGCCCCAGGGGGGCAGGGATCATGAAATTCATAATTTTTGTCCCCCTTTACCCATAGATGCTTTGTGCCAAATTTGGTTGAAATTGGTTCACTGGTTGCAGAGAAGAAGCTGAAAATGTTCAAATGTTAACGGACGACGCACGACGCACAGACGCACGACGCACGACGACGGACGAAAACAGATAGCAATAGGTCACCTGAGTTTACTCAGGTGACCTAATAAAATGAACTTTATCGACCTTTAATACGAGACATAGCTCTAATATGTGTTTAATATCTCATGTTAGAGGTACATATTCTTTAGATTAATTATCTTAAAAGTTTTGAAGTCGATGTTTTAAATGGGACTTCATTTATAAATGATAGGGTGTTACATATGTATGATTTCACCACAGGTATATACAAATTAAAACAATCTATCTTTCTTTGATACTACTGAGTTGAATTTTTCAAATTGGCAATTTAAAGATGAGTATCTTTCGAAGTACTTTGCACATTTTCCATACTCGTCGTGGTTTTGTCGAAATGTAGCGCCAAAAAATGACAATGCTGATAAAGAAATCATGCCAAAAGACAGGATAAAAAAGTATTGTTCATCTTTTAAAATAGTAAATTGTTACCATTGAAAAGAATATTCTCTTACATTTACGATCTTAAACTTTAGAATTTTGCGGTCGGATGTATCTTTCATGATGCTAGATTCAGAAAGTAACCTTAACAAAATACCATCTTTTTAACATGAAAAGCAGTCAAACAAACGAGAAATACTATTATTGCGCTTTATAGAGTCATGTTATTGTACAGAAAAACAAAGAGTACATGATATGCACTGTTTTTGAGTCAATGCAAGGCAAAAAAACTGCTTAACAAAGAACGAGTTCATAGATGGCTACATTTGACGAGAGACCACGAAAAACCATTTGGGAACTATCACAATCCCTCAGCCAAGATTATATCAAAATCCTACCAATATTATCTGTGAATTATGTTTTAAGTTAGTTTTAGAAATCGCTTTTAAAAATATGTTTTGTTGCCTCGTCACACAATTTTGATTAAAATCAATGTGACTTTTATTTGTGCGATAAACCATGGGAGCTTAAAAAGTTCGTTGAGCTGTAATTAGTATAGTTGCAAAGTTTTAAATTAATTAACTGTTCAGAGATTATAAATAACGTAAAAAGAAGAGAGTGAACCTCTGTTTGAATGCTGATTTTGCCGATCTTAAGCGGAGTGACGAGGTAACGTAAAGTTTCTGACTTTCCACCACAAACACACAAAGTCCGTGTCCGCATATAGGCAGCACTCTCCAGGCTGTATTCTGTTGAGGCTACTAGTGTCACCCTCATCTGCACAATAAATATATAATTTCAATGTTTTAATTAAAAAAAATGAAAACGTAATTCTATGTGGAGATTTTAATTGTCGACTCAATGACAAACAAGACAAAAGTAAAAATTATCTGATTAACCTATTAAAGCAGCTTGATATGGTAGATGTCTGGAATAGAGAACACCCTGATTTGAAAGGCGAAACGTGGTGTAATGCCCAAGATATCCCTTTTAGTAGAATAGACTATATTTTTATGAATAATAATTTCTGTTTTCAAGTAGGTAAAATTATAGTGAGAAAGTTACCAGGTTCTCATTCCCGAGGCACAAGAATGAGTGATCATAGATATTTAAAAATGTATTTTAGTATGTCTAAAAATTCAAGAGGTCCGAATTATTGGAAATTAAATGTTTCATATTTAGAGAATAAGGAATACAAGGAAAATATTGCAAATTTAGTTAATGAAGTAGATAATGTACAAAATCCGATCGACAAATGGGAACTTTTTAAACGTAAAGTTAAAGAATTTTCAATATTTTTCGCAAAAAATAAACGAAAGAATATGAGAGGAAAAATAGCACTTATTGAAAAAGAGATAGAAAATATGGAAAATAGCCAGTGTAACAATATAAATAATAGAAAACTTAAGGCACTCTACACAAATTTAAATGAACTTTATGACAAAAAAATAAAAGGGGCACAAATAAGATCAAAAGCAAAATGGATAGAGAGCGGCGAAAAAAATACAAAATATTTTTTAATTCTTGAAAAACAAAATCAAACGTCTAATGTAATTAAAGAACTTAAAACGCCTACTGGCGATTTAATAAACACTACAAATTCATTAATCGGAGAAATGAATAATTATTATACGAATCTGTTTAAAACTACAAATATTCCAACCGCTAAGATTTCGAGTTATCTAAGCAACATTGAAGTACCAATGCTGAACGAGAAGGACAAATTAATGTTAGATGAATTCCCTACACTTGATGAATGCAAAAATGCCGTACTTGAAATGAAAGGAGAAAAGTCTCCTGGCTTAGATGGTATACCATGTGAATTCTACCAATGTTTTTGGAACATTATAGGGCCCATTTTTTATGACGCACTTAAAGAAATCTTTAAACAAAAAGAAATGTCTGAATCTCAAAAGTTGTCTGTGATATCTTTAATACACAAGAAAGGCGAAAAACAATTGTTAAAAAATTATAGACCAATTAGCTTAACAAACACTGATTATAAAATCATAGCTTGTGTTTTAGCTAAAAGGTTACAAAATATATTATCATATACAATCAATAAAAATCAAACGGCTTATGTTAAAGGCAGATACATAGGTGAAAATGCTCGGCTAATCTTAGATATTTTTGAATATTGTAATTCCGAGAAGAGAGACGGCATATTATTATTTCTCGACTTTGAAAAAGCTTTCGATTCCGTAGAATGGAACTTTCTTCTTGAAACATTAAAAAAATTTAATATTGGCGATCAATTTATTACATGGGTAGAGATATTATATAAAAACCCTAAATTCAAAATGAAAAATAACGGATGGTTATCTAAAACATGTAATATGACGAGAGGAATCCGACAAGGATGTCCAATATCAGCTTTACTATACTTATTTGTAGCTGAAATTTTATCCATAAAAATCAAAAACGAACCAAATATATCAGGAATTAGTATAAATGATAAAGAAATTATTAATATACAACATGCAGATGACCTAACAGTTGCTCTGAGTGACAAGAAATCTCTCGATTTTAGTTTGAAAATTATAAACGAGTTTTGCGATCACGCCGGATCAAAAATCAACATAAACAAGACGGAATGTATCCTGTTAGGGGGGCAAATATGTATGATGAAATCAACGGTATTAAAGCAACAAATAAAGCAATAAGATGTCTAGGTATTTATATAGGACACGATAAAGAAGAATGCTACAATAAAAATTGGATGAAAATCTACCACGACATTGAAAAGTTATTTGAATCTTGGAAGCGTAGAAAATTAACGGTTTTTGGTAAATCGTGTATAATCAAAACATTAGCAATTTCAAAACTAGTTTATGTTGCATCTATATTGTGTATACCAAATAAAGAATATATCTGTAAGGTCCAAAGACTTTTATTTAATTTCTTATGGGACAAATCGGAAAGAATCAAACGAAATACACTGATCGGCGATTTAACTGACGGAGGTTTATCAATTACAGATATTGAATGCAAGTTCAAGGCTCTGAAAGCAGCGTGGATACCGCGACTGATATCTTCTGAGGGCACTGTATTTGAAATCTTTGAGAGTTTTTTGAAAAAATCGAATTTAAATCTGAATTACGTCTTACAATTTTCTGAAACTAGTTTAAAAGCGCTTGACAGAATAGGCAAGCTTCCGCTTTTCTACAAACAAATTCTAATCTCATTTAACGAATGTAAAAAAATGTGTAACTTCGAAAATACGTCACCTAATGATATTTTAAAACAACCCATTTGGAATAACAATAATATCAAAATAAAAGGAGAAACATTATTTTTCAACAACTGGGTCAACAGTAATATTCTCTATTTAAAAGATTTAATAGATGATAACGGAAACATAAAAACACTACAAATGCTTTCCACTGTTATTAAAAGAAAGTCGAACTGGCTTTGTGAATATAAAACATTATTATCAGCAATTAAACCATTGTGTAAAAAATGTGACTTATCTAATGCCAAATATTTAAACATAAAGAATGAAATGAGATTTCATTTTGCAACAGGGGATTCAAATCTAAATGGTAAGAAATGCCAATTTTTTTATAAAATTTTGATACATAAAAAATTCGTTAAACCGAATCGTTAAACTTTCTCAAGAGTTTTCAATTCCTGTAAACGACTCAAATCTATGGCAAAATATATACATGAGAAAAATCAAAGATATAAATGACAACAAAGTCGCTGAATTTAATTATAAAATGCTTCATAATATTCTCTGCAACAATACCTATTTAAGTAAATGGATAAAGGACAAGGGGGACAACTGTACTTTATGCAAAACAACTGAAACCACAAAACATTTACTTTTTGAATGTAAAATAGTTGAAAAGATTTGGAAAAAATTAGGAACTTTTTTAACTATGGATATAAAATGGAAACACATCGTTCTTGGCTTTTATCTAGAAAAGAACGATAAGGTTGAATCTTTGAATTTATTAATATCTTTTATAGCGTATAAAATATATAAAACAAAATGTACTGTAGAATTGAATCTCTGAAAGAAACTGAAATAGATTTGTTAAAATATGTCAAAAATGCACTTATTCAATATTCTTCTGTATTACGTCTTATGAATTGTGATAAACATATTTTTTCAAAATTTGCAGAAACATTAAGAATATGATGTATACATGTTTTTTGTTTTTTTTTTTAATTAGGCAGCTACAGAGAGAACACAAGTAGCATCGTCCACTGGGGAGTGTTTGGACTTTTTGTGGTTTTAGGACCCCGGTGGACCATAATTGCTAGTTCAACTCTGTTTCAGTATATATTTTGTATATTTATACTTTGCAACACTTTGTCTTTAAAAAAACATGATTCCATTATATGTATATGCACTATAAAAAAAATGTTATAATCGAAAACACATCGGATTTACTCTTTATTTTTGTAATAACTTGGCATAAATATGTAAACAATTGATGTATTTAACAACATATAGATTTTCATGTTTCTCTATCATTATTTTTGTTTATGTATTGTTGTTATTTATAAAAAATACTGAATAAAATCTTATTACAAAAAAAAAAAAAAAAAAAAAAAAAAAATAAGTGTATTCCCTCCAGGTACATGTACTATCATATACACCACATCCTTTTTAAGATGTTGCATAATTCAGAATTATCCCTTCTCATCGCAACAAAGCATTGAAAAGAAAATACACACATCATTATTTCTCTTTAAAAGCATTTTGTTTATTATGTAAAACAGGAAATGATGATGATAAGATTGTTTTTATAATGCTCAAAATTCTGACAAAAATTATTTAAAGGTAAAGTTAAAAAATGGCCTGTATTTGATCTGCTCGCTATATTTGCATTGTTTAAATACATAATTTACATGTACCACAAGACATTCCGTTAAATACATCCCTACCACAAGGCATCCTACTAAATACACATCTTTACAAAGACATTCTGTTAAAATGAAATATATGGAAATAACAAACAGTATTCAATCTCAAAAGCAAATCAAGCAATACAAAACAGGAGCAGACCAAACACGGACCTCCAAAACATCAGAGGTGGGATCAGGTGTCATGGAGGAGTATGCATCTCCTTTCGACCAGTCACATTCGCTCCTTGTCATGGTCGAAAAATAACGGAAAAATCCATTGACAATTCAGTGTGTATATAATGGTCTAAACATCAGTTACAAGACATTCTAGTAAATACCCTAGCTACCACAAGACATTCTGTTTAATTTATCACTTACCACCAGACATTCCGTTAAATAGTTGAATACAGTCACAAGAACAGGTACCACCTCGTTTCGTACCGCTGAATACGGAAGTGTGAATGACAGAAAGAATGGCTGGAATGCCTTTATACCGGAAACTGGAGAAATTCCAATCCCAGAAGCAGTGTTCAAACATATGGCGTTCCCTTTCCATTCTGTAATGGTGTCTGGAATCTCCCGTACCAGAGTGTTTTCTCCGGAATTTCTTTATTAAAATACAATGTATCTAGTGATATTAATGACAAAGTGCTTAAAACTTAAAGCATTTCAGGGTGTAAAACTGCATGTAATTGCAAAATTTCAACATTTTTTTTATATTTAAGCAGTAAAGCATACCAGTTGAAAATTAATAATTACACTGTATTTTGAATGCACAGAAAATATAACACCAATTTGAAAAAAAATTACTTGACTAATTCAGAGATTTTTTTCAGGGGATGGACTAAATTGAAATGTATCAAAAATATATCTCTATATTAAGCATATATGTTATGAACGAACAAAATAATTTTCACTAACCCGATGATATCTATTTCCCAAAGCCAGGTTTCAGGGAAGAAACTTCGGACTTTTTCACCAGCTGTGTTTCCTGCAGATGGCATTTCATAGTCGATAGCATTCTCCACTGAAAAAAATTACATATTCCCAAAATGAAATTACTTATTATTTCAGGAAAAATTATTGTTTTCAGAGTTTTTAAAAAAAAAAAAAATTTCTGGCGGCAATACTTAACAGGAACTGTTTATGAATGTATGGTATATTACAATATAAGATATAAGTATTTTTCCAATGTTCAATATTACTATGTATGCATGTCATTAACATTGTATTTCATTTTTGAATAATGAAAATTCTCGACATTGAAATGAAATTTACCTCTACTATACATAACTTGAGGATAAATGTAATCAATACAAGGCGTTGTCTTCAATACCAGATTCGTAAAAACTCGTAATCCAAAAGTCTACAAAGAACACCAAAAAATTAACTTCTTCAACCATAGTTACAATAGTTATATAGTATATTTGCATTTGCTTTCTTTCGATTAGAATTTTCACTTTTTGCCATACACCATTTTCTTCACCATTCCTTGCTTTTTCCCTACAGGGGGCCAGTCATACAGTATATAGTTCAGTTTCTTGAAGTGACCATTAATAATCATACTTGTTACAACAAGTAAACAAACCGGATGCGCAAGGAGATAATGGTTTCTTGAATTTTGTTAATATATTTGCACAATTTAAATGATAAATATAAAATATATACTTATACATGTATATATAGTGGATTTAAGAGAAAAAATATTTAGTTTTATATAAATATGTAAAGCAGGATTAAATAAAAAAAATCTCAATAAGAAGAAAACTTTCGCTTTAGCAAAAGTTCAACAATCCTAATTTATGTAGCAGTATTCCGTAATATAATTGCATATAGTTTATGTCTCCCACATGATTCCATACGCAAGACCTTGCTCTGAAAGTGATCCAACTTTGTCCAAACAAGCTTTCTAAAACAATGTTTTCAAAAATTCCCGCCAGTTTTTCGCATATCGTATGAATGTTTAAGTGGTCTTGTTTGCCAATGCATATGTTCAGTGGGTCTTTTTTTTTTTTTTTATACTTTTTTCTAAAAATAAGGTTCAAGGCAGTTGTCATCTAGCAAAGGAGCTCTCAGGTTTAGGTGATGGTATAAAGTTTTTATTGCAAAAATCAAAGAGGACTAATCTCTACTCACACTTAATGAAAAACACTTCGTGTGATATAAGTTTCTGATTTTGGTAGATTCATAGACAAACGGGTCCAGTAAAATACCCCCTGCGTCTTGGGAAAACGGAGACCCTGTATTGTTACCTGGAATGGTCTGTAGGCATCCACAGGAACCTCTGATGGGTGTCTTAACAATTCTGGAAAAGGGTCTGAAATATATTTTTAAAAATACAGTTTATGCCTAAATGTCTAATTCTGGAAGATTAAATGTGATGTACGGTAAGTTAAAATGCATTATGATACCTGTTATCTGTAAAGGGATAAAAGACATTCCTGAAAATGTTCAATGCTGTATGTGTTTGTACAAAAGAGGAGATGTTCATGTTAAATGAAAGAAAGTGCGTGAAAATCTCACTCATATCTGTTTTTTTCCTATCTCTGTTGCAGTCCCTTGGATAATAATGGATATGGTCCATTTCTGTAGACAGTAAACTGTAAAACTAAAGAGAAACCACTGTATAACTTAAGATGTACAACTGTAAACTTAAAAAGGTCCCACCTAAAGCTCTAAAGAGATAAAAAGGTTCAATTAGAAATTTATCACTGCAAATTTAAAATTAAATATACCGCTTAAAATTTACAAATTCACTGGTACAATTAAATATATTATACCACTGTAAACTGAAATGATACACTGAATGAGACACTACTGTCTAAATAAAAATTTATCACTGTAAACTTAAAGAAAGATATTACTTGAAACCAGAAAGATGCATCAGAGTTAAACATAGGAGAATACAAATAAAACTAAAAAGAGAAAACTGGAATACTAGTATATCACTAATACCTAAAAAAAAACCCACTGTAAAACATAAAATACTATTAAAACTACAGTTACATGTATCACTTCAAAAATAGAAATAACACTGTAAACTAAATTAATAAACATATTTTAAAGTTTTAAAAAGATCCTTATTTGTGTCTTTAAGAGTAACAATCAAATAAAGAAAATAAGTGCAACATTTTAGTCGGCAAAAATATATCTCTTTCCATGTCCTAACAATTTCTTTAGATATCCTGTATCTTGCATCCCCTTTAAACACAATCAAACTCCAATTATTACATGACCTCTACCTTTTCTTTAGTCATCTGATGCCCAGCTTTCAATAGATCGATACTTTTGTCCACAACACCAATGGAACAGGATGACTGCGGATCTGCCGACACACGGATAGTTGCATTGGTCCCAGGCCTGATAGACTTCTTCACAAATTCCATATTTACCTGAAACATTTATTGATGTTGAGAACTAACCTTGGTTCAAGAGCATGACATACATGTATTTCAATTCTATGTATCTTTAATTTATTTCAAAGGTACATGTATATATTAACCTTATTGTCAAAACATTTTTCCACTTGTAGGGTTTTACTACTGGAAACGACTTCACCATCACTCCTTATGTAATAAATAATGATCCGAGACTCAGGAGCAAATCTAGCTGTAATAGGAATGTTTATCTGGACACGGCCAATAAAACTGCTCTTAGTAACTACGTCATCTAAACAAATGATGTCACAACAGGTTCCTTCAACCTTTTGGAAATTACGACATTTTGAGGGTTGACACATTTTATAATCACAGAGCACGTTTCCATTTTCACAAAGACATTCCAGGCAAGGATCTAAGGGATCTGTGTATAGGGATCCTTCAGACACTGGGTTCCCAAGGTTATCCTTACAACTCTTTTCCTCTTCAAGAGAAAAGAAAGACATACAAAAATACAGCATTTTAAGGTAAGAATTTGAAATTATTTTTCGTTATGCTTATCGCAGTAGAACTTCTCCTTCTAGGCATCTGATCCCACCGCTGGTTTTTCTAGAGGTCCGTGTTTTTTCCTGCTCAAGGTTCGTTTTCCTTACTTCAATTACAACATTGATCAATTATCGCTATTTTTATCTTCAACATACTTATGTTGTCTTTTAAGATTTTTATAAGTGTAAACTTTTGCATTATTGAGCATACAAAAGTTTACGTACAGAAACAACAAGGAGTATATCAATACTTCTTATTTAAGTGAAGCATGTAAATAAGTTTTTTTGATAATTTTCAGCATTCATCAATTCAAATTCATGATGTGGTTATACAAGGTATATAAAAATACAGTTTTTTAAAACTTTTAATTATTAAATGTTTACAGAATCATTGTTGTTCTTATTTTTATAATTTGAAAAAAAGAGGGAATTTATAGTCTGTATTCTTTTGTACAAAAGGGCTATTATATGTTACGTGAAAGGAAAATACTGATGTGCTCTAGACTTTACACTAAAAGTAAACTACCTAGGGTTTCCGCGTCCAGGCAAATAAAGCCACAACAAGTGCCCTCTACTAGCTCGTACTTTTCACAGGTAGGGACATCACAGTAGATAATATTGCAATTAGTCTCTGTTCCATTCTCACATGTACACATACGGCAAGGGTCGGTTCGGTTTGGGGAGTAAACATCTCCGTTGTTAACAGTTTTTCCACTATGGTCCAGGCAACTTCCCTGTGTTTCTGGTAATAAATCAATCAGTAATGTTAACAATTAAGCATAGCAAAATGATATAGATATAAAAATTCATTAAGAATAACAGCATCTATATTTAAAGAATTATAAGAGATTTTCAAATGTACTTTTGCAAAGACAACAGATAAACATCTGGTACAATAAAAGTAAGGATATATGAGAGACGAAAGTAAAGGAATTGGTTATTAAAAACGAACTTTTTAATACAAATCAGGGGGATTTTAGAACAGTCCATTTTCGATAATTTCTGAGATTTTCAGATATGAATAAGACAGATGTATCTATATATGTTATTGCAGTGTATGTGTGTATTTACAATGATCACAAATCATGCAAAAATACATAATTATAAAACTCAGGGTTGTTCGAAAAGTTCGTGGACAACTGTCATATCTTTTTTCTTTGACGTCATATGCTATCCAAATTTGGTAGAAATATTTTTACAATAAATCCAAAATATTTTTATTATTATTTTTTTAAATATAATAATTTATTTAGAACTTATCCAGATTTTAAAAATGCAAAAATCGGATCGCGGAGCAAGGTCAAAATTTAGTAAGTTACAGACAATACACTATATAATGTCTGAAGTAATATTTTTTGTAAAATGGAGCAAAAACAAAAACCAACCTAGAAATTCAAATTAAAGATTGTAACATTTATTTGTATACCGAATTATGGCTTAATATTTTGCTTTGTTGAAAAGAAATCAACTTGAGAAGATAGGCAGTCATTATATAAAACGACAAAAATGATGACGTTTTAGAACGTCACGGAGCAACAGATGACAATGCAATTTTGTGTTTTACTCAGATAAAATCCTGATTAAACTCTAAAAATGTTGAAAGAATCAAGAAAATATGCCACAAGCGAGTTACCTGTGTGTGTACAAATAGTACAGGCAGCATTTGAGTGACAGAGACTCTGTATCGGATGAAGACAATCTGTGAATATTTCTACGATTTAACTGTAAAATTCTTAACAAAAACTTTAAAAAGTTGTAACGTCAAGGAAAAACATAGTTGCGTATGTATCCTGTGAAAGGAGACTTAAGTAATAAAAGAAATTAAAACCTTAACAAAGGAAATTATATAACGAGAGCAATAAAAAATGAATTTCAAGTATAAGAAAAATGATTAAATGAATGGACATTGGATTACACTGTGTGAGATGTATAGTGAAATGTATAGGGATAGTATATTTAAGAAATTCTCGACGCTATGTTTTGAGTTAAATTGCCGTTAAGTTTGCTTTTCTGGTACAAAACATGTGGATTTTTAATATGGAGTAAATTGATTTTTGTTAAATCGAATTGAATAAACATTCACACATCAACTATACAAATATTTTTTCATATTATAATGTGCTTATTTTAAATTTCTAGCGAGTAGTATAATAAATATTGACATCGTCCACGAACTTTTCGAACAACCCTCGTACATAATTATAAAACTCATATGGAATTGCTAAAAACCTGTAAATTATCCGTTCAATTTATTCAACGCATTAAATTGTTACAAAATAATTTTAAAGTAAATATTTCTAATGTAAAAAGTTGTATTGAGACATGATAATGAAGATTATATTTTCACCAAATCTTCTAAGAACCTTTGTATTCTATTTATTAAAAAAAAATAAATTCTAGCATCATTTCTGACAAGCTTCGTCCCATTTTATAGCATCAGAAGAAAAAGTGTACAAAAATGTGATAAAAAGATTTTATAATAGCATTTTGAAAGTTAATGATAATACCTGTATAATACATATATAAACATGAAAAAGTTATGTTAGAATTTCAAGAAAATTCGACCAAAACTGTAGCGCGTAACTTTTAAAAATTAAGATGGAAAAAGGGTTATTTATAAAAAGGAATACGAATATTTAAATATTTATCCCGTTAAAAAACAACAATTATTAGAATAATACTTGTATTTATGTATTTAATGCGATAATTTTTTAGGAGGTTTCCAGTAACATTTGTGTTGGTAAATTGTGAAAATTCTCAGATCCACGCCTTGTCTGATGATTTAATTGTAATAGAAGGCGTAAGGTCACGTGGTTAGCTCAGCGAGTCATTCACACTCGCGCGCTCACCACCGCTAACATGAGGCACGTCTATTTTGAAGACCCACCTCCAACCAAGCATTCCTATCCCTTAATATGATGATTAATGTGTCTTGTAAAATTATATATTTTATGAGAGTTTTTACTCAATTTTTTTACTGCTTCTATGTATTTTGTTTTGATTACTATCTTTTTGCAAACATTTTCTAAGGTTTTGATTGTCTTTTTTGATGTACCATCTTTTGCTAACTTTTTCTTCTGATGTTTGCCTATTTTGTTTCGATGTGCCATCTTTTTGCTAACTTTTTCATATGATTTTTTGAGATTTTTTGATTGTCTTGTCTTACAGATACTTTTTTCTACTCATTTTTGGGGGATCAGACATTATCATATTTTACATAACTGATAAGCAAAGCTTGTGAATCTGATCCCCTTCTTGTTTGTTAAATTGTTCACATTTATACCGTCATTTTAATAAATGTCATTATTCATCAACATGAAAGTGTTTCACTTTTACAAAATTAGCAAAAACAAGCTGCGTCGATCTTGCCTATAAGCATTAGAGGACATAAATACCTGGATTTCCCTCGTCCAGGCAAATAAAGCCACAACAGGTGCCCTCTACTAACTCGTACTTTTCACAGGGAGGGGCATCACACAACATATAGTTACAATTAGTCTCTGCTCCATTCTCACATGTACACATACGGCAAGGGTCGGTTCGGTTTGGAGAGAAAATATCTCCGTTATTTATGGTCTTTCCACTATGGTCCAGGCAACTTCCCTGTGTTTCTGGTAATAAATCAATAATATTAACAATTAAGCATAGCAAAATAATACAATCAGAAAAATAGCATCTATATTTAAAGAATTATAAGAAATTTTCAAGTGACCTATTGCAAAGACAACAGATAAACATCTGGTATATTACAAGTAAGGATATGTGAGAGACGAAAGTAAAGGAATTGATTATTAAAAACGAAATTTTAAAATTAAATCAGAGGAATTTTAGAACAGTCCATTTCCGATATTTTCTGACATTTTCAGATATGAATAAGACAAATGTATCAATGTATGATTTTGCAGTGTATGTGCGTATTTACAATAATCTCAAATCATGGAAAAATACATGATTATAAAATTCATATGGAATTTTTAAAAACTTAAAAATTATCCGTTCAATTTACTCAACGCATTAAATTGTTACAAAATAATTTTAAAGTAAATATTTCTAATGTAAAAAGTTGTATTGAGACATGATAATGACGATTATATTTTCACCAAATCTTGTAAGAACCTTTTTGTATTCTATTTATTTAAATATAATCAATTCTAGTATCATTTCTGACAGGTTTCGCCAACTTTTATAACATCAGAAGAAAAAGTGTGCAAAAATACGATAAAAAGATTTTCAAATAGCATTTTGAAAGTTTGCCCCCCCCCCCCCCCCCCAAAAAACAAAAAAACGATAATACCTATATAATACATGTATAAACATGAAAAAGTTATGTTAGAATTTCAAAAAAAATCGGACCAAAACTGTAGCAACTAACTTTAAACATTAAGATGGAAAAAAAAGTTTATAAACTTTACAAATTTTACATTTTAATACAAATATTAAAGCATTTATCTAGAAAAAAATACCTGGATTTCCCTCGTCCAGGCAAATAAAGCCACAACACGTGCCCTCTACTAACTCGTACTTTTCACAGGGAGGGGCATCACAGAACATATAGTTACAATTAGTCTCTGCTCCATTCTCACATGTACACATACGACAAGGGTCAGTTCGGTTTGGGGAGAAAGTATCTCCGTTGTTTATAGTTTTTCCACTATGATCAACACAGCTGCCTGCATCTTTATTGTAAAAATTTTATCATAAACATGTACATGTATGATATGTTTACAAATGTAAATGTTAACTCAAATAATATCTGAGGAAATTAGAATGAAAACACTGAGAATGAATTATCTCAGTAATCTGAAACTATTGAATTTTCTATAGCATCTGTTCATTGAGATAAGGGTGGTAGTCCATCCCGGGTACATAACAATTATGGAATACATAGAAATCTAGCAGCAGTATCTTAAACACAAACAGAATTTCAGAAACCCTCACCAGTCTCTTCATAATAATGATCAGGACAAGTAAAGCCACAACAGGTTCCCTCAATGAGCTTATAGTTCCTACACGGCGGCTCGTCACACATCGCCATGGTACAATATTTGGGCGCTCCATTGACGCAGTCGCACATCCAGCATGGGTTTGATATGTTGGGGGCAAAGTTTGACCCGTTATCAAACAACCTCCCTCTATTGTCTTTACAAGACTCTACAGATGCAAAGAAAGTTTTATCATGAAACTACATTGGCTTATTATATTATTTTCATAAATCTCTACCATCTAATTGTATTGTTAATTTCATCATCTTATTGAATTGTAATCACGAAACTCTAACATCTAATTGTATTGTTGAATCTTGAAAATACACCATCTTGTACTTTATCTTGAAAATACACCATTTTATTGCATTGTATTGTTATCATGAAACTATTGTATCTTATTTTATTGTTAACACAAAACTCTACTGTATTGTTATTATAATACCATATGATCTAATTGCATTGTAACCGTGATTCTCTTCAATTTTACTAAATTGATAACATTAAGACATAAAATCGTTTCGTATTGTTATCATGAAATTACAAAAGAACTTACGACTAAGACCAAAAACTGAATATTGTTGTAACATTTTGCAAAATTGATAATTCTCTTTGAAATTGTTGGCGTAAAGATATCCTACCACATTTCTTTTAAAACGTTTAAAATGATTTTTGATATAATGTTAATTAAAAAGTTATATGAATAATTAAACTTGGTCTTAAGTCGTAAGTTCTTTTGTAAAACGGGCCCCAGGCTCATATTGTTATAATGAAACATGATATTATTATATTGTTATCATGAAATCATGCTATTTTTGTATTTTCATGAAACCATCTCGTGGTTTTTTTTATTACCACGAAACTATACAACTTTCTTGTATTTTGTCATGAATTTTAAACGAATGGGACATAACAGTCATATAAGTATCATTAATTTACTTTCTTGGACTTGACTAACTAAGTTTTATCTTCACAAATTTGTAATTAAAAGTGCTCCTATAAGAATCCTTATTAGTTATCATCTACAAAGTTTTCTGGAATAAATTTCTTAGAATAAGGAAGATTATTATGAATGGAAGAGAAAATATTTATACAGTAAAGCCTTATATTTGATAGACGTGATATAGCCCAAACATGGATTTGAAATATTATTCGTAGGGCTAAAATTGAAAACCTGACTAACAAACCATATAAAATATTAAACATTACATTACTATCTTTTTTCTAGAGAGAGCGTGATAACTTTATACATGATAATTTTACTTACTTGTATTTCGTCGTTTGCGGGATAGTATAGGTATAGGAGTGGTTCGCACTGTTGTCACTGGAGTTCGGGGATGGATTGTTACATTCTTTAAAAATGAAAAAAGAAACTTGTTTACTTAACATTAATTAAATAAATATAGATGTTTTGTTTTGAACATATTTTATTGTATAAACAAAAGGATTGGAAACAAGTTCTTTCAACTTACGAGTTCCTCTCCTTAAATATAACTATATGTCATGCAATTAAAATACATGTAGTACATAGAAATGTTAATGCAAAAGAGATACATGTGAAATATTTGTTCAGTAATATAACAATTTAAAATCTACAAGATTCGTCAATAAATTTATGCACAGCAGCAAAATATATGTATTTGTTTCTACAGGCAAATTTACATCACCAAATAATAGCAAATTTGTGTCAATATTGACCAAATCGTCAAGTAAAAACAGGCGATTAAAAAGATTATTCCTAGCGTTTGGATAATTTCTGCAGGCAAAAAAGAAATGATAAACATCTTCATACTTTCCACATTAACATAAAGGGCTATTAATAATATTTCTTTTATGTAAATCATAGTTAAGTATACAGCTGTGTCTAAGTTTAGTATGGATTATATTGGTATAACGTTTGCCAAATGAAAAATAAATTGGGGGATTTTTTACTTCTGTAGTTAAGTTTTTTCGAAATGCATTGAGTGAGATAGCTTCCCTCGTTTCTGTCTTTAGTAAATTCCACTGTTTCACGGCTTCGGGAATAAAAGACCTTTTATATAATTCTAATTTGCATCTTGGGGCAGCGTATTGTTCCTTATTACGGGTAATTATTACGAGTATATTTTGAAATATTTTCACGCTTGTTTGGAACAATGTCATTTAAATATTCAGGTACACTACCATTATGAATTTTGTACATCGTGGTCATTTTTGCATTATAGCGCCTAATTGAAAGCGCCTAACTTTCAATGTTTCCCCGCCAGTTTCAAAGTAATGTATTTCTCTTGACACAAAAATTGGAAGACCTGTAACAATTCTAGCTGCAGATAATTGAACTCTTTCAAGCTTTTCGGCATCATTATTAGAGCATCCATCCTAAACAATTGAAGCGTATTCGAGCGAGGGTCTGATAAATGTGACATACAATTTTGAAAGGTGTGTCCTGCCGATTTTATACTTAAGTTTTTTCAAAAGCCCAAGTTTTTTATAAGCATTGTTTACAATGCTATCAATGTATTCAGTCCAGCTAAGGTTTTGTGATAAAATAGACCTAAGTGACGATGAACAGGGACACACTCCAGTCTGTCACCTTTAAAAAATAATTTAGGCATAATAGAAATGTTTTTCTTATTGAAAAAAATTACTTTCGTTTTGGAAGGGTTGAATTTTAGAAGCCACTGATTTGACCAAAGTTCCAGAATATGTAAATCATGATTTAAGTTATATTCAATATTAAGTATGTTATATGAAGAATGTTGAAGCGAATTATCATCAGCAAAAAGTCTACACAATGATAACATATTTACAGCAACATCTCTTACATATATCAGAAATAAAAGGGGTCCTAAAACGGAACCTTGTGGTACACCTGCAAAAATATCTAGTTTTGATGATAACAGATCTTTATACATAACTTTTTGTGACCTTTTACACAAATAACTAGAAAACCACTGAAGAAGATCTCCTGATATACCGTAAGTTTGTAATTTATAAAGAAGTCCTTTATGCCAAACTCTGTCAAAAGCTTTTGAAAGATCGCAGAAGACCATACAACATGATTTACCTTCAAGTTTTGAACAATACTATGATACGTTTCTAGCAACTGATAAACAGTTGAATGACCTGGTAAAAAACCCGCCTGATATCGATAAAACAAGTTATTGCAATGGAAATAATTGTACATATGTTTAAAAATAATTCTCTCCATAATTTTACTAACACAGGACAGTAACGACACAGGTCTATAATTAGAAACTAAAGAATTAAATAATTAGAAATAAAGATGTATAATATTATTTCGAAAATAAAGATGTTCATGTACTTACATTAAACTTTGGAATTGGAGTACTTGGTTTTACTGTTCCTGAAAATATGAAATTGAATATTGCGTAGAGGCAACACTATATTAGCATTCATGACAATACAATAAAGCTGCACACTTACTTCTGGGACGTGGCGTGGTTGTGAGGACCTGTTGTACTTTCAGATATTGGTCAGGGTCAGAAGGGGTCAGCAGAACAGCATCTTCTGATGAAAACACGTGTCGCTTACTTGTTGTATAAATTACGCGTCCTCTGGACATAACCTGGTAAAATTAGGAAAAAGAAAACAATGGCAGTAGATGTAAAATTTCTCGTAAAATTTCAGATAAGCTAACAAAAAATAACCGATACATCAGTGCATTCATCCAAATGTGTAAAATCCAATTTTTTTTTACAGTTTCAGTAGAAATTTTTGAATTGATAATTATCGAAGAATAACTACAATTATATATAAATCGAGAGGTAAACCTAATGCAAAAAAGTTATTATTTTACCATCACTTCTTCCATTTTCTATTTTCTGATTTTTGGCTTTTGATACCGGAAAGTAAATCTCAAATCAACAGTTTTTCAAGGAAATGTTAAATTATATATGACATGCTAAGTCCATTTTAAATGACAGACTAACCATTATATAAAAGTTATAATTTGTGTCACTTGGAGTGGAATAAAGGAGGTCTAGCTGGGCATCCTTGTCACATGCCAGTGGTTGCTGCACATCTTCTATCTGTATGTAGCTATCGGAAGGGGAGTACCATCTAGTTACTTTTCTGTAGGCAGTGGCTGGCGCAAGATTGTGAAAAAGTCGGTCATCTTTATATACAACGCTCGCATCGATTGCCTAAAAGAGAAGGTAAATAATAACTTAAAAGTTCGCAAATTCAAGATTTTCTACAAAAGTACATTTTATATAAAGATATATATTAATATAATTAATGTTTTAGGCGGTAATAAATTTATTTTTGAATAACTTGCCTCTAAGGAAAATGAGGTGATGTTGTTTGGTAGATCTTTGATGCTGAATGTAGCTTCACCTTGGAGGTTTGTTGTTACATTCTGACCTAAACGCCACAAATACAGCTGGTAACTAGACGCTCTAATCGAGATTGTCTTGTTGACGGCTGGACTACCATCGGGATTTTTTGCCGTTACCTTTACAAAAAAAGTATTTTTTAGGAAATGTTTACATGTCAAATATACATTAAACAATACATATACATGTATATATATATATATATATATATATATATTGCATATATAAATGCATTACAAAATTTATTAGATTACTACAGGAAAAAAATGACCACACCTTCCCGCGGTATGGGAAAACTGTCTTAAAGAATCCATCAGTGTCATCTGTAATCTCAAGGCTACAGGATTCTGTTGTCAGTCTGGGTCCAGTTGATTCACCATTCAACACGACACCTTACAATGAATTGTAAATTATTAATTGTCATCATACTTTGAACATACGGTTTACATGATAATTATCTTTTAATGTCAGGGACATGCTTTTGTCAGGTATATGATCCAAATAAAAGAAGTCCCTATACCAGTTCCTGCCTCTGTCACTGTGGCACTGATCTTCAGTTGTCCCCAGATATTGTATCGTCTGGAGCTAAGGTAGATTTCTGATGCATTCACAGATACCATTGTACAACCATTGATCTGTTTAATAAGAAAACTTACTGGTATCATGAACTGAGGTTAATTTCAATAATATTTGTCAACAAATAATTGAAAACTTCTTAAATACTGAAATATATAGAACATAATTTTGTTCATTAATAATTTTAAAATTAATTAATAATGATCAATTTTGTTGTTAATAAACAATAAACGTAGAGGTATACGCGATCACTTATTTTAATTTTTTTGTGAAAGCGAAATACTAATATTATCAACTAATATAAATGCACATAGACACATGTATTATTCTATTTCTCTATCTTTCTCTGTCTTTCTCTCTCTCTCACCTCTAGGAGTCTTTCTGTACACGGTCTTTCAAACTGAACACCAGATCGCATTCCAAATGAATAGTAAGAAGATTGGTAGCAGATTTTGACCGCTACCTGGCCCTGGACCGGTTTACCGTATGTATATCTAAAGTTAACATTTCTTAGATAATTAGAGTCAAACAAAAGTGATCTTATTGGTCTACACAGACAAAATAAATCAATGTTATACATAAACCCATTTAAACTTTTTTACAACTGAACATTGAAATAGTATATATGAATAGTATTTCTGATACATGTATTGCAATACATCAAAAGTGAATCAGTTCAAGCTTAGCCTTACTTGGCACAGATTTTGGCGTCAATAGATCGAGAAGTGGGCTGTAAGTAAGAGGGCGGTGTGACGGTGACTTCGAACTTCGGTAAAACTGTAAGAAAATGTTACAAAATTGTCAGCAAATCAATTTTGGATTAGTTTTGGCATTGCATAAACCAAAAATGTCCTCTGAGATTTATAGTTTTATGAGTAACGATACTTTCCGAACACAAAGCCAGCCCCGCGGCCTAACCCCATGTTGTAATGATAAGCTCTAGATCATTGTAAAAAAAGCTTTTACAATTTTTCGGAGAGAAATTTTTGTTCATGGATCAAGTTTTTTTATTCTTATTGACCCTTAAGGAGAAAAAAATGACTCGAAGATATGATATTCCTTCATGTTTCTCCTGTACATAATCATTTAAATCAATTTCACATCACTCAGGATCTGAATGCATGATTTTCACATTTAAGTAAAAATTTCTTCAAAATTTCCATAAGGCATTTTAAAATGACCCACAAAATAAAGATGTTCAAAATATTTCTTTCATTGCCGTTGCAAACTTTTACATGCACAATCTTAAATTCTAGAAGAATAAATTATTCTGAAACTAATAAATCGGGATTAGTTTTAAATTTTTGATACGTTGGATAAGTTAATGATTTAAATTGTGAACTTTGCAGAAAAGTCTTATCTTTATACATATATAAAGTAATGAAACAAATAGTATTATCATAATTATTTTTAATTTTGGTTATCTGAGAAAAAAACGCCACATATGGCTTTAAGTCAAAAATGAATACTATAAATGATCATGACACTGTTATTTTACTACAATCACAGACCGTATTCCTCCACGGAGAACGTGTTGGTGTATTCCTTGTTGTCGTTGTACACGGCTTTGATCATCCAGGTGCCGAGGGGCGGATCCTCCGACAACAACATCTCCAGAGTGGCGATACCTGATAAAATCAACACAAACAATAGTAACGAATTGTGACATCAAGTAATATACAGCGCTCACTAACAGTTGTTTTTGTCTGGATAATTCTCAGCCGAGAGTTTGTTTCTGAAGTGGTACAGTAGAAGGAGTAAAATGGAGCAGGAATATTTTCTTATTCGGATTTCAACCCAGTACTTCATATTTATTCATGATTCTTGTGCAATTACACTATATAGTAGCAAAAAAAATCTGATAATAATCACAATACTATAAAGTATTTTAATATTGAAAAAAGTAAATTTAGGAAATGACTGTAATTATGGTTCGTTTAAAATAAAATCCTTCACCTTTGGTTGTAGGGACTTGTTTCCACTGCATGATACGTATGTTACTGGGGTTCTCTACGTAAACCCATTTGATCTATATAAAAATATACAGAAAATACATACACGGAATTATTTTTTTTTCAATACATTTCTAATTGAATTTTGGTCAGTCTGTTAAAATACATATACAACCAATATCAAAACAAAATAAAGGAAACGTAATGTCATTCATGAGCTCTAGGCATAAAATTTTTATTTAAACTTTTTGTCTTATTCAACATGATGATTCTCAAAGTTATAATAAAGGAGTTGGGCAAGTAGGTTCGAAAAAATGCCTATAGCTTCAAACTATATGATTTTAATATTTAGAGCAAATCTGTTTTTAATGAAATTCTAAGGGCAAAACCTATTCTATGAAAAAGTAAGTCTTTTGGAATTAAACCAAATCAGACAAAACAATGAATTAAGATTCAAAGAGACTTGCACTTAACCACTGCGTCACTCAATTTATTACATAATAAAATTAGTATGAAGAACTATTTCGCTTATCTTTGCTAAATACTTTGAGCTTATGATAAACAATGATATTACACACAGGTATCATAAGAAAACTTATTTATTTAGACCAGCAGTTTTTTTTCTACATATATTCATATTCAACCTTGTCTGTGTCCGGAAGCAAGTTGTTATCAGCCTTCAATCGCATAATCCGGAATTTCACTGTAAAAAAGAAATCAATTTATGAATTACATATAGTATGCATTTCATAATTTTTCATCTTTTAATTAATAGACAATTGTATTAAATACAGTTAAAGTTTTCTCTCTAATTATGTGTTTCGGTAAGGAAGATTTTCTGCAGGCATATTACTTTATTGTGATATGGCATTTTTTCTCTTTGCCAGGCTGTATAGCTCACCTGACTGCCCTGGTTTATACAACGGTTTGTCCGTCTGTATAAGGGTTACATCCGGGTCCTGTCGGCGAGGTCTTACACTAATAGACTGTTCATAGGAGGCGCTGTGATTTTTTCCGGAGGGTAAACCGGTTGATGGGTTTCGAGCATCGATCCCGTGCCCAGTTAGTGTGACATTACAAGTCCATAACCCTTCTTGTTTTGGAGCACGTAATTTTCGGCAACTGATTGCATCTGAAACTATAGAAATTCGTCAGTAATATATATGTTTATTCATTTTGACTTAAAAATTATGTCATGTCAATATATGGACTCATTCAAGTTTTTTTTTTTAATAAATAATAAATTTATGACAAGACTGAAAATAAGCATGCCAAATTATGGTTTATATCAGATCAATCTTGAACCCACAACTAGAAAATATATCCAAAACATACCCCGGTAGACACACTGTATAAACACGTGCTATGTTTATTCATAAAACGTTCTCACATCTGCAATTATTCCCTAAGCTGATTTCTTGGTTTCGTTTATAAATGATATTATTATGTACTTTTGTAGAAAACACCTGTAATATTAATATCTACGTACCACTGAGATATGTTTGAGGTGGATACCCAATACTCTCTTTTTCTTCAAAGTTCAAGGCCACACTGACTTCAACAGCACCATCGAAGGCACTTCCAGGAAAGGAGACACAAAAATCAAACTCCTGGTCACTGTAGACAGAGGCAGGCACGGTAAAGAAAAAGTCTCTATCAAAAAGAACAGAACAAAAAATTTTAATATTTTTGTTTTCACCGAGTAAGCAACCCTCCATTCTTGCTCTCTATAGATTTGCATCTTAATCGCTCTCTATAGAGTTGCTTCTCTCCATTCTTACTTGCTCTCTATAGATTTTAATTAACTCTCTCCATTTTTACCTGCTCTCTAGGCCTATAGATTTGTCTCTAAATTATTACTTGCTCTTTATAGATCCTCCATTCCTATTTGCTCTCTGTAAATTTGTCAAAATCTTTATAGATTTGCTACTCTCCATTCTAACTTGATCTCTGTAGATTTGCTTCTCTCCATTCCTACATGCTCCTCTATAGATTTGCTTCTCTCCATTCCTACATGCTCCTCTATAGATTTGCTTCTCTCCATTTCTACATGCTCCTATATAGATTTGCTTCTCTCCATTCCTACATGCTCCTCTATAGATTTGCTTCTCTCCATTCCTACATGCTCCTCTATAGATTTGCTTCTCTCCATTCTTACTTACTCTCTATAGATTTGCTACTCTCCATTCTTACTTACTCTCTATAGATTTGCTTCTCTCCATTCTTACTTTCTCTCTATAGATTTGCTACTCTCCATTCTAACTTGTTCTTTATAGATTTGCTACTCTCCATTCTAACTTACTCTCTATAGATTTGCTACTCTCCATTCTAACTTGTTCTCTATAGATTTGCTACTCTCCATTCTAACTTTTTCTCTATAGATTTGCTACTCTCCATTCTAACTTACTCTCTATAGATTTGCTACTCTCCATTCTAACTTGTTCTCTATAGATTTGCTACTCTCCATTCTTACTTGTTCTTTATAGATACTCCATTCTTACTTTCTCTCTATAAATTTGCTACTCTCCATTCTTACATCTCTCTGAAGATTTGCTAATCTCCATTCTTACTTGCTCTCTATAGATTTGCTACTCTCCATTCTAACTTGTTTTCCATGGATTTGTCTCTTTTAATTTTATTTAGATCAACTGATTTAAAGAATTTTTAAAAATTATTACCGTTTATCAGTCTATCATCGCTAAACATATCACCATTACAGAGTTTTGAGCGGTGGCTGATCCATCAATGAAACATACATTGATACTACTAAATTTTGCTTTTAATGAAATTTGCACAGATATGAATATAAACAATAAAATACTTTTCTTTGTTTGCATGAAAATTAAGGATGCAGCTATCATAATTGCAGAAAAATACATTAACCCACGTTAGCATTTCATCGGTAACAGCTGCAATGTTAATTCCCGAACTTAAAACAAAGAAAGCGTTTGACTTTTAAATTGCTGTTGGAAAATGACTAACTAGTAAATATTTAAGACCTGAAGCTCCCCATTCTTGCTCTCTTTACAAACTCGTTATGGCCTTTTTGTTGCTTTCCACTCTTCCTTGTATCCCATATATTTGTCGATCCCTATTTTATTTGTTCTCTTAAGATTTGTCATATTCTATTCTTGCTCTCTATTAGGCCATCCTTGAAAAATAGTTTGTTTTGAATTGCCGCCTGATGAGTTTCAGACACAGGAGGGAGAGAGGAAAATTATTTTTTTTTTTATTAATTGATGATAATTTTTAACTTTTTGATAAAAATCTCAGTAAACAGTAAATACATTTTCTGACTTTTAAAATAAGTATCTACCATCAACAAAATAACCTAATATATCGTATATCCCAAATCGTGCATTCTTAGAACGTCGAACGTCATTTTAAGCAGCTGGGGACATTTCCGCAAGACATTTTGATTCTTCAGTATTGTTCTTACTAACCGGTAAGATCTGATGAAACCTATATGTATCAAAAGTAATTTCTCAGTACTTTCCACTGATAGAAATTTTAATAAATATTGCCTCTTGAATTAGGAATAAATCAATAAGCTATTAATTAATATATATTTGACATTGCGTAATTTACGCAGCGGGACATATTTGCAAGACACGGATTATATTTTCATTGAATGGGACATCATAAAGGACTTTTATTTCAAAGGATGTGGGTATCTATTCTCTTAACAGAGGTTGTCAACAAACATATTATGCCTAAATATGATGTAAGAGAACGATCCTGTAAAATATCAAAGAGATGCGAGAAGATTTTTCAACCTTTTTCTAGAATAAACTCTGTTGAAGGTATTTTCCTGTTACAGCGGGACAAGAAGAAAATCGACGTTATTCTGGAATATAGTAGTCTGTTAATGTGTACATACCTTGTAATAATAGTTTTTTTTTTTTTACAACATTATTGGTGAGAAAAAATCCTTTATTTTCATATAAAACACTACATGTTTATTATCTAGACTATACTGCAAATGTAAGCTGAAAACGGATTAAGCGTATTATTTCCTATCAGTATCAATTCCTGACGTTACGTCTCTCCATTCTTGCTCTCGATAGAGTTGGTACTTTTTTGCTCTCTCTCTCTCTCTCTCTTTCTCTCTCTCTCGATTGAGTGATTGCTTTTGATTGTGTTTACATATGGATTATTTCATTCTCTTGTAAACCTCCTTACATGTATTTGTATTTGCTAGTACTTGCACTCGTGTTTGCAGAGCTGTAACGCTCGAAGATAAAGGAATCGAACTGATTACTTTTGCATAATTACTGTTTTTGCTGAAGTTAATAGCAGCATTTCCATATTTGAAAAAAAAAATGTTTGCATAATTTATGCCGCAGAAAGTTAAATTTTGTGTTTTTGTATCTCTGGTACTATTGATCACGTTTGTACATCGTCTTGAATAGGAGATATTGATTATATGACATGGTCAAAAAATCCCCAAAACTTAAAAATTAAGTAAAGAAAAACATGCAGATCTATGAAACACTAAGGGGCAGTTCAAAGGGTCACAATATAGCTACATTGTAATTATTTCACTGATACCTCTTTCTTCAGAACCGCATCTAAAAGAAGTCGGTTCACTTTATGCATAAAATGGCCCTGTAGATATACCAATTAATTGATCAACACTTGATTTTCTATTTGAAGCATTAAAATAAAATAGAGACTTGGTGCTTTCATATCCTATTAAAAATTTTCTTCTATAAGTCCAGGTCTAGGAGAACTGGCTTTATGAAATTGTAATGTTCTTGAATTTTTAGGTAAACAGGTATAATTGAGTATTTTCAGTGAAGAAATATAATATGAGCGCACTCTCTGATCTCAAAAAAATAAAACACGTCTTTTAAACCTCAGAAACAGTTCTATAATTTACTAGTTGCATATTTTAGATCAGAGGTTGCGCTCTATATTAGATATCAAAAACTAGCTTTAAAAATTGGCCGTTTTGTAGTATTTTTGAGAATATGAGGAAATTGACGCATTTTGTGACGTCATAATGCATTGACTAGCCAGAAAATGACGTCATTTTTTATAGATACGCATTCACTAAAGATCGAAGTGATATTTAATGTATTGTTGACTAAAACTATGCAGTTTCAGTTTTTCAGAAATTCACAGGGCCAAATAAGGCAAAAGTGAACCTTATTCTTTGCTCGTGTTCAATTATAAGAGAGTGTAGAACAGTTTCGTCGATCGTGTTCTGAAAGAAAAGTCAGAACCGCTTCTTTGTTCGTATTCTGGTAGAAGTGACCGGGACTACGTGGTCTGATAGAAGTGTCCAGGCTGTTCGGTGCTCGTGCACTGATAGAAGTGTCCCAAATCCCTATTAACTTTATTTACATGTTGATGTAGGAATACTCGAGGATTCACACACTCGAAAAAGAAGTCTGTAAATCACGAATGCCTCTTAAAAACTTGACAAATAGGAAATTCGGCTCTTCATTTTTTCCAGCTGGGGTGGAAATTAAAAAGCTTACGTAATACAATTTTAAGTGGTCATTTTCCGACATATAAGATTGTTCTATATTCGGTCAAATTCCTTCTTGAGTCATATTAACCTCACCAAAAATTTAAGTCGACTGTCATGTACACTCTGCCCGCAAGATGTTTATTAATGTAGTTAGGCTATTTACTAATTTGTACAAAGTATGACACATTTAAAAAAAAAGCTAATATGACATATATTTCTTTCGCTATATACTGATACAATCATCTCTCTTGCAGAAATCGTTTTCTTTCATAATGCTCCGCGAAATCTTCACAATAGCTACATCTACATGTATGCCTGTGTAGCAACATGATAACACCCAGTTTGTTAGAACTGAGGATCAAAGACAACAATTCCGAATTAATTTCCCTCTATGAAAACTCTTTTTTAAAATTCCATTTCGTCCTCTTACCTCTTAATAACTTATGCAAGAACCCAAAAATGGTTCTGGCCCCGGTGCCATAAAACTAAGACAATCTCACTTATGATCTTAGTCTCGCTTTTTCAAAAGGGATACATAATGGAAAAGAAAGACTCAATGGGATTAAAAATGAGCTCGTCTTAGTTTTATGGCTCCAGATACCAGTTTTGTAAAAGTTGTTATTTTCGAGGTCTCAAAGTAACATGTTTTTCGTAAAAAGAGAGTGTAGAATATTGCTCATCAAAATAAAAAAGAACCGGAGCTTTCAGTTATCACTATACATGTAATAATGTAGAAACATATGCATGAAGGAATACGTGTAGTTCAATTGTAGAGGACATTGTAAGTTATAAGAACTTGTACTCGATTTCAATGATATATTGACAATACATGTACATTATGTTAAAAAATAACCCCCACCCCTACTCCCCAAAAATTCAAATATCATCAAAGGATTTCTCTGTGGGCTACCTGCATGATAGGATAATTTAAAAAGAAATCGAACTTAACTATTTAAAAATTCCTTAAGAAGAATATATATATTTTTTTCATTTTCATCATCTTTTACGTTCTCAAATTTAAACTTTGGATTACATGGACTCCTGTACCAGCTATAATTTGTCAAAATAAATCATATTTTGTGTCAGAAAAACATGCAGCAATGTTGAAAATTACTAAACACCTAAGCGTCTTCATGTCACACAATTATCAGATTATAGTACGATAAAATTACTATTTTTAAGACACATATTTCTAATTTATTACTTTAAATTACACTTCGTTCATAAATTACAGTGCATTATTTTCAATCGTTTGGGCTATAAGCCATGGTGGGGAGAAGGGAGGTGTTAGGTGACAAACCAATCATGATCTAGCGTTTCACGTATTGTGTATGATTTCTGTTTGTTACTGCATATATTGGCAGATCGGGAAATCAAGCAATTTTACTACGAACAGAACCAAACTCCCGGAGTTCTTTATAACATTTAAAGCTCGGAATAAATACTTGCAGGGGATAGGAACAAAGAAAATAAAGGATCATAGCATTGAAAGGGTCCAGCACAAAACCCTGATAAAGGTATATAGCTTGATAAAGCTATATAGCTTTATCAAGGTACTACAAATACTTTGATCAAGGTATTTTATTTAATGAAAATTCCAAAAAAAAAAAATCTTAAAAATTTAAATACTGAAAGTCGAGTTCTGAGTTGCCAATAAATTCACTCAATACATGCATGTAAAGTACTCAAACACAAAGAAATCAGTATATAAGCATGTCGTGTGAGGAGACGTTCTCTTATGCTGTATTTTTGATACCAGAGTGGTTTTCGTGCACGAGTGGACACACTGACAACAACTCAGAACTCGACTTTCAGTATCTAATTTTAAAAAGAATTTTTTTTGAATTTTCATTACATAAAATACCTTGAGCAAGGTATTTGTTATATAGCTTTCTCAAGCTGTGTACCTTTATCAGGGTATTGTGCTGGACCTGTTGAAAGAATGACTAAATTTTACAGTTATGTGTTTAATTAATCTTTTCACATCTATTAGGACGATAAACATAAACTACGTGTATAAAGCTCAAATTCAGTACTTACGGGAAACTGTGGACTGCATTCAGGAAATACAGAACACAAACCCAACACAGCCGATGCATGGCGAATCTTGCTGAAAAGTGGATAGTCGCCTATTCATTAGTCATTACTCAAAGCTACTTATATGTTTCTGCGTTGTTGTAACAGCGGCGTGGATCAACACGAACAAAGGGTGCGTTCTACACTAGAGTTAAGATGATGGCAGAGTAAATTACGCCTGGTAATTAGTTTGACTGAGTTAAAAGGGCTTCATCGAAAATAATCTGATTAAGGACATATGCATGTTTAAAAACAAACAAGCCAACAAACCAAAAAAAAAAAAAAAATGATTGAAATGTTTAATTCTTTAGAGCTATATTGGACAATTATTAGGAAAATAAAGGAGACGGGTGAACATGACGAGAGATAAGCCAACATGAAGGTGAAAAATTAAATCTCAATTATATCAAAATTTTCCATTAATATTTCATCTAACATTAAAGTAAACTCTATGTTAAACCTCTACAACTTGCACAAATCTCATGAAGATTGAAGTTATTTGCCTATGAAATATTATACACATACGAAAGAGGACAAAACGAGTCATTTTTTCACACTGTGACACTATTTTTCGATATGAGTGGGTCTTCTCTCCATTTTTTTGAAAGTTAATCCTCAAAGTTTGCATACAAACATACATATTTTGGTTTCCAAAATTATGGAGCAAAGACCCACTATACTTTAAAAATAGAATTTTATGACATAACTTTCGTATCTTTTCAAGAAATACTTGAAGTCCCATAAGTCAATGTTCATATCACAAACATGATTTAAATCCCATACTTTATCAGGACTTGTGTAGCGTAGTGGTTAGCGTGCTAGTCTCAATAGAGAAGACAACTCTGGTTTTTATTGCCAGGGTTCGAACCCAGTGGATACCGCATTATTATTTTTTTATGAAAGAATTTTGACGATAAATTTTCCTCAAAACTTTTTGTTTATCATGATTTCATAAAAATCAATGATGAGAACTTTACTCTAAATACTAAATTCACAATATGATTTTACATATCTGAAGCTAGTGGGCTTTCTGCACGCTAAGTTCACCCATCTCCTTTCTGAAATAAGAAATTGTAAAATTTCTATAATGTTCAAAATTTCATCTTTCTGCAGCTATCCCCTTCACATGTTTCACGCTTATTAGCCGTACAGAAAATTTATGCAGTTTAATTTATCAATTTAAACATAGCTCAATTTGTGTTATATTTTCAAGTTTTTCTTTCTGGATAAAAGTTTGTATCATCGATCTGTCCTTAATATAAACTAAACCTTTAGTGATTCAGACAATTCATTAAGAATTTTTTCGAGCTCCTCTCTAATAAAAAAAAGATCTCAGGAGGTACATTAAGTATATTATGCAGGTTCTATCTTAAATTATGCAAAAATACTTCAAAGAACAAAAGATAAATGCAAATAAACTATTTCATAAATAATAAAAGTATTCGGTAAAGAAATCAGCTCAGTTTGAAGTTCTTGAAAAAAAAAACCCAACTACTTATATATAGTAGTTATTTCTGTAAAAGCAGGAGAGAGAGAGAGAGAGAGAGAGAGAGAGAGAGAGAGAGAGAGAGAGAGAGAGAGAGAGAGAGAGAGAGAGAGAGCGACAACGCAAATTAAGCATTACCCAAAATTTTTAAATTGAATCTTATTTAAAAAAAAAAAACATTTCTGTCGAGCTCAAATTTCAGAAGTAAAACATTGTTTATTTAGCACCTCTCAGTGTGAACTAAATTAAAATTGAATAACTTGAACTGATTATAAATTAGATATTGCTTTTTCAAGTTTCTAAAATTGAAACATGACAATCAATACATAAAAACATGTATTATCAAATTAAAGATTAATTTATATTGATTCCTTTGGAGGTTGATGCTTGTGTGATTTGATTTATACTTAAGAGATAATATTGCAGCTATTGCTATGCATAAATTATATTTTAATAAGGCCCCATATCATTTCTGATTTTGTTGTACATATTATTCTGTATAATTATATACATTGTTCAAAAATATCAGTTTATCTTCAGTTGATATACATCTTTATTACATTTTTACACGTGAAATACTGTAATTTATTCATTGAATAAAAATGATATCCTGTCACAGTGTGAAAGGATATCAAAATGATATCCTGTCACAGTGTGACGAATGTAATGAAGATTGCTATAAAAAAATCTTGGGTATAAGTTGAAAATAAATAAACCATTCTGACAGCGAATAAAACTGTCAAAATTACCAAAAATATGTTGCTAAATCCATGTTTACAGTGTTTTGATCTCACTTAGCTATGACACTTTGTTATGACTGTATTATGCAAAGGAAAAATCAGAATTTTTTTTAAAAAAATGTAATAAATAGAAAATTCAATGTTTTGTTAAATGGATTCAATGTAAACTTTATTTTGCTTGAAAATATAAAAAATCCCAATCTGAAATCATATGATACAAAACATTGAATATCCTCTATGTACATGTATTATAGTTTGGGTTTTAACACGTTGTTATAGGAGTGACTGTTGCCCAAACCCACTTTGTTTGATATTGAAAAAATGCGGTTAAAATTCAATGTAAACTTTATTTTGCTTTTTCCCAATCTGAATCAATGATAACAACAACATATAATAGTCTTGTCTTATGAATTTATTAAGTATCAACATATCTTAGTCAGCAGCACTAGTCTAAATAAACACCAGTTTAAAACAAGGAAAAGAAATGTTGAACAAATAAAAAATGTTTGAACAAAATATTGCACAAATAAAAATAAATAAATAAAAGATAGATAATCAATGACATAAAAATTGTCATGCTGAAACATGTACATGTATGTCACAATTATAGTGAAGCTATTGTAAGAAAGGACTGTAAAATTAACATTATATGAAGCATAAATATTCCTGCATTTCATGAAGTAAAATCAATATATTATATTAACAATTGTATAATATTATATTGTTAGGGTTTGTTTTGATTTTTTTTTTTTATTAAACAAGCTTTCTGAAAAAATTGTCACCTTTGACTTCTTGAGATGCAATCCATAAATTTCATAAAATAAAGAAAAAAATTTAGATAATAATAATAAAATGAGATATTGTGGAGTACTCTAGTTGTGCTAAGTTTGATCCCCAGAGGTTTGAATATTTGAATCCCTCCCCCAGCCCCCTCCCCTCCCTTTCTACCCACACCCCCTCCCTTAACCCATCCATCCATCCCCCTCCCAGCTCAGTTGAGGAAAATTTAGAGATAAAGCCCTCCATCTCTCTCTCAGACTATACCTATCTATCTCCTCCCCCCACCCAGCTCATCAAGAGGTCTTCCCCCTTCAAACACATCTCGCAGGACTCTGCCAAATGTGATTGATGGGGGAAGACCTCTTGATGGCTAAATACCTATCAAAAATGACCCCCCACCCCCTTCCTCAACCTTTCTCCCCCCTTCCCAGCCTAACGAAGACAGGGGGTGACAGTCGCTGTGTATTCGACTGCCACCCTAGAAGTAAGAGTATGGCTAATCCTTAACAAACTGGTCCAAAGACATGAAGTGAAGGCAGACACAACTGTTTGCTGCATCAGCCAGATGTGAAGCATGCAGGGTTGAGCTGCATGCCTCAACCAGGGCGGAGAAGATGCCCCCATTACCCCTACCCTCATGCAGGCACCCTCTCCTCACCACCCCCACCCCACACAGACCTACACTTATACACCCCAAACAGCTATTGCCTAACAAAGAAGACGGGCATTGTTAGGGTTTTGTGATCCCTAACAATGCAAAAAAAAAAAGAGGTGTGGCTAATCCTTATCTTTAACATCCAAAAAAAAAACAACTTTAACCTTAACCAGCAGCTGTGTAGAGTAATAACCTTTGATCTATCTCTCCAGTTATTACTCTGTGACCATAGAAACACCAAAATCCCCCTCCCTGACCAGACTGCCCAACCCACCTCCCTCCGACCCCCTTGTAGAGTAGTTTGACAAAGGTGATAGGAGACATGTAGTAAGACAGAAGATAAACTAAAAAAACATGTAAATATGGCTCTGTGAGTGACATAAAAACTGGCTCTCAAAAAATATACATTCAAAACTCATTACAATCAGTGCAACATTTAACTGTAAGAGGGATTTTTTTTTCACTTGAAAAAGACTCAAGAACTTATACTGCATTTAACAATGGTTAACAATCATTGATTATCAAACAAAAATTAAATGAAAACTGAAGGAAAAAAATAAAAAAGAAATTAAACACAATGTAAAAACTTAAAAACAAAAAAATAAAGGTGCAAAAAAAAAAAAAAAGATGGATTTTGTCCATGAGAGCACTATATCAGACACAGCATACTGAGTATTTACGTAAAAAAATATAACAATGAGATTTAGCTACTGC
Source organism: Saccostrea cuccullata (assembly GCF_032062105.1). Taxonomy (NCBI): domain Eukaryota; kingdom Metazoa; phylum Mollusca; class Bivalvia; order Ostreida; family Ostreidae; genus Saccostrea; species Saccostrea cuccullata. The sequence goes on along the minus strand of NW_026931262.1, from coordinate 165,961 downwards.
TTTCAGCACAAGCTGACTCTAAGAGTTAAATTTTCTTTGGCACATAACATACAACGTTCTAATGGAGTATACAAATTAAATGGCATTTGGTATTTATGAACATTTATAAAAATGGCAAGTTTGTAAAAAATATTTCAAGTTCAAACAGGCTTGTACAAAAACTTAAAAATATTCACACTCAGTTTGAAAGGTAGGGTAGATGGCAGTTCATATATAATACATATTGCACTAATTAAATATATCTAAATATGAAAAAAGAGATGTCAGGCCAAAATTCTCTCAAAATATGCAACACATTTCCAATGACTTATAAAACAGTTATGGTAGAAAAGTTGCTGTTCACAAAGTTAATTTAAAACCGATACAAAAATACATTTCAAATCATATCTCCCTTCAGCATTTTAAAAGCATCAACTTCAAAAAGACTAGTATAACCTTGGAATGCTGCTAATTTAAAACTTATAAAAAAGGAAATACTGCCAGAGGTCCTGATATGAAGAACAGCAACAAGATGACCACTAAGAAACCTGGCACTGAGTATGCCAACACAATCAAGAAGCCAGGAAAGCCAAAAGAAGGTGTTGTACCAATAATCTGTGGTCAGAAGGAGATAGGACCAAAAATCTAAGATGCTACTGAACAGAGCAATGCCAGACTCCGAGCCAAGATGACAGGGGCAGCCCTTCTTCCAAACAGGATGAATCTCTACAGGAGGAGTGACTAGATCACAAACTCCCTTCAATAATGTATATCACTATCATTAATTGTATTTTTATCTGTTATTTTTACATTACTACAGTCAATTGTATTTTCAATCTGATTAAAATCAGATTCTTTGATTCGCTCACGTAGATCGCCTTACCTTGTGTAGCGATCTATGTGAGCGGATCAAAGGATCTGATTTTAATCAGATTGTTGTATTTTTATCCAGTATTTTTACATTACTATAGTTAATTGTATTTTTTATCCAGAGCTTTGGGGGGTTGCACGTTGACGTTCCCTGGTCCAGCACAACTCCGTGATAATCAAATGGCACCTCTACTTTCATCACAGCAGGTGGGATTTTCCTACATAGCCTGTTTCCTTGCATCTTACCACGGTGCAGGCCAGTAAGTCCTTCCTGTTTAGGAATATTCAGAATTGGGATCATTGGGTCTGGCTTAGGTCTTAAGATTTTTGGCTTTGTTCTAGTTGATATTCCTGCCAAGGCCTTCATTGCATCAAAGTCAGCCTCCAGCATATTGATATGATGACAGACAATGGCCTCCTGCTCTACAAGCCTCTTGTAAAAGTGGACGTCCTTCTGTATGACTGGTTCCACCTGATCCAGACAGCCAGCATTTCTAGCAGCCTGCTCCATGGAGCTGATCCTCTCGACTTGGAGGTCCTTCCTTGCAGTTAGATCCTGGTAGTACTTCTTCATTTTATCTAGCTGCTTCTGACAGTCCTCCACCTTCAGGAGCCTTAGCCTTATTCCCTCCTGGATTTTCAGCATCAGCTTGTTGCTGTCTTTGGCTTCCAGTCTCAGCTTTTCAATATCAGCTTCTTACTTCTTTGGAGCAAATTTATCCAAGAACTCTGTGACCCTATAATGATTTACCAAACATGAAATTATATATACTGAATTGAAATTTACAGTCCTTAGTAGTTAATGGTACACATTTTACTTTACTTAAATTAAGGGAAACCAGAAGTCTCTGTCGAGACTGTAGCTCTACTGGTTTGTACTTATAACAAAGGATGAGAAAAGAAGCCATTGCCATCAGACCAAAACTGTAGAAGGAGTAGCTTTTTAAAGGAATTTCAGAGAAAATTCAATCTTTAGTAACCATGGCAACACTATTCATCGAAATCAAAAACCGATGCACTATTCTATGTATCTTAGTATAGTCTACTTGTGCGACAAGTTATATTGAAATCAGACCAAAACTGTAGAAGGAGTAGCGTTTTAAAGGAATTTCAGAGAAAATTCAATCTTTAGTAACCATGGCAACACTATTCATCAAAATCAAAAACCGATGCACTATTCTATGTATCTTAGTGTAGTCTACTTGTGCGACAAGTTATATTGAAATCAGACCAAAACTGTAGAAGGAGTAGCGTTTTAAAGGAATTTCAGAGAAAATTCTATCTTTAGTAACCATGGCAACACTATTCATCGAAATCAAAAACCGATGCACTATTCTATGTATCTTAGTGTAGTCTACTTGTGCGACAAGTTATATTGAAATCAGACCGAAACTGTAGAAGGAGTAGCGTTTTAAAGGAATTTCACAGAAAATTCTATTTTTAGTAACGATGGCAACACCGTTCATCGAAATCAAAATCCGATGCACTATTTTATGTATCTTAGTGTAGTATACTTGTGTGCCAAGTTATATTAAAATCAGACCAAAACTGTAGGAGGAGTAGCATTTTGAAAAATTGTTTACAGACAGACGGACAGACAGACAGACAGACGGACGGACGACGGACAACTTACTATCGCATAAGCTCTTCTGGTCTCTGACCAGTAAAGCTAAAAAATTAACATTAAGTGTAGTGTACAAATCGACTTACTCATCCTTTTGGGTAGCGGCTGTCTTCCTATCATCAGTGGATTTCTCAGCCGGAATATGGGATTTCTAAGTTGTAATACGGGATTTCTCAGCTGTAATACGGGATTTCTCAGCTGTAATACGGGATTTCTCAGCTGTAATACGGGATTTCTTAGCTGGAGTCTCGGTTTTGGTCTCCGTAACATTATCATTCTGCATGGAATGATAAGCTAATATATGAGGCTCCATAACTTTAATAAGTTCACTGAAAGTGACAGATTGGATTTTCAGTGGATCTCCATTCACATCATCAACAGGCTTTTGGCTCATCCCATTTTATTGATTAGGCTTAGCCAAATGGGGCTTTCTCAAAGGTTGCTTTCCAACTCCATTGACATTTATTGACGGATCAATTTTGATCCCATGAAGAGAAGAATCAAAGATCCTTTGCATTTCTGGGTCTGAGGCTTTTGGAAGGTTGGACCTTGTAAGTTTGCCATAAACTGGGACTCTGATTACCTTAGGAGGCTCAGGTGGAAAAAAACCTTGTTTATCATCAAGAGAGAGCAGCTTGTTGTGGAGCTTTGGTCTTTGCAGAGGAGGAAAGGGCTGGTCTGGAAACAAGAAAACAGGTAGGTGATAATATTGGTAATAACTAGTAATAACCTATACAGACAAGAGGCCCATGGGCCTTATAGGTCACCTGAGCATTATGCAACAACTTTCCAGTGATTAAATTTAATTCATCATAACAATACACTTAGCAGTTGCTTAGTTTGTTTACTTAATACCCATACACAAGGTAGGGGAACAAAAATGCATTTCAACTAATCAGTTATATTCAGCAATAATCAGTAGTGCCCCTACCACACATGAACCCCTGACCCTTAGGCCTTGATATTTGATTAATACCAAGGAGCAGATTTCAAACCATTCATTCATTTTCAGTATATAAGTACACCCCCCCCCATGGTACCCCTGACCCTGGGGCCTTGAAATTCACAATTCTGGAAGATTAGGGCCCTTGTAGATCATAACTATATAGGTAGTTCATCTGCTTAATACCCTAGAGCAGAGAAGAAAATTTTTAAAGATTAAATGAATTTTCACTATATAATCTATAGAGCCCCGCCCTAACACCAAAACCCCTGACCCTGGGGCCATAAAATTCATAATTTTGCTAGAGGCACTCTTGCTCATCATAACTATGCACTTAGTTAGTTTATTTAATACCCAGGAGCAGAGAAGAAGATTTTCAAAGAATTCCTGTATTTTCACTATATAATCAATAGAGCCCCACCCTAACACCAGAACCCCTGACTCTGGGGCCATAAAATTCACAATTTTGGTTGAGGCACTCTTCTTCATCATAACTATGCACTTAGTTAGTTTATTTAATACCCAGGAGCAGAGAAGAAGATTTTCAAAGAATTCATGTATTTTAACTACATAATCTATAGAGCCCCCCCCCCCATAGCACTAGAACCCCTGACCCTGGGGCCATAAAATTCACAATTTTGGTAGAGGCACTCTTGCTCATCATAACTATGCACTTAGTTAGTGTATTTAATACCCAGGAGCAGAGAAGAAGATTTTCAAAGAAATAATGCATTTTCACTATATAATCTATAGAGCCCCCCCCTAATACCAGAACCCCTAATCCTGGGGCCATAAAATTCACAATTTTGGTAGAGGCACTCTTGCTCACCATAACTAGGCACTTAGTTAGTTTATTTAATACCCAGGAGCAGAGAAGAAGATTTTCAAAGAATTCCTGTATTTTCACTATATAATCAATAGAGCCCCACCCTAACACCAGAACCCCTGACCCTGGGGCCATAAAATTCACAATTTTGGTAGAGGCACTCTTGCTCATCATAACTATGTACTTAGTTAGTTTATTTAATACCCAGGAGCAGAGAAGAAGATTTTCAAAGAAATAATGCATTTTCACTACCTACTTATTTAGCCCTGCCCTAGCACTAGAACCCCTGACCCCAGGGCCATGAATTTCACAATTTTGGTAGAGGACTCATTGCTGATTACAATCATGCAAACAGTTGGACTGCTTGATGCCCAGGAGTAAAGAAGAAGATTTTTAAAGATTGCATTAATTTTAGTGGTTTTGGCCCCACCCCTCAGGGCCCTGGGGGGCAGGGATCATGAAATTCACAATTTTTGTTCCCCTTCACCCATAGATGCTTTGTGCCAAATTTGGTTGAAATTGGTTCAGTGGTTGCAGAGAAGAAGCTGAAAATGTTCAAATGTTAACGCACAACGCACAACGCACGACGACGGACGAAAACGGATAGCAATAGGTCACCTGAGTTTACTCAGGTGACCTAAAAATGTGTTCTAATGAATTTAGGCATGGTTATACAGTTGTTTTACATGTATTAGGGTCAGGAGATGTCAAATCTGACTGGTCCTCCAGCTCAGTCTCCCTCAATGACATCCTGTCCAACCAGTCCCAGGGTAGCTGTCCACGACAGCAGGATTCAAGTAAGCTCAAATTCACATTATGAATCTAACTGCTTCAAAATATACTGTCTGTACCCTCTTTTCCTGATTAATACTAACCTCTTCTCATCAAAAATCCACAGACTTTTCCAAGAACCCAACTCCATTCTTTTATATTTATATACATGTATACTTCTTGATTCACTGAGTGAAATTCTCAAGCTGTTCATTTTTGTTAATATAATAGTGAGGAACATGAGACAAGTACCTGCGAATACCACAGAGTTCATGGACCCCCCTACCCCAAGGAGAGCTGGAACATTCCTTACACCTGTGCCAGTTTCCAGCACCCCTGGTTCAGCTGATTTCTTTGGAGCTACGCCTTCCAACCTTGAAGGAAGACTGTCACCATCACCAAATCAGTCGATTGCAATTGGTATCCATTTTTTTAGCTTAACGATTTCCTATAGTGATAATCTTAATAAATTTTTGACCCAATCTTAAAATGAAACTTATATATTTGATACATATTGTAATCTATTTTTCAGCATCCAGTAACATTGCAGCAGCCAGTTAGTGGGGGGGGGGGGGGGCTTGAATTTTAACCCCCCAAGGGGTCATGATTTGAAAAAAATTAGAATCTACACTACCTGAGGATGATTCCATTTAAATAGAAATATATCACTAATCATGGCTTTGAAGTACTTGAAAAGAAGATTTTAAAAGGTTTCCCAATATATCCCTATGTAAAATTTTGGTCGGCCATTTTGGCCCCACGCTAGCCCCAGGGGTCATGATTTGAACAAACTTGAATCTACACTACCTGAGGATGATTCCACATGGGTTTCATCTTTCCTGGCCCAGTGGTTCTTGAGAAGAAGATTTTTAAAGATTTTTTCTATATATTCCTATGTAAAACTTTGGTCGGCCAATTTGGCCCCACCCTAGCCCCAGGGGTCATGATTTGAGCAAACTTGAATCTACACTACCTGAGGATGATTCCACATGGGTTTCATCTTTCCTGGCCCAGTGGTTCTTGAGAAGAAGATTTTTAAAGATTTTTTTCTATATATTCCTATGTAAAACTTTGGTCGGCCAATTTGGCCCCACCCTAGCCCCAGGGGTCATGATTTGAGCAAACTTGAATCTACACTACCTGAGGATGATTCCACATGGGTTTCATCTTTCCTGGCCCAGTGGTTCTTGAGAAGAAGATTTTTAAAGATTTTTTTCTATATATTCCTATGTAAAACTTTGGTCGGTCAATTTGGCCCCACCCTAGCCCCAGGGGTCATGATTAGAACAAACTTGAATCTACACTATCTGAGAATGATTCCACATGAGTTTCATCTTTCCTGCCCAGTGGTTCTTGAGAAGAAGATTTTTAAAGATTTTTTCCTAATATTCCTATGTTAAACTTTGGTCGGCCATTTTGGCCCCACCCTAGCCCCGGGGGTCATGATTTGAACAAACTTGAATCTACACAACCTGAGGATGATTTCATATGAGTTTCATCTTTCCTGGCCCAGTGGTTCTTGAGAAGAAGATTTTTTTAAAATGCCATTAATTTTTCTCTAATTCATAATTATCTCCCCTTGGCCCTTCATTTGAACAAACTTGAATCCCCTTTACCCAAGGATACTTTGTAGCAAGTTTGGTTGAAATTGGCCCAGTGGTTCTTGAGAAGAAGATGAAAATGTGAAAAGTTTACAACGACAACGACTACGACGACTGATTTTCTGAGTTTGTTATCTCCAAATGTAATAATTGATATTTGTCTTTACTTCTCTTTGTGCATAAAGGTAATGTCTACTGTCTCTGAAAGTTTATTCTTTATGTCTAGGCTATTTATCCGTGGATATAATAAAAACTTGTCATTAATGTGTGCAAGGCCTAAATGAAATCCAAGGGAGTGCATTTACTGAAATATGTAGCCAAAATCAATGTGATTAAATTCTAAGGAATATATACAATTTAAATTCATTGCAGCTCAATGCTGCCACGAATATCCGTATTGAGTAACACACACTGTACATTGGATTGTTACGATTTGATATCTCTTCAGTGTTTCTTATATCAAGAATGGGCATGCATAAGGGATAGAAAATGGACGGAAAAATACACGTCTATATAAAAAAATAGTCTTTGGAAAGACGAAATTTAAAACTTTATAAGTGTTGTACCAGGTGGATTCGAACCCCCGACTTTAAAAAGAGAGTATACAAGGTATAAAAGTCAGCGCATATATCAATTGAGCTAGTCTGACTATTAGAATAAATGGCATAAATTCATAGCAGGTGATGAAAATCTGGTTTCCTTATTTTTTGTAGGTTTTTTGTGAATCTCGACCCCAGGGCAGGGGTGCCCCTAAAAAAATCTTATCTTAAATTATTCCTTACATCCTAACCTATCAAAATATCACAATTTTATTTAGGGGCAGGCCTGCCCTGATGGACTTCAAGGCCAAAATTCATGCAAAAATCAACGCTTTAAAGGACAAAATGGTGTTTCGATCAACTTTGGAGGTTTATTGTAAAGTCGTAAATAATAAATTTTAGGTATAAAATACAAATTTAAAAAATTTAGACATATATACGGTAGAAAACAACAAATAAAGATTGATTTTTAAATGTCACTTTTTCCGGGAAATTGTTCTCTCCTATAGGTCAATTCTTTTGTTAAAGCGAATACATCCTTAGTAGTAAGGGCGGACGTATACCCCCCTTAACAATGGGAGTCTTTGTGTTGGAGAACAATAGAAGAACAATGGGGGAGAACAATGGGGTGACCCTGACCGAGATCTAGTTAACGATATGACCCTGACCGTATCGGTTACTGAGAATGAGCACGGGTATTTAAATGATGGTGAAATGGGATACAGGAGCACTTGCACGAATGGATGAACACGGGTATTTAATTGTCAAAGTTGGGAGGGAGAGCAAGAGAAGGGCAACAAGTACTTTAAGACTTTGTCATAAAAAAGAAATGTTGAGATTGCTCGCGCGCACCGCCGCCGGCCGGAACACGTGGACTCCGGAGACCGAAGCTACCGGAAACCGTGGACTCCGGAGACCGAAGTTACCGGAGACCGTGGACTCCGGAACTATTTTAGATGATAAATCGTAAATTTTTGGATCGAATTGCGCAGACTTGCTTTAATTTGTGGGTTTTCTTGGGACATAGCATATAATACCCCTGTACTCGCAAACCCTTTCATTACTGCAGAGGATGGCAACATCACACATTCTCAGATCTTCTGAAAGCAAAGATATGTTCCCAGGCAATCAACGATACGATTTTACGGTCATATTACCAAAATGGTTGGTGTTTACGGACCAATGGACTGTAGAACTAAGCGAATTCTATGTCAAAGGCATTGCCAAAACCACAAAGAAAGAGCTCTTTATCTACTGCGACGTCTGTGACACAGTGTCCGTGGTGAGCCAACAGTACAGACCGTTACTGAGGCATATTGTTTTGGAGCCTAACAGGAATCAAATCTTCACGAGACCATTCCAAGTGCCACTGCGAATTCAAGAGTTTGAAAAAATTCACATAGAAATCAGAGATAAAGACAATGAACCAGCTACATTTTTGAACGGGGAGGTCATACTACTCTGACTTTTCGATTGTCAGCCATAGGTAATCAATCGTATTCATCAACTTAAAAGGATATTCGTTAAGACGCGTCCTTCATTCGTGTTTTCGACGTTTACCAGTTCGCATCATGGATAAAAAAAAAGTACTATAAGAATACTTATATCTCAGACCCTAGAGTCTGGGCGACGAAAGACGTACACATCATTCAAAGGAAGCCAAGACATGGTCGCAAAATGGTTAAAACTGTCAAAATAGACAAGACTTTTAAACAGCTGTACCAGCGATTTTCCCCAGCAAAAGCAGCAGTAGAGAGAGCAAATTCTGTGCTAAAAGAGCCCATCAAAGAAGGAAGACCACATATGCCGCTGAAGAGAACGATCAAGGACAACGGTAACGGGCCACCTGGAAAGAGGGTTCGAATGTAATAATTAAGTAAGACGTAAATCGGACAAGCCGTCATTTGCACGAAGAACACCATGTCGTCCACACCTTGCAACATATGTCATAAAATTTTTTCACGCACAGATGCCTTAAGAAGACACGAGAGAACCGCTCATGCAGGGCAACATCCATATCGTCGAGGCATTCATTTCGATGGCGGTCACAACCAATTTAAATTTCAGCATCCGTTTACCATGGTCATTGCGGGTCCTACTATGTCGGGAAAATCAACATGGATGAAAGAACTTTTACTTCAAAGACCAAATTTCATCTCACCGTCTCCTGACCGAATCATTTGGCTGTATAAAAGATGGCAGCCCTTGTATGAGGACCTCAAAAGACAAATACCTATCCTTGAGTTCATCCAAGGACTACCGGCTGACCTTGACAGCGACGACTTTCAGAACCCCGACGAAAACACACTTTTAATCATCGACGATCTCATGAAAGATTCTACTACAAATAAAGATGTATGTGAAATATTCGTGGAGGGTGCCCACCACAGAAACATGAGCATAGTTTGCATTTTGCAGAACCTATTCAACAGTGGAAAAGAAAATAGGACAATGAACCTGAACAGCCAATATTTGGTTCTCTTTAAGAATCCGCGAGACAAACTGCAGATCTCTAACCTCGCTCGTCAAATGTATCCTGGACATACCAACATATTGCTAGATGCCTATCACAAAGCCGTTGATGAAACGCCTCACGGATCCCTTGTCGTAGATTTAAAGCAAACCACACCAGAATCCAAGCGATTACAAACCAATATCTTCTTGAAAAAAATGCCTCCTGTCGATTTCAGCGAGGTTACACTCAAACGAAGTGAGAACAACATTTTGCAACCATTTTGCCTTGATTGTGGTCTCGTGTTTGCTACATCTTACGACTTGGGTCGTCACACCGCACTTGGCTGCAACTGTGAGGAAGACTCAGAGGAAGACACGGACAGTAGCGATCAAACAGATGATGAGGACGATACAGTCGGCTTTGATATGATGATCAACACCGTCTGGAAACAACATGACCCTTTATTCCAGGACCAAGTTACCAAATTAGTTCAAAAAGGAGTTCCAACGGAAGAAGCCAGGGAAACGACCATGAAACGGATGCTGGGAAAAGACAGAGATTTACTTTTGAAAAATTATAAAGAACAATTAAAACCGTCTGCCTGCCTCATGAAAAGTGCGTCGCACAGGAGTATTCGTCAGGAAATTCTCTCTCTTATCAATGAAAATGACGTGCCTCTTGAAGATGCAATATCATGTATTCTCGACAAACACCATGTCAAGTTTAATCACCTCTTTCAAGAAAATGAATAAACTAACACATTTATTTTGTAATGATATTTGTGCATTATTTTATATTGTTGAAAATGGAAATCAAGTCCGAATAAAATTACAAAAAATCATAGTGTTTTGTTTTTGTCATTATATTCTCCACCACCACCACCACCACAATATGGTGGCGTTAGTAAAAATATATATAAGATCTATCTGCGTTCTTTATAAGAACAGCATGCATTTGTAAAATGCACACATAATTTTTCCCCTCAGAAATGCTTTTGTTATTTAATATTTTATTCTCCCGGAATGTTATAATCATCTAAAATAGTTCCGGAGTCCACGGTCTCCGGAGTCCACGGTTTCCGGTAGCTTCGGTCCCCGGAGTCCACGTGTTCCGGCCGGCGGCGGCGGCGGTGCGCGCGAGCAATCTCAACATTTCTTTTTTATGACAAAGTCTTAGAGTACTTGTTGCCCTTCTCTTGCTCTCCCTCCCAACTTTGACAATTAAATACCCGTGTCCATCCATTCGTGTAAGTGCTCCTGTATCCCATTTCACCATCATTTAAATACCCGTGCTCATTCTCAGTAACCGATACGGTCAGGGTCATATCGTTAACTAGATCTCGGTCAGGGTCACCCCATTGTTCTCCCCCATTGTTCTTCTATTGTTCTCCAACACAATAGACTCCCATTGTTAAGGGGGGTATACGTCCGCCCTTACTACTATCCTTTACATCTATACTTAGCACTTAGGGCCATTGAGCAGTGAGGGATCTTTTTCGTGCCAACACCTTCTGCGACATGGAACCTCAGTTTACCAGTCTCCATGTCCGGCAATGGATTCGAATATGGTGCCTCGGTTTAATCCGAAGGACCAGACTCCATGTCCTGCAGTGGATTCGAACCCGAGACCTAAGGATCAGCTCCTTACTTCTCGACTCTAGAGCAGACGCTCTAACCTTTGCGCCATGCTGTATTTTTCTAAAATTTGGCTCTTGAAGATTTGTTGCTTCTTTAAATTGCTTTAATTTTTTGAGAATTTTGGAATGACATTTAATCATCTGCCAGGTGAAAGGCTCCAAACTTTGACTAACAAGTACTCAGCATTACATGTATCTCTTTTGTGCCAGCATTTATTGCGACACTGGAGCTAAGTTTTTACATGTACGGTCATAGCTATTTACTTTATTGTCCGAAGATCCCCGCGTGTCTGATAATAGAAACATTTACTCTATTTGATTTCAATGATTTTACACTGGTCAGTGGTGTGAGCTATCTAACAAGCTGAAATAAGTAATAATTATTTATAAATCTATTTATCTTAAATATTGCCTTTATTGGCATTGGTACACTGTATGATATGATGTTTATAATTTATTTTGGTACATTTCTGATAAAGGTATTATTCTATAAATTTCAGAATGTATTTTCAAAGTTGTTATCAGAAAAAAAAAATATTTACCTACCTACCTACCCAACTTGAGAATTTAGGGTCGGGTTAGGGGAAACAAAGATATTTTCAATGATGCCCTAGGTACCTAACTGTAAAACATTTTAACATCGACTCCTAATCAAAATCTAGTCAAATATCATAGTCCTATGTATTGTATAAAAGTGTCTACTTACATACAAGAAAATTGAAGGATGGCGCCAACATTAACTTTGCCGTTACGAACAACACTGTTGTTCTTGACAACAGACGAGAATTTGGCCACCTAACGGCGATAAGTTTGGGCGGAAGTAGTAATATTACCTCCCCTTTTTCCAGGTAGGAACCGATTCTAAAATGGTTTAAACTTTGCAACTTTAAGTTCACGTCTATACGTTTACGTGTCAACAAACTGGACATTAACTTACATTAAATTATGGAATTTGTGGTTTTGATTTGTGATGTTGCATGTTATTGGGTAAGGGAGAAAAGACGGGGGTGGGGGGGTGATCAGTGATTAAACGTCAACGGATAAACTGTTTTGTCGATAAACAAATAAATTATGCTAGAACTCCTTTGTACATAAATACAAGTCGTTTGTCTTGCGTTGCAATGTCAGTGACCTTTCTAACAAAGGAATCAAGGGAAGGGTATAACTTAACTTTAGGGTATAACACTATTAAAAAACCAATTCCAGCTTTAAAGATCTACACAAGATAGGAAATATTTTTTACCAAAACAAATCCAGATAGAAATAAGTCATTAACGAAATGTGTTGGACCCCCCACCCCACCTTCCACCCTCCAAAAAAAGTAATAAGGAGGCTTCATCTGCAATGACCTCCATCCCCTCACATTTCCACTTTGATATCATATCAGACACCCTTATTGTTAAAATTACTGCTCGCATAAGATGATATGCTTTATGTTACTTACAATTTTTGTTTGTATCCGCTTCTAAAATATTCTTTATCCACACAGTTTGAAGAATAGCGCCAACATTAACTTCTTGGTCGCGAAGAATATTGGTTGATCTTGACAACAGACGAGCGCCACCTATTGGTAAAATAGCTCAATTTATCTCCCTTTCCTGACGCTCTCCAGACATGAGAAAAGCATAAATAGTCATACTCTTAAAGTTCAAGGCCGAGAAATAAAGCCACATTGAAATTTGGCGCTACATCCTCATAATCTTATAGCGATGTCAAAGAAAGGAAGTAAAGATTCCCAAAGATCGGATACGCTACAAAAGGCATGTCTTTTATGTCTATTCTTTTTTCATGACCAGGGATTGATGCGCTACAAAGAAAGGGTCTATTTATTTTACGACACGGTCTTAGTTCAGATGAAATCGCGAGTACAGCATGACATATGGGATATCCTTTGTTTAGCTGCAGATCTGTAGCTCTCCGAAAAAAATTATTGATAGACCGGAGAGCTACAGAGCCACCCATTGAAAAAACTGTATATTTATTGCGCACAAAAAAATGCGCTCGGTTCTCGATTTATTTCTCCATGTTTTTAAAGCTGTAATCTCAAAATATTACTAACCGTGTGTTCCTAACATATTCTTTGACTCTTTCAAAAACAAAAGATTCCTCATAATCGTTGTTAATAGTCCTCCTGGCCCTGATATTGTAATCATCGAATATTTTTCTTATTTATACTGCCATTTTGGTTTCAAAGATAATTCGGTCCAATGTGCTTCGTTCAGATGTCAAATACGAGAGAACTTGATACAGGAGAAAGTAATTTTTTGAAATCTTCCATTTTTGCAGTTGAGGTAAGAATTTGGAAAAATTAATCAAGAATCGAGCGCACTTTTTTGTGCGCAATAAATATACAGTTTTTTCAATGGGTGGCACTGTAGCTCTCCGGTCTATCAATAATTTTTTTCGGAGAGCTACAGATCTGCAGCTATCCTTTGTTGTAAACAAAATAAAATTTTACTCTCGTTATACTATTGAAGATAAGTTCCATTTCGAAAGATTCCTTTTTCGCAAAGAAGATTCAGGGTGATATACATTTCATTATTTGATGTATGAGGTCAAGATTTCATTATTTTTTTTTCCCGAATTTGTTCTACGGTGTTAACAGGTCCATTACAATCACTAGATTTAGCTACATAGGTAGAATACTAGAATTATCTACGTAGCTTTATTTACCTACCCCAGGTAACTTTATTTAGCTATTTCAATGCAATTTTTCTAAATTTTTCTGTGTTATTAAAAAGAGACAAAAAATCGAAAGTCAGTGACTATTAATAATTAAAATAGGGAGGTGTAAAAAAAATAATCCAAAGCAGAGATAGTTTATACAGTGCTGTGTTTGGACAATTTAGAGAAAAACATGTACCGGTAATTCTGTTGTATGGCTAACTGTCCCCTCTCTTGTGTGCGGTGAGGCATGACTGAGTATGATAACTTCACATCAGTTAACCAGAACTGAATTTCTTTTCATTTCATTCAAGGAGTAACTGTTTTAATTGTCTTACATAGCCCCAAAACTTTTGGAAATTTGATTGCAATTGTGCAGAAAAAGACATTTCTTCAAGAGTGATTATTTCATGAATTGTTTTCAGATGAGTTCAAAGTTGAAAATGATCACTGCATCAAAATGAGATTTTCTGCACATCCTAAGAAAGTGCTTTTTTACAGAAATAAATTGATTTGGTAGCTAAATAAAGCTACCTCAGATAGGTAAATAAATCTAAGTAGGTAAATCAAGCTACGTAGCTAAATCTGGTGATTGTACCGGACCTGGTTAATATTAAAGTTACGAGATAATTCTATCAGGCAGCTCACTTCAATGATCTGCAGCTGTAAAACATAATGTACTTCAACTATCTACAAATCTATCTATAAATTAATCTTATGAAGAAACTGTCTGTTCATGATTAAACATTTTCTGTTTCAATTTTACTGTCCTGCTTAAAGCCTTGAGGATGTATACGTAGCATAGGCCGAGCTGCGGGGCAGTCCGCTCACACTACCGAGGGACTACACTTTTATTGTCCGATTGGTTCTTTCCTTAGATTTTCATCTTTCCTCAATATTGTGCTGCATAATTAATAAGTCCATATAAAAGTTCACTTATTTATTTACATATATATCTACACACAATATTTACACGCTTGCACACAAAGTCCACATTAGAAACAATGGTAAAATACAGGGCTGGGACTATACAACTTTTTCTACATTGAATACTCATGATATTTGAGCCACGATACGTATCATATTGATTTGTTAAATTGGTTATAAAATCTTTTTTTGCATTGAAATAAACACAAAAAAATTTCTTTGCGAATATGAATAATTTATTCAAAAGAGTTGTTTTTATGTTGTAAAAACAAAATATTTTACTTATGTGGTGTAAATTATTATTTATTTCATATCTATATTTATATTTAGCTTATTTGTTTTATATATTAAACCCCAAATGTTAAATAAACAAAGAAAAACAGAAATCAGAATTTTTTTGTGATATTTCGATATTTCTTCATAATATGCATCAATATTTGTATCAGCCTCACGCAGAATCGATATCATATTATCAATATTTCGATATATCATCCCAGCACTAGAAAAATAATCCAGTTGAAATATATAAAAATCCTAGAATCCTGCAATCCACTATAAATCCATTTTGATTTCTAAAACTAGCATTATAACAACACAACTGCTGCAACTTTATCTAATAACAACTTTTCTTCAACTACTCCAAATGATAAAATTGGCTCATTTATATACTGTAAATCACTTTCTATTTGCGAGAACTTTATTTTCGCGTAATTACGCGAGGCAGTATGCTCGCGAATATTTCATTCTCGCGTATAATTGAATTCCTTAAGATTATATAGGGCAATGACCACAATTCGTGAAAATTTTGTCTCGTTAATAACAAGTCAATGACTATCTGATTCTCGTGAAAATAAGGTCTCGCGAAAATTAAGTGATCTACAGTAGTAAACTGTCGAGCCTCCACAATGAAAATGGGGAGTGAAAACTTTACCTCCTCTAAGTGGGGAGGCAATACATAAAATTATACATTGAATGACAACCTGTGATTAACTAATTATCACTATAATCAATTCAAAGGGCAATAAACTGATCTTTTTTACTAAAAGATAAGCTACAGCTAAATGGGAAATTAATAACAAGTAGCTAACAATCCGGAATCTGACAATCAACAATTGTAAAGAATGACTGCACTTAAGGACGTTATTTGGAACCTTTTCGGTTACCCATTTTAAGCTTAACATTACAATATATCGCTAAATTAATCTATGATTAATGTGCAAGCATATGTTTTTGATATTTATTTCTAGAATTTTTCGTCATGCATATTTCTATAATTACATACAACCCTGTTGAAAAGAACATGTTTAAGCCATAAATTCCGGAAAATTGAACTGGACCGCTTTCGATTTTAAGGTGGCAGCAAAGGGGCGGAGACATTTAAATCGCATGGAAATGGATCATAAGCACATGGTTTTCCGTATTTGATTTACATTATATATGAAAAAGGCGGAGAGGAGGGTTTTGTGTTCATTGTGTACAAAAAATAAATGATTTATAACCATGCATATAATTTCTTTAATTTGTATCCACGTAAGTAAGTAAAGTAAGTAAAGAGCTGAACATTAAGAGAAAAACAAAAAGTTCATAAAATTAAACAAAATTGTGATAAATATATGTCTGCATTTTGTACGCTTAGGTTTGTAGTGTCTTTTTAAAGAATTATTGGTAGATGAAAATGACACTGAAATACATTTTTATTTTCTGAACATAATGGACTGTCTCAGCGTAAATGAAAAATAATTTGCAACCTGTCTATAGGATAATCTGAAATAAGTACACACAATAAATCCATAAATGAGATGCCATTTGATTACTGGCAGAGATAATTTTCAAAAGAGTTTTGATCTTTATTCAGAGTACAAAGGACAATGCATTAAAGAAAATGAATTTCGGCTTCTACATTATCAAGCACTGCATAATTTTCTCTAGCTAACGTTCTTTTAAAATTGTAATACTTAAAATCTCACTGCTCATGTAGTATTTGCTGTCAAGCAGCGAATTAACTAAATCTTTAAATAATTATAAATTATGTGTTCGAACCTACAACGTGTATTTAAAAAAATGACATTTTCACTTTATCTTAATCATCTTGAATAATAATTGTGGACTAAATTAATTAGTAACGGAAAAATAAAATAAAAAGTTTATTTTTTTTTTGGTGTGACCGTGGGCTCCTACCCTGACCTAAAACTGGTCGGGCTCCCGTTTTCAAAATTTCTGGATCCCCCACTGCTATATGTACAGCATGTAATCGGCAAAATAATACCCCTTTTCTTTTAAATGCTCCGAACAAAAACACTATAGTGAAAGAAGTCAACGTAAACTTTAAAACGCCAATGAATTGTACACAGTGATCTTAAATGTTTTGAAAATGGAAGTACATGTAGATATAAAAAGAATTTTCCAACGACTGACACAATAAAAGCGTATCGAACAATTGAATGTCACGTGAGAAAAGTGATTATAATATCAAACGGGTCACATGGGCTGACACTCGGTGACTTGCTAATTTAGAAGCTAACTCGAGCGAAGTTTGGGTACATTTTTTAAAAAATTAGATATGAGCCGCAACTTGACCAACATTGTCCTTTGGATATGTATAGGTTTAAAGTAAAATACACATTCTGTGCAAATAAGAAAAATGGTCAAGTTGCGGCTCGATGTAAACAAAGTCGTTGAAAACTGGTATGCATATGAATAACAATAGAAATGAGACAAAACTGTAAGACCCCCGTCTCAAAAGATAGTGTCGCTCGGCATTATTTAATACTTTCATGTAATATAATACACCAAAACCTGCTCTTAAGACATTGTTTAATACCTATTAAACATAAATTTAATGAATTTTGGAATTTTATTTTGCGCAAAGCATCGGGTTCCAACTCTCATAGCTTAAGTGCAGTCATTCTTTGCTACATATGCATGTATTATATTGCTTTGCTTTTCAATAAAACCTCTATAAAGCATTTATGTTAAGACTTTGAACATTAATTTTTTCATCTTCTTCTATTTTTCAGGTTAAAGAGTTCAAGGACAACTTCAAAAAAGAGGTGCTATTTTATCAGATAACATATTATTAGATAGTACATTTATTAACATATGCATAAAAACCTTTGTAATTCGTAAAATAAGACAGATATATATAAGAGGGTTGTCCCTAAAAGTTGTAGACAATGTTTATAGCTTTTTAAAAATGCAACCAATACAAACCAAATTTTGCATAGACTTGCATGTAATATATTGAATGTTCTTTAGAATTGATATATATATATATCCTTCATATTAATTATATTGGTATTATATTTATTTATATGAAGGCCAGCATGCTGTGTCGGGGCATGAATAAATTTCGGAATAATTTATGCTTATAACTATTACATTTGCTTTTATTTCTTTCACACTGTGTAAAACATTGGACTCAAATTTAAATCAGTGAAACCAGAATCAAAATCTTGATATCATGTCAAATTTTCCTATGAATAGCTTTAGAAACAGACGATTGGTGTCATGATTTTAAAAGTGTTGTTGGAATTGAGTTTGATTAAAATGACGTCGTCAAACACGTAACCGGTGCACAGAGATGTGATAAATTGTTTTGGATATTGTTATATATACCAGAGATGGGAAAAAAGGTACAGGAGTAACATTTCACACTATATTATTATAGAGAAGTTATTTTTAAATGGTCTGAAATTCAATGATAGTGTTTTCCTACATATATATACTGATAAATAGTTACCGCATGTAAGAAGTGGAGTACTGTTTGTTAAATGCAGACAGTAGGGAACGTTCTGTTCCACGAACGACGGTTTTTTTGTTACATACAATACAAAGTCCACACGGTGATCTTTTGACTAAATATATCGACTGGGACATTAGGAAATATTATTAGGATGTGAACAGCGTGTGTAGCAGAAAAAGAGATCATGACATTATAGGAGACGTAAATTAAATTACGCTTGCTTTCGTGCGTTGATGTAAACTTACATGCTTTCTTTATATTTTCATAATTTTCTTATCAAATGTGATATTATCATGAAACTTGAAATGCATGATCATAAAATGTTACTCTTTGCTATGATAAGAAAAGAAATTTAATTTAGCAAAAAGAAGCTAAACTTTTTCCCCTGTCTACGACTTTTTGGGACAACCCTCATACATTGTAAAATGAAGAGATTTTTTCCTTCTAATTTTAAAAATTTCTATGTTTTCAGGGTGATCACTTAGTTCAGGATGTGTTTCCAGCAAAAATATTAGAATTAGAAGAACTGTATCAGGTAGAGGAACTATACAAACTTGATTTCATTATTTTGTTCGTATTTTTTTTTATCAGCCAAAGGTTTTCTATCTTATCATGCAGGTTTATTAATTATTGAGACATTTTGACTTTAAAAATTGTTAATCGCATAGCGTTAACTTTTGCACCAGAAGGTAGAACATATTTATTAAAAAATGGAACATTTTGATACATTTGTTAATGACTACATGGACATGTATGAGACCTAGAATGATCAAACTTTGTCTGCTGATCATCTTGAGTATACAGTTTAAATGTGATGGTTAAAATTTAGACACTTTGACCTTTAATTAATAAAGAAGATAATGCCAAACATTTAAAACCCTGTTTAGCTCATAACAGGAAAAGTATTTTGCTTTGAGTACTCAAACTTGTACAGATAAATATGCATGTAAAGTAGATGGAACTTTTCTCACATTGTATATATAATATGGTCATTATGTCCTTCAATTAAGATGATTTGACCAATTATAGACTGAGGCAAAATTTTTGCCAGTGCCATCATATTAGTATTTTGATTATGTTCACATTTCCACAAAGCAGTGGGATTCTTCTTCTTTCACAATAAACAAGCTGCAGATTTGGTGTTTGTGCCATGACCATTTCAGAAACTTCTTATACTGTAAACCAACTTTTATTCGCGTGCAAGAAATTTTCGCGAAGTTCGTGAGAGCCTCGTCATCGTGAATATTTCTCGCCGCGAACCAGTCTATGTGTCTATTAAAAGGAAGCCTAAATAGGCTTTTATCGCGAAAATTAATCGTCGCGAACTTGTTTACCCCTGGCAAATCGCGAAATAAAGTCGTCGCAAATAAAAGTTGGTTTACAGTAATCTTATAATGTTTAAGTCTATTATTATCTTTAAAAATTAATTTACTGCATAGCTAGGGGATGCAGGTCATTTACCAGTCCTGAAGAAATTTTAATATTTGATATGACTTTCTTCCATGCATCTGTTTATGATCGATATTTTTGCTATTTGATGGGCATATCATGTGCCGTAGCAGTTCAGCTTGTTGGACTGATAAGTGACACACAGCTTTGTACAATATACAGTGTCATAGATATTTGTATCCCCAAATCAGAAAGTGGAGAACTAGAATTCTGTGAATTTGCATTTTTGGGGGGGGGTGTCAAGCAAAACTCAAAAAAACTCAAAAGCTATATATAGATCATTCAACCAGAATTACTTTTAGAAAAAAATTCTGTCCTGACCATACCTGAAAATAGCTCTATATTGTATTAGTAATTTTGCATTTACATTTGTTTATTTGTATATTTTTTCATGTTAAGGTCACATATTTTTACTTTAGAGCATGACAAAGTCTCGACTGGCAGACATACATGTGGACCTCAACATTCCTTGCCCAGACCCTATCCTATTTACAAACAATGCATCAGGAGATGAGGTTAGTGTCAGATCAACAAACAATTTATAGATATGGTACATACAGCAGATCTACATGGAAGATACATAAAATATTGTTCCTACCAAGGACTTTTCAAACCTACTAAACTAGGGATGTCAAATTGGTAAATATTTGATAATCGGTTACTTGGACGATTTTCCAATTGAGTACCTGGGTACTCGGTAAAATTGTAAATACATGTTCATTAATTTATTTTAATCCAGTTAAACTCTGTTAAACATCAATGTTTTTTTATTGCATTTTGAGTGCATGTTTAAAAACAACCGAGTCCAATGAAAATGATTTATTTTACCTAATTATATTTATTAAAAAAGACACACACACACACACAAAAGACATAATTTACAATTTTTTTTTTGGGTAGATGCTTTAATCAATCTGCCACCCACCTTTGTAAAGTCCCCACTAGTGAAGCAGAAGTAACATAGCCACAGGCGATAACAGGTGTTTTACAGGTGTAGGCGACGGCACTCTAATTATCTAATGCACATTTAAGTTAATTTTGATAAGTTTTTGATAAATATATGTACTTTGGAATAAAGAAAAAATATACATCTGAGAAACCGAGTACCAGTTTTAGTATTCGAAACTCGGACATTCGATCGAGTACCCGGTGACATTCCTATACTTAACATTGATTTATGTTTTCGAAAAGGGGTCCTTTTGGGGGAGGGGAGGAGCAAACCTCACTTTTACATGGTTTAGTGTATTAGAATATATACATTTAATAACTCTGCAAAGTCCAGGGTGTTCCTCCTTCCCCTTTCATATTATTGCTAAAACAAATTTATTTAAGATAGCTATTTTCTTGGGCAACTTACTTTTTGAAAGGGCTGACAACTTTAACTAATAGTCTGCTTTACATGTTTAGGCAATATTACAGGAGTTTTAAACACTGTTTCAAACCATTGAAATTATTTTCTTGGTGTAACAAGTGAGATGAATTCAGTATTTGAGTAAGACTGCATGTTGAAGGTTTAAAGTTGACTATCTTTTGATTCTGAATTATTAGACATGATTTAGTTCTGATCAAGTTGTTTCAGACTTTAAGTTTAAGTCATGTATAAAGTGATCTTGATGCAACAATATTTACCATTCCTGAATTTCTTTTTATTACAGCCTGCAGGCAAAAAGAGGAAAATTGAAAATGACAACCATAATGATGTCTCAGGTAAAATGTCAAATGTAAAATACTTGTACCTTTAACACATAGCTATATAGTTTAATATTTCTTGTATAAATATTTCAAAGTCTTTGTGCAAATGACTTCGATCCACAAAATCACATTCCCCAGAAAATTAATTTCATAATTGACTTATCTGTTAATCAAGAGAACACTAGGCATTACTTTGTTTTGATGCCAGGTACAAGGGTCATGGTGTTACCCAATGGTCCAGCTCCTTGTAATAAGAAGTTAGTGGTGATAGCAGAGAAGTTAAAACCATTAATAAGAGACCTGATGGATCACACAAATATGGTAAGATATGTATAAGTTGTGACACTGGTCAGCAATTTATCTGCAAATGAGCAAACAAATGAGTTCTGAAAGAATTGGCAAGATTTATACATGTTGTATTTAAAAATGCACTTGCAGGAATCTTTAATGCGTATGAAAACTTTTTTAAAAAATTCAATAAATATTGAAATAAATGTTTATTCACAATTCTTATTTATTTTTTACAAAAAGCAATTTGAAACCAAAAGCTGATCATTATTAGTATAAATCTACACAATACAGTATAGAAGTCACCACCAGTTTCAGGGATTTATTAATTCTGTTTTAACTACCAGTAAACGGTACCTTTCCCCTTTGAAAAAAATGTCAAAATTCCTCTCTTTATTAAAGAAAATTCTACTTTAACATACATGTAATTTTTAAGATATATTATTTACAAATACAAATATATATGATAGTTCCATAAATGTCCCCCAGATTAGCTATCAAACTGCAGACAAATTAATGCAACATTATCTGAAAATTTCCAGGGGGAGAATGCAAACCCTATACTCCCATATTCACACCTCTAGCCCTAATGTTAGTAATCACTCTCATTTTTCCTCCTTGAGAATGGGATTTAGCTATAACAAGATTCCTGCATATACATGTAGAAATTCTAGGTCAGAAAATGCAAGCTCAAGCGTTGCTGGTAAAATTAGTTTAAAATTTATATGGCATCATTTTGATATTGAGTGAAATTAAAAGAACATGTAATATAAGTATGGGATTTTATCAAGAAAACTCAGTGGGACAACTTCCCCTGTTATATTTCCAGAGATATAATGGAAGATTGACTCACAAATATACAGACCCAATTCTGCATTCATTCAGCATTCACTCACCATTCACTTATAGCTTGCTCAACATTTTATGGACTGTATGTTTAGAATTGAATATATTTACAAATTTCTGACATCATTATAAATTATATTTTAATTACATTCCCTCCAGCTGAAAATGTGGATTGCATTCCTGATTCCAAAAATTGAAGATGGAAATAACTTTGGTGTATCAGTTCAGGTAAAAAATGCAGAGATACTCTTTAATCAGTTATTGAAAATAGACAATACATTTAATATGTATTCTGATTGTCATCAGTTAATGGAATTGGTGGAAAGAATAGTCAGTGTGAAAATTAGAATGAGTCACTGCATGTTAGTGCATGAAGCAATTTATTATTTAATTTCAAAGAAAAGGAAAACTGATGAATTAGAATGTGTGAAATTACAACCTTTGACCTACTTAACTTTGACCTAGTTTTTATATTTTTGATTTCAGGAGGAAACAATGGGAGAGGCCAGACAGGTAGAAACTGAGGCTGCCTCTTACCTGGACCAGGTGTCTAGATACTTCATCTCACGGGCAAAACTCATCTCCAAAGTGGCCAAATACCCACACATAGTAAGTCATCTCATGGGCAAAGCTCATCTCCAAAGGGGCCTAATACCCATACATAGTAAGTGGCCAAATACCCATACATAGTAAGTTATCTCACGAGCAAAACTAATCTCCAAAGTGGCCAAATACCCACACATAGTAAGTCATCTCACGAGCAAAACTCATATCTAAAGTGGCCAAATACCCACACATAGTAAGTCGTCTTAAGGGCAAAACTCATATCTAAAGTTGCCAAATACCCACACATAGTAAGTCATCTCACAGGAAAATACCCACACATAGTAAGTTCTTCTCACAGGGAAATACCCACACATAGGAAGTCATCTCACAGGGAAATACCCACACATAGGAAGTCATCTCACAGGGAAATACCCACACATAGTAAGTCATCTCAGGGGCAAAGCTCATCTCCAAAGGGGCCTAATACCCATACATAGTAAGTCATCTCATGGGGAAATACCCACACATAGTTTTGTCATATTATGGACAAAGCTCATCTCCAAAGGGGCCTAATACCCACACAAAATAAGTGGCCAAATATCAATACCCACACATAGGAAGTCATCTCACAGGGAAATACCCAAACATAGTAAGTCATCTCAGGGGCAAAGCTCATCTCCAAAGGGTCCTAATACCCATACGTAGTAAGACATCTCATGAGCAAAGCTCATCTCCAAAGGGGCCTAATACCCACACATAGTAAGTGGCCAAATACCCACACATAATAAGTCATCTCACGGGCAAAACTCATCTCCAAAGGGGCGTAATACCCACACATAGTAAGTGGCCAAATATCCACACATAGTAAGTCATCTCACAGGAAAAACTCATCTCCAAAGTGGCCAAATGCCCACACATAGGAAGTCATCTCACAGGGAAATACCCACACATAGGAAGTCATCTCACAGGGAAATACCCACACATAGTAAGTCATCTCAGGGGCAGAGCTCATCTCCAAAGGGGCGTAATACCCATACATAGTAAGTCATCTCATGGGGAAATACCCACACATAGTTTTGTCATATTATGGACAAAGCTCATCTCCAAAGGGGCCTAATACCCACACAAAATAAGTGGCCAAATATCCACACATAGTAAGTCATCTCGCAAGAAAAACTCATCTCTAAAGGGGCCTAATACCCACACATAGATAGTCATCTCATGGGCAAAACTCATCTCCAAAGTGGCCTAATACCCACACATAGGAAGTCATCTCACAGGGAAATACCCACACATAGTAAGTCATCTCAGGGGCAAAGCTCATCTCCAAAGGGTCCTAATACACATAAGTAGTAAGACATCTCATGAGCAAAGCTCATCTCCAAAGGGGCCTAATACCCACACATAGTAAGCGGCCAAATACCCACACATAGTAAGTCATCTTACGGGCAAAACTCATCTCCAAAGGGGCCTAATACCCACACATAGTAAGTGGCCAAATATCCACACATAGTAAGTCATCTCACAGGAAAAACTCATCTCCAAAGGGGCCTAATACCCACACATAGTAAGTGGCCAAATATCCACACATAGTAAGTCATCTCACAGGAAAAACTCATCTCCAAAGGGGCCTAATACCCACACATAGATAGTCATCTCATGGGCAAAACTCATCTCCAAAGTGGCCAAATACCCACACATAGGAAGTCATCTCACAGGGAAATACCCCTACATAGTAAGTCATCTCACGGGCAAAGCTCATCTCTGAAGTCATCTCACAGGGAAATACCCACACATAGTAAGTCATCTCACGGGCAAAGCTCATCTCCAAACGGGCCTAATACCCACACATAGATAGTCATCTCATGGGCAAAGCTCATCTCCAAAGGGGCCTAATACCCATACATAGTAAGACATCTCACGGGGAAATACCCACACATAGTAAGACATCTCACAGGGAAAACTCATCTCTAAAGTGGCCAAATACCCACACATAGTAAGACATGTCACGGGCAAAGCTCATCTCCAAAGTAGCCTAATACCCACACTTAGTAAGTCATCTCATGGGGCAAAGCTCATCTCCAAAAGGGTCTAATACCCACACATAGTAAGTCATCTCATGGGGAAATTCCCACACATAGTTTTGTCATATTATGGACAAAGCGCATCTCCAAAGTGGCCAAATACCCACACATAACAAGCATTGGGAAGCAAATTGAAAGTGGGGGGGGGGGGTAAGTGAAAGAGCAAAAAAAAATTCAAACCTACAAAAAAAAAAAAAGTTCACAAGCCAAAATAAACAAAAACAAAATTGTCTTAACATGAAAATCTTATTTCAGTGAAAGGGGGGGGGGGGTTTATAAGGTAGAACTTCTTTCAGTACCAAATTTTTTTTTCCAAATACTAACACTTACTATTTAGGCGAGAGTAAGGTGTTCCTTCTTCCGTCCATCTGTCGAGCTGTCCCTCTGTCTGTAAACAATTTTTCAAAACGCTACTGCAACAGTAATGGTCTGATTTCAATATAACTTGGCACACAAGTAGACTACACTAAGATACATAATTTAGTGCATCGGTTTTTGATTTCGATGAGCGGTGTTGCCATGGTTAGTAAAAAAAATTTTGGTGAAATTCCTTTTAAACGCTTCTCCTCCTACAATTTTGGTGTGATTTCAATATAACTTGACACACACGTAGACTACATTAAGATACATCATTTAGTGCATAGGTTTTTGATTTCATTAAATGGTGTTGCGTTGATTACTAGAAAGAGAAATTTTGGTGAAATTATTTTAAAATGCTACTTCTCCTACAGTTTTGGTCTGATTTCAATAAAATTTGTCACACAAGTAGACTACACTAAGATACATAATTTAGTGCATTTGTTTTTGATTTCGATGAGCGGTGTTGCCATGGTTAGTAAAAAAAAAATTTGGTGAAATTCCTCTAAAACGCTACTCCTCCTACAAATTTGGTCTGATTTCAATATAACTTGGCACACAAGTAGAATACACTATGATACGTAATGTAGTGCATCAGTTTTTGATTTCCATGAACGGTTTTGCCATGATTACTAAAAATAGAAATTTTGGTGAAATTCCTTTAAGGTAAAGATCCATACCATGCTATAGAAATAACGGAACTACAGATTTTGTTGAAACTTTTCAGAATCTTAACTGAGTATTTGTCCTTTCCAGATCAGTGTAAATTTTGGGGTCAACCGGGCCTCCTTTAGAAAGGATTGTTACTAAAAATAGACATTGTCTCCTGAAATTACGGAAATGCAGTAATTAAGATATTTATGCTAGATTTCTAAATGTAAAAGCAAAAGAATTTTTTTAACATATGAATTATAGAGAAAATATGTTTGTTTAACGGTTTAATTATTTTTTTAATCTGCTGATCCACCTAATATTACTTTCTAGGGCGAATTAAACATATTTAGCTCAAAATTATAAAGTTCATTGCTAGTAAAAATAAATTGCTGTTCGATATTCTAACTACAGATTTCTTTTTAAAATTAACACGTTATTTTTCAATAGTCTCTCCCTTATATGGCATAAAAATTAAGTGGGGCAGCGGGCATCAAACAAGAAAATTTCACATTTTTGTACCAAATTTGCTGAAAAATGATTATTTGAAAAATCTTTTTAACATCTATACTTTTATGATTTGGGTGCAAAAGTCGCTTTAAATATTTAAAACTATCGTTAATAGAACATTAATAAGTATGGTTTAAATTATAAGTTAAATATTTATTGCAGAGACGGCCAAGAATTCGTTTTCACGATTCACAAGCATTATAGTAATCGGGTTCAATCTTCGGAATATTCTATATACCGGTAATGCGCATGTGTGACGTTATGACGGAAGTGAAAGAAGAAAACACTTTCAGTTTCAACATTGGTCGTTTGGATGCGATTTATTTGATTAAAAAATGAGAGAAGTGGCACATTTTACAACTTTTTGTGTCTATGTAATACATTTTTCGCTATTCATAGATACAAATAAGTGGTTTGTTTGCCACATCTTTTTAACGTCTGGTTTCTGATCACAGGAAAAGCTCCGGTCTGTCTAAGTAAGGTGCAACGTTGTTTATCATGTTTTTATCCATGTACAAATTGATAAAATCTATGTAAGCGGAGATGGATATGTTCAGTGTTTCCACTTTGTAATGTTTGTTTGTTTTTTTTAAACACCGTGCTTATAGGAGATCGTGTCCTTGGAAGTTGGAAGGCAGAGATCCCATTCTTAAGCTAGGGACACTGAATGATCGAGGTTTTCCGTATATAACTGAAATTCGTTTAATAAATTCTTAACACCAAGCTCCATAGCTGATGACATTATTACTAAAACTATGTCATTCAATTGGTAAAATATGAACTCGTTCAATGGTGATATGTTTGAGTAATTTATGTATCTTTAAAATGAATAAGGTTGGATAAATTAATATCTGAAAGAGTTCATAATTAAAAGGATTAAGTAAAGGAAGTCAAACAATAAAAAAATATTTGTTTTATGTACTCTGACCGACCTGTCAAAATCACTCTTACACAATAATTTTTTTCAGCACTTATAATTTTTTTCTCGTTTCCATAATATAAATTCTATAGGATGCTTCTTGATTGAAATTTTCATGGTGGATCTAGTGGCGAGTGTGTGTGTTCCCATGGACATTGCAGAGTTATTGTATGTACATACTAAACCAAGCAGTACAATTCTCTGTCATCCTTGGACTTTTAGTAAGACGTAGTATTCTCTGCACTAGTGTCTTTCAAATGGCAAATAGATTTTCATTGGTTAAAAAATTAATAACATCAGGTACTTTTAATCGTTGTTGACAATCATTAGACAACTTACCGGTAATCATTTACTTCTTATATGTAATCCTGTTATTGGAAATTGGCTACACTCTTTGACATTTGCCCGAATATCCCGGCCACGTATATTTCAACAATGAATGAAAGCTGTGTAAATTTTAGGGGCTAATTATATAACATTAAGAATACCATGCCTTACTGAAAGTCCAAAGATAACAGTGAATTGTACTAAAAGTGACCTTGGACCCCTCCTTGGAAAAACTGATCCATGCAAAATTGGTATGAAAAGTCACTGGTATGATGCTTTAAAAGTCAATGACTCCCTGAGTTAATAGAATTTTCTATGTTAAAGTGATATTTTGATATGTATCCAGTGAGCATTTGTTCGATGTATTGACTCAGATTCTCGAACCTGTAATTGTCTGAGCATAATTGATGAACATTATAAATACCGAATACCAGTATTTAATTTGTATGTAATTGTACATTAAAAGTAGCTGAGAAATGGTACATGCATTATGAACATGGTCTAGTTTAAAAAAAATCTTTCTGTTGCTCTGTGCCTAAAATAAAAACATTTAATCAAGACATTCAAGATGGTTCAATTTGACTTGTACTGGAGTTTAGGCTGGAGTTCAATTATACTTCTTCAAATTGTATTCTAACCAAATAAAAAAAATTATTTTTTTTTCTTCAGCTTTTTATCATGCTACATATGACACAGCATAAAGTCCTAACTCATAAGTTTGGGAAGGACTCTTCATTCATTGGGGGAGAATGGGTTGATATGAATTTTGCATGCTGGTCCAATACATTATCTGGCTTTCTTTTATCTTTCTTTGTTTTTAATGATTAATGCATTATTAAACAATACACAAACAACCTAATTATATAATTCTAACATTGTAAGCACTCGGCTTAACATACAGGGTAGAATTTGTCTGTTTGAAATTTTATCCCTTTCCTTATTCCTTTTTTATATCACACACTTTGATCTCATAGGCATTCCTATTTTATATTTCCCTTCTTTGTTACTGTAATATTGAGATTTGTGGGTTTAAGTCTAACCACCATTACCATGACTAAAGTTATACATGAAATTATGATCTAGAATAGTACACTAGGGATCCACATTATCTTATTAGCTACTGATACACTGTATCTATCAGTATACTATAAATATTCACGGGTGCTTGAAGACAGAAATACCCCCTCCCCATCCGATATAGACCCCTGAGTCTGTTCGGCGTATTTTTTTCTCATTTATTATACATATTGTATATACTGTAGATGACACATTTGTAATTTTATCATCAATTTGGAAATTGCCTTTGGCAAACATATTATAACAAGAGGCCCACAAGGTTTGAAAATGGTTATGTACTATGTACAAGCATATAAGCATACGATAATGACTTTCGACAAGACAACCATTTATCATGTTTATTTGTTACTCTGTATTTTTTTAACTTACAGAGAATCGAATCCAGGACACCTGTCTAATGACAGGTGCACCAATACACTACCCACAGCACTACAAATGGTAGCTAAAGGTTAAAACATATTTTTCCAAATTTTCAGCATATGTGTGTATTATTTCAGGAAATATATTTTTTCATGCATCAATGTCCTTTTCTACTTGAATATGTTGAATGAAATATTCTGGGTTTTTTTTTTATCAAGAATTATTCAATGTTTCAGTGCAAGGATATACCAAATTATAACAGAACATTTATATATGTGCAGTAACTGTTTTATCTATGATATATACATTGAAAAAAAAAGTTTTCCACAATTTGTTTTCAAATCCTTAGTCAATCCCCAAAGGACGATTTTCGAGGACAATATTTCAATTCAAACAATCGAGAAGAGAAAAACGACATTTAAAAATCGGAATATTGAAGCAAAGCAGTTAGGTACCTGAATACTTGAGCCGTGGTTGAATTTCGAAAATGGTTATGTACTAAGCCTTAGTATGTACAAACATATAAGCAAACGATTACGACTTTCGACAAGAGAACCATTTATTTGTTACTCTGTATTTCTTCAACTTACAGAGACAAAAAACGACCCGATTGTCGAAGTCTTTTAGTTATCTTGTACTCGAGACAATTTCCCTCCATGCCATCTTTGTTGTACTTTCGAATTCTGGATGTTTCGGGACCGCGACGTTTCGGGACCCCGACGTTTCGGGACCTGACAACACGTTTCGGGACTTGGGTTAACACGTTTCGGGACTTGGGCTAACACGTTTCGGGACTTCTATATATTTTGTTAAGGAAATGAAATAAAACTTGTTTACTTTTGTTTTTATGTTTATATATGTATAATTTCTCAGTTTTATACACAATTTATCATTTAATTAAGAAGCACAGATTGGCATATTAGTTTGCATGCGGCATGGAGCACGCCTGCCGAGAAAATCAACCGCCCGCAATGTTGTCTCTACATTTCTTATTACAGCATTTGATATACATGATATATTACCTTTATAAAGTATTTGGTTCGCCAAATTTAATTCAAAAAATATATTTTAGAATTAGGCTATGTATTGATTTATTTATAGTGTTTGATACGAGAGTTTGCAGAATTAAAACCGGGAGACAGTCGTAACTGCTGTGCGAAGACCACGGACGTGTTTTCACTTCCAAGACTTTCTTCCTCTCCATTTTAATAACAATTTTAAGTGTTTGATTTCATATTTGTTTACAGAATTAACAAAGGCTCAAGCTAGCACATGTGCAGTAAAAACTTTACGTTTTACGGGTAGTTGTTATGTTTACTGTGTATACACAGACTACAAATCTCAATGAAACTTAATTATCGATCTTCGTATATACCCGACCAGTGCGTAACATTATGTGATGTTACATAATTAGGTACATGACACACTGTTTAAATGATACTGTAAATAAATACTAAATATTATTTAATTTGCAAATATTAAATTTTTCATATTACATGTACGTTGTAAAAGTGTTTAAAAGACATTCCAGATTAAAAAAAAAATGACTACGTTAACAGGTCAACTTAAATTTTATTTTTTATTAAATTTCCACCTAGCCACATTAAATAGATAAAGCTATGATGAAATTTAGAATATTTTTAAAGACATTATTTCAAACGATATCAAACGAAATCATGTTGTTTATACCATTAAATATTCTTTTTTTTAAAGTATGGTATTTTTTAAAAATCTACATGTAGGGAAAATATTCTCGCAACATTTGTAAAATATGTTTATTTACAATGTTTTGGAAACTTTAAAAATGTTTTCGTAACATTTCCAGGGAGGAATCTTACAATAGATACTATGCTAAAACTTTTTGAAAAAAAAAATATTTGAAACTGTTTGGGAAAAAAAATAGAGAAAATCAATCAAAACATTTTGAAAACCTTTATATTTTATTGAACTTTTGATGATGGGAAAATTATTACTATTATATAAATATTGTTTGATTTGTAATTATTTCATTTACCAATAAACAAACGATATTTTTTTTGCATATTTTTAGATTTTTATTTTCTTAAAATAATTTCAATAGAAACCACACAATCTTTTCAGTCCCCATTACCGGCGGCGTCTTTATACATGTACGTAACACTTCCCTATGGGATATGTGTACCTGGTCCTAGTTGTTGTTTTAACAATTCAATGACATATTTTTAAAGATATATTCGACGGTAGCTGGAGATCACTTGAATATTTTAAAATATATATCATCAACCTGAAATATTACGTACTCTGTGTACTTAGAATAATATGCTATATCACCATAATAAAATAATTCGTTGAGATCCCGAAAAAAATTCTTTTTATTAAAGAGAAAACGTATCTATGGCGATTAAATTATAAAAAAAAATATTTTATAAAGTTTAATGTCTGTCCATATATTTATCTAATGATACATTAAAAAATAAATAAATAATTTTAGCTAAATATGTTATTTATTTCAGTATTTATTGAAATCCCGAAAAATTTAACCCAAGTCCCGAAACGTCTTGCCGCAAGTCCCGAACCGTCTTATCGCTAGTCCCGAATCGTCGTGTACCTAGGTCCCGAAACGTCGGGGTCCCGAAACATCTTGCACCCGTACTTTCAGTTTGACGAATCATCTAAATTTCAACTCTCCTTCGATCATGCATCCCGGAGATAACTGAACATCGTATTTTTTATGCCTTTTATTTGGAAATTAATGTACCTTTCTTTACACAGTAAGTGAAATCGACGTCAGGCATTTTTGATGGAATAAGCGTCGGGCGCGTTTGACGTAATAACGTCACTGACGAGAATAACGCTACTCCTACAGATTTGGTCTGATTACAATATTACTTGGCACACAAGTAAACTACTTATTAAAAATTGAAATTTCTGTGATATTCCTTTAAAACACTACACCTCCTACATATTTGGTCTGATGGCAATGGCTTCTTTTCTCTTCCTTTGTTATAAGTACAAACCAGTAGAGCTACAGTCTGGACAGAGACTTCTGGTTTACCTGAACTCTAGCTGCAGAACTGTAGCTCTCTGCTTGAGAAAATTTGGATAGATAAAGCAGAGAGCTACAGATCCATGCATTGTAAAAACCTTCGATTTACACGGATGATTTTTTGTCGCTACTTCAGGGACTTATTTCGTGTAGTTTAAGCTTTCTCTGGCTTTTAGAATGGTATCCTATAATAATTCATATATTTAACTCTTATATTTGATACTTTGTTTACCTTTTAACGGTCCGAAACAGTCCTGTATATAGTTTTGTAATGTCGGTTTAAAAGAGTTCCATTTCGACGTCCGTAACCACAAACAGCCATTTGTTAGTGTTGAGAGGTAAGTAAATGATCAGGAACTGAAGTTTACTGTATGATTAATTATTAGATACCATTTGAATTATTTTTAAAGCTTGGGAAAGTATAAAATACACGAAAAAATACCCATAGTGAGTGACAAAAAATCGTCGGCGTAAATTGAAGGTTTTTACAACGCTTGGATCCATAGATCTCTGCTTTATCTGTCTGAATTTTCTCAAGCAGAGAGCTACTGCTGTGCATCTACCTGAACTCTAACATGCCTAATAAAAGGGGGTCGAGGGCTAAATCTAAAGCTAAATATACAGTATGCCTATCTTTATAAAAAAGAGGGGGACTGAGCCATCTTAAAGGTTGCTGAATACATGATGTAGTAAGTCATGTTACTTCATCTCACAGACTAAGCTTATCTAAGAGGTGACCAAATACTTACACTCTCACTCACCGATAGGTTTAGAGAGAAATAAATTTATAGTTCTCCAAAGAAAGGAATCAAGGAGAGGAAATTTTGATGGTTATATCTTAAATCATGGTTGGAAACCCACGGGTGATCTCGTCTTTACTTATCACCCGTGGGCAAACTCACCGAAAAATCGTCGTATGTAATTAAGTATGTATGGGTCATTTGATTGGCCGCTTCACAGAGTCGCGATGCCAAACAACGAATTACAGTTAACGTTACGTATGCAAGTTCGGCATTGCCAAAAACATGAAAAACTCATTCCGTAGTTAACACAGCTAATAAATCCACTCACCGGTACATTTTGAAGTTAGAAAGAGGTACTCCTATATACCGTATATCCGTTTTTTTTCGCGTGTTGGAAATTTTGCGAAAAAGGGGTAGATTAGTACAGTTTTTATTTTGGGTAAGTTATTTTTAGCTCACCTCAACGAAGTTGGGGGAGCTTATGTAATACCCTCGGCGTCGGTGTCGGTGTCGGCGTCGGCGTCGGCGTCCCGTTGAGTGAACAGGTTAAAGTTTTCGGTGTAGGTTTCATTTCCAAGTAACTATAAGCCCTATGTTGACCAAACTTGCATGGATGATACATCTAAGGATGCATACTACCGGGCTTGCTTCGGATGCTGAATCTGACCTACATTTTCCGGTTGAGTGAACAGGTTAAAGTTTTCGGTGTAGGTTTCATTTCCAAGTAACTATAAGCCCTATGTTGACCAAACTTGCATGGATGATACATCTAAGGATGCATACTACCGGGCTTGCTTCGGATGCTGAATCTGACCTACATTTTCCGGTTGAGTGAACAGGTTAAAGTTGTTGGTGCAGGTTTCATTTCCAAGTAACTATAAGCCCTATGTTGACCAAACTTGCATGGATGATACATCTAAGGATGCATACTACCGGGCTTGCTTCGGATGCTGAATCTGACCTACATTTTCCGGTTGAGTGAACAGGTTAAAGTTTTTGGTGTAGGTTTCATTTCCAAGTAACTATAAGCCCTATGTTGACCAAACTTGCATGGATGATACATCTAAGGATGCATACTACCGGGCTTGCTTCGGATGCTGAATCTGACCTACATTTTCCGGTTGAGTGAACAGGTTAAAGTTTTTGGTGCAGGTTTCATTTCCAAGTAACTATAAGCCATATGTTGACCAAACTTGCATGGATGATACATCTAAGGATGCATACTACCGGTCTTGCTTCGGATGCTGAATCTGACCTACATTTTCCAGTTGAGCGAACAGGTTAATGTTTTTGGTGCAGGTTTCATTTGCAAGTAACTTTAAGCCCTATGTTGACCAAACTTGCATGGATGATACATCTTAGGATGCACACTACCAGGCTTGCTTCGGATGCTGAATCTGACCTACATTTTCCGGTTGAGTGAATAGTTAAAAGTTTTTGGTGCAGGTTTCATTTCCAAGGAACTATGAGTTCTTTAATGACCAGTCTTGCATAGATGATACATCTAAGGATGCATACTTCCAGGCTTGCTTCGGATGCTGAATCTGACCTACTTTTTGTGGATGAGTGAAAATGTTAGTTTTGATGCATGTTTCATTTCTAATAAACTATGAGCTCTATAATGAGCAAACTTGCACGGATGATACATCTAAGGATGCACACTAATGGACTTGCTTCGGATGCTGAATTGGACATACATTTTTAAGATAATAGACAAGGTAAAAGTTATGGTTGCAGGTCTATTACCAAAAAATATAAGGCTTATATAACATTGTATAAACCAAACTTGCACAAATGCTGCATCAAGAGATGAAAACTCTCAAATTTGCTTCAGATGCTGGATTTTCATTACATTTTCATGAAGAAGAAGTAGTTTAAATTTTTTATGTAGGTCTATTTCAAAGTATCGGATCAAAATTGCTTATAAAAATATTTTCATTTTTGGAATGTATACTTTTTGTTGGTTAATTGTGTGACTTTGCCTTACTTAAAGACAACATTCGTTGAGGTGAGCTCTGTAATCTCTGATTACCTATGTTTTACAATTGAAGATTTTTTTTGTTTAAAATGTTATTGTTTTTATGTCACATTATAGCTGACATTTTTTCTGCGTGTTTTATATTTTGCGAATTAAAAATGGTCACAAAAAATGCGAAAAATAGATCATCGCGAAAAAAACCGGATATACGGTAATATCTGACGGATATTTATGTCAGTGACCTGTACGAATTGACTTTCATTGTTTTAAATCAAACTTTGTACGTTTTAAAGGGCGTCAAAATATTTACCACAAATAGCAAAGTAATAAACGTATTCTTCAAAATTGAAGAGGTCGAACTTTCTGATTGGTTGACTAAACACAACAAATTAGCATATTTTACGGTGATATTTCGGTGAGTTTGCCCACCAGTGATAAGTAAAGACGAGATCACCGGTGGGTTTCCGACGATGATCTTAAATGTACCCCCAAACTTTATAAAGTTCATATCCCTTCCATTCTTTTCACAGCTCATACTATGGTCATTTTGTTAAGTTCAGGGTCAATTTAAAAAATGGATAATTCCTATTCTGACCAGATCATGTAAAGGAGAAACATTGGAAGCTTGTTCCTAGCACAAAGGTTGCTTATGTTCCAAAGTGTGTCTTGATTTTTGACCAAACGTCATTCCAGCAATATTTACAAGGTCACTGGGGAAAAAGTGTACATTATGCCTTTGACCCACAATCATTTGATCAAGTTCTCTTTAAGAAAAAAGTATTCTAGCTGTCTCTAATATTCAATTCTGTCTTTGGGAAAAAATGCAGAGTTTGGAGTATGGTTTTTAACATCAATATAGTTAGAGTAAGATCGGTACAAATTGTACATTGTTTCACTAAACATTTATGTGGAAGAATAATATGATTTTTAACAATTTCCATACATCCTGATAATGATTTGTTTTAAATCACAGGATGACTACAGACAAGCGGTGAGGGAATTAGATGAGAAAGAATACGTCAGTCTGCGCCTCATCTGCTGTGAAGTCCGCAACCACTACGTAAGTATCCAGCAAATAGCTGCAGATCTGTAGCTCTCTGGTCTGCAAAAAAAATATGGATGGACAACCAGAGAACTACAGCGCCAACTATTGATAGAAGTGTGTATTTATTACGTATTAAAAAAAATGTGTTGTTTTCTCAATTTATTTCTCTTATATTTATGCTGCCATTTCAAAATATTACTGTGTGTTTCTAGGGTGTTTTT
Source organism: Saccostrea cuccullata (assembly GCF_032062105.1). Lineage (NCBI taxonomy): Eukaryota > Metazoa > Mollusca > Bivalvia > Ostreida > Ostreidae > Saccostrea > Saccostrea cuccullata. The sequence goes on along the minus strand of NW_026931262.1, from coordinate 129,266 downwards.
TTTTTTTACTTACACAAAAAACATTTCCCAAAACAAGGCCTGAATTTGAGACCATTAAAAATTTCGCGTATATATATACTGCTATATATTAAAGGTGGGAAGATAACTCAGTCAATCTAAACTTGTACAATGCAGTTTTGTTGCAGAAGTAGTAAAAGAATATGCTAGAAACACATTTATAAATATTTTGAAATATAAAGTGAAAAAAAAAAAATTGAGAAACAGCCTACTTTTTGTGCGTAATAAATATATACACTTTTTTCAATGTAGTCCTCTGGTTGTCCATCCCAATTTTTAGCTCTACTGGTCAGAGACCAGAAGAGCTTATGCGATAGTAATGTGTCCATCATCCGTCCGTCTGTCTGTCTGTAAACAATTTTTCAAAATGCTACACCTCCTACAGTTTTAGTGTGATTTCAGTATAACTTGGCACACAGGTAGACTACACCAAGATACATAATTCTGTGTATCGGTTTTTGATTTCAATGAATGGTGTTGCCGTGGTTACTAAAAATAGAAATTTCTGTGAAATTCTTTCAAAATGCTACTCCTCCTACAGTTTTGGTTTTATTTCAATATATTTACATCCACTGAATATTTTCTTCTTTATTTCCTAAGAAAACCCATTGCGTTCATCACTGCATGAACTACATTAGGCATACCACCTGTACAGATTTCTTGATCAGTGGCCGTTCCATCAATGAAACGTACAAAGACGTTCGCATCATTAACACGATACTTAATATTTTTAATCCTACTTTAAATGATAATTTAAACAGATATAAATATAAACAATAAAATGTCTTTCTTTTTTTGTTATTACTGGAATGAACGGTCCCAGCTATTGCAGAAAAAATTTACATAACCAGCTTATGCGGGTTATGTATTTTTTCTGCGACAGCTGCTTCCGTTCATTCCAGTAACAACAAACAAAGAAAGCATTTTATTGTTTAAATAACTTGGCACACAAGTAGACTAAACTAAGATACATAATTCTGTGTATCGGTTTTTGATTTTGATGAAAGGTGTTGCCATGGTTACTAAAAATAGAAATTTCTTTGAAATTCTTTCAAAATGCTACTCCTCCTACCGTTTTGGTCTGATTTCAATATAAATTGGCACACAAGTAGACTACACTAAGATACATAATTCTGTATATCGGTTTTTGATTTCGATGAACGGTGTTGCTATGGTTACTAAAAATAGAAATTTCTGTGAAATTCTTTCAAAATGCTACACCTCCTACAGTTTTGGTCTGATTTCAATAAAATTTGGCACACAAGTAGACTACACTAAGGTACATAATTCTGTGTATCAGTTTTTCACTTCAATGAACAGTGTTGCCACGGTTACTAAAAATAGAAATTTCTGTTAAATACTCTCAAAATGCTACTCCAAATACAAGTTTTAGTCTGATTATAATATAATGTGGCATGCAAGTAGACTACACTAAGAACATAAAGAGACTTAATCAAGGATCATTATTCTATTTATTGCTGTTGAAAAGTTTCAATTCCCAACTGCTTAACATGGCTTAAGTACTTTTCTCTTCCTTTGCTATAAGTACAAACCAGTAGAGCTTCAGTCTCGACAGAGACTACTGGGTTTTTTTCAGACCAGAGAGCTACAGATCTTCAGCTAAGGATAAATAATGTTTTAAGTGTACTATTATCATTAAGTAAAATTTATACATAATTATACAGTATATAACTCTTTTGTCTCTAACCTGTTCTTGTTTATCTTAGGCAAGCCTACACGACCTGGTGTTGAAGAATATCGACAAAATCAAGAAACCAAGATCAGCAAATGCTGACAGTCTCATTTACTGATGGCAATTAACAGATTAATTGATAAATTAAACACCTTTAATTGATATTTGTGGCATAAACAAACCAAGGAAACATCAATGTTCTAAAATTTAAAAATTGGATGAACACAGCATGGGGCGCGGTACAAGCAGGAGATGGATTGTTGCATTGTTTGGTGCTAAAAATATCAGCAATCAGAGGAAAAGTGAATTACAAACATTATACATTAAATGTCAGAAAATGGGGCTCATAGAGTTCAGGACAATGTAGTTCATCATCATCAGTTGTTGGGTAAATTAACAATTCATATAAATTATTTCTTACCATCCAACCTTGCAATGTTTTATTGTTACTAAAATGTGTAAATATCAGTACCCCAGTTTTACATTCATTGATTTTACAATGCTGGTAGTTTTTATTTTCTTTTTTGTCTCTATTGAAATTTCATTTTGATATTTTCCATTTTCATATTTCAAATCACAATATACATGTAATAATGTGTTTTCCTCTGCAAATCAGAATGTTGACAAATTAAATGGAAATTGAAAACTTGTTTTATCAAATATAAAACCACCATTAAATATATATATTGAATGGGGGAATAAAGAGATAAAAATCTTTAGAATGTTTTTTTGTTTAGTATTTTTGTGAATGCAGATAGAGCATTTATAGAGTTTAAATGTTCAAAAGCTTCATGGTAAGAAATATTGAAAGAATATGTTACTATATATCTTTATACAATAATTTTTATTCTCTTTTTCTCAATAGAAAAATCCTGACCGTAAGAGTACTAAAATATCTTAAAAGAAGTTTTTTTAAATTCATTTTTTTCTCAAAAGTAGTGGGATTATTTAAATAAGAACTTTGATGATTATAATGTCAAACGCTCGTCCAAGTTCATGTGTTTAATGGTGAGACTTGTTTTTAGCAAATTGCATGTACATGTATTAATGAAATAAAAAATGAAAGATTTATTTTGTCTGAGATGTGTGCTTTAGTAAAAATATGGTCTGTGAAAATTATTTTGAGGTGATTTTAGTTTCATTGTTCATGCATAGTTTCAAGAGACCTATGAATTTGCCATCTGCAAAAATTTAATTTTTCAATATTAATAATATAAAATCCCAACATACTCTATTATACTTTTTATGCTGAATCAATAATTTATGACCTCAAGATAATTTGATTTTGCAGTACATTGTAGTGTTTCTGTTATATTTTTGTCACTACGTGATCTGTGTTGAGACCTAGATTCTGTATTTAGGAAGGCCCATACTTTTAATTAGCAAGAACTAGATCTGAACAAAAGAAATATGAGAACAACCCTTACACATGTTATAGTTTAGTAGAAAGTATTGTTATTGGTGTTGTTTACTATTGGTCTGGTCAGCATTTTTGTACATTTAGACAGGTCTCCAAAACCACGAGGAATTTGACCATCTTTTGCACAAAGCAAAATGTTCAAAATATCCCTGAAGGATGTAGAAGGTGATTCATGTTTATATACTAGATTTATTATTTTGATGATCCTGAGCATCTTATTTCTCTTGCTTTTGGGCAACATAGCTTCATCTATCAGTTTATTTGGTAGTCTCTGGATCACTATAAATGATTGTTGTGTCCTAGGCACACCTCTTCTCTATGCCTTGATCAAATAATTTCAATTTTTATGAAATTTTTGCAAATTTTGGAGATCTTACATACAGTATTCTTTCATATTAGGTAAATAACCAAATGAAAATTTTGTTACAATGAGATTTAATTTTCACCTTCATGTTTGTCACACTGCAGACCTCATTCACCCATCTCCTTTCAATAGTCGTGTGGTACAGAAATGATGTTTTTCATGGTCTTTTCTGAATGATTATTTAAAATCTTTGAAATTAAAAAGTCAGCACTGGACAGCAGACTATAAAATCTGTGTTTTACTTAATTTTAAATCGCATTTGCCTCAGATATAACCATATCAGGCTTTTCTCGGTGTCCAATCATTGACAATTTGAAAATAATAAAATATTCAGTACGGCTAGATAAAATAAAACAGCTGTAAAAGGCTTTTAAATTGCCCTCTAAGTAGCCTGCCCTTTGTAAATTTGAAATAAACCCTTATGTATCGATGTCCGGCGATTTTAATATTCAAACGTGCGTGTAATGACGTATATTCACATTTAATGATTGCTGATAAAAAGGCTACTACACAGTCATATAATAAAACGTTTTATTATTTTTCTTTATTGTTCCAACTATCTGATTGGCTCAAACTGGATCACATGATCAAGTATAAAAAGTGTTACAGACTGGATGTTTCTATTTTAAAAATTTATAAACCTGCTGTTTCTAAAATTGGAAATGTTCTATTGTGAAAAAACAATAGTACTGACGTCACAATAGTCTTTATAGACTGGATGTTTCTAAAAACAGATACTGCAGCTGGTTTTCATTACTGTGACGTCATAATGCAATGACATAACAATGCCTTGTATGAGAAGATACTGAGTATTACATGTGTAAAGAAGAATTTTAAGACATTTCTTAATAACTGATTAAAAATAATAAAACAATTGTAGCCTTTTGATTCTGTACAATTCCTCGATATATAGACCTTAGAGAAAGCATATCGACCTCGCACTTCGTGCTCGGTCGATATGCTTTCCCTAAGGTCTATATATCGAGGGATTGACCTCATCAAAAGGCTATAATTGTATAAAAATAAGCTACAAAAGTTCATTACATGTTTAAGACAAACGTATTCTGCAAATTAAATTAATGAACAAAAAAATCAGATCAAGAAATTGGCATTATAATTACATAAGTCTTTATTACATAAACCACAAATTCAAAGGAAAATTCTGACAATACATTTTGATGACCCATAGCTGAAAAAGATAGATTTGTTTATCTCAAAGAATAGTCTTTCAACAAAGTTCTGAGAAATTATAATAAAAGAGCTGTACTGTATCTCTTCTGTTTATTATGCAATGAAAGAGATCGTTTAGGACTTCTGGGTTATAGTTAAAGTCGTTTATCAGGAGTTTCATTTGTTTTTCGAATTGATTAATAATTTCTGACTTCAAAGTTATCGTGATGAAGTTGAAGAGTGGGTTTGATTATTGCAACCAATAACGGTCTGATAGAAACGCACTAATTCGTCGGAATCGGCAAAGCTTTAGAATAAATTACATTGGAGTAAATTCTATTGAGGTTTATCATTTAGCTGATTCTGAATGAGACCATCTTCATAGTGCAGTCCATTAAATCACGAATTAATCCCATATAGAATATATATTTTTATTACTTTTAAATATGACTCGTTAGCTTCAACGATGAAAAGATTTAGACACCAAATGCTTACGAAAAGGGGATCGTAGAAATAAATTGTTCTTATTTAGCATTGTCAAAGAACAAGGAAGAATAAGTCTTGTGTTATTTGTTGATTTAAACAATATTTATTCAGTAAACTGAATAGATTGGGCAACAGGCTTAAGCCTATAAATACCCTCTCTATACAACAGGTCAGGGTTATAATACAATGAACAGAGTATATATTTGTTGTATGGTCTAAAATCTTTAAATTCTAAAATTTTAGCAATATGATATACTCTTTATAAAGAACGAGAAATGAATAAAATACTGTAGCGTTATAGTTTTATATTTTAGGCTTTTTCCATAACGCTGCAGATCCCGTAATGCAAAAATGTGCATTTGCAGCGCACTTTTGGGGAGAATTTTAATATACTTTCCAGCAACTACACTTTCTATACATTTTCTTTAACCAATATGATATTTTATTCACCTCCCAACCCTTCATAGTCGTCAAACTCGAATTTGCTGTTGGATTGCAAAAAATTCAAATCAAGCGAGTTTATTGCCTGTAAAGACGACAACAAAGAGTTGGGATCTAGAGGTGGAAAAAATAAATATAATAGGTAACGTCAAATGTATTTGATTTGAACAAACTTGAATTTTCACAGATACATACTTGTACATGTACCTACTATAAATATTAACGTACGGGGTTATTACATATATTTATTTATAAAAACAAGAAACACCGATGTCTCTGTATGGCAACAAGCGATGATTAATCTTTTCTTAGAAGCAAATATGTTGGTACCCAAAATTAGATCTAATACAATACAATTTTGAAATATGAAAACCATATGCTAACACCACCTGTTCAAAAGTTTTGGCCAAGGATAAGTTTTTGAAAGGTTGGTCAAACCCCAGGGTCAAGGTCAAAGTTGTTGGTTGCTAAAGTAAGATCTTGTCACATCACAAGGATTACATATGTAAAGTATGAAACCCTTAGCCCCAACCCTTTTAAAGTAATGGCCAAGGTTAAAGATTTTAACAAGTAGGTCAAACTCCAAGGTCAAAGGGTTAAAGTTCTTGGTATATCCAATGATCTTGTCACAGGTATGAGATATGTGAAATATGATAGTCCTAACCTGTCAAAAGTCATGGTCAAGAATTGTTTTTAAAAAGTAGGTCAAACTCTAAGGCCAAGATTAAAGGGTGAAAGTTCTTGGTATCCAATGAAAGGTCTTCTCACAAGGATTACATATATGTGAAGTATGAAATCTTTGCCCTTACCGTTCAAAAGTTATGGCCGAGGTTTAAGTGGTTAAAGTCTTTAAAAAGTACGTACATGTAAATCTGCAAGGACAAGGTAAAATTGTTGCAATTCAATGAAAGGGGCTTGTCACAAAAAATACATACATGTATGTGAAGTATGAAAGTCCTAGTATCTACGTTATGGCCAAAGTAAAAGTTTCGAATTTTTGTTTTAAAATGTGTCAAACTCCAAGGTCATGGTCAGATTTTGTGGTACCCAAAGAAAGGTTTTGTCACAAGGAAACACATGTGAAATATGAAAATCATAGCTCCACTAAATCAAAAATTATAGGCAAGGTTAAAGTTTTTCAAACAGACAGACAGGCACGACAAAAACTATACACCCCCGAATCTTCGATTATTAAAAATAAGTAACATTGAGCATATATGATTCAATTCACGTTTTTATGTTTAGTTTCTAAGGTAAGCGTTGTGACCAGTTGGCCTACCAAAAAAAAAGACCAAAACAAACAAACTGATTTTTATTAATTATGCACCGAGGCTTCTATATATGTATTTTTTGCCATGTCCGTCCGTCTGTTTAGCTGTCTGTACATGTCTAGCTGTCTGTTCGTCCGAAAAAACTTTAACCTTGCTCATATCGTTTGAGTGGGCGGGGCTATAGTTTTCACATGTGTAATCCATGTGATAAAACTTTTCTTTGGGTGCCACCAAATTTGATCTCTAGGCTTTGAGTCCCTTGACCTTGGAGTTTGAACCTCTTTTACAAAAAATATGACACTTCAATATCCTTTGTCAAACATTTTTAACAGTTGGTGCTAGGGCTTTCATACTTCACATGTGAATACATTTTGAACACATTTTGACAATACCTTTCAATTGGTATGTATATTTTTACCCTACCTGACCTTAGAGTTTGACCCTATTTTAAAAATACTTAAACAATGGTCATAACTTTTGAACAGTTTGAGCTGGGACATGCACAATTCACGGGTGTATTTCTTGGGACAAGGCCTTTTGGGTACCAACAGTTTTGACCTGTTGACCTTTGGACTTGATCTTAGAAAATTTAATCCTCGCCGTAATCTGCCATACGGGAGCATCAGTGTTTCACAAACACCATTCAATGAATTTGCGTAAAATCCCATAATCAAGGAATAATCAAGGAATGTTCTGTGAAGAGTGTTGGAAGATTGTCCGGTGTTTATGAAGAGAAGCTCAAAATTTTAAAGATCACAACCCAATAGGCAATTGTTGGTTGAAAAAAATATTGCCGCATGAGCTTTCTCAAAGTTGCAAAAAAAAATAAATAAATAAATAAATAAGTAAATAAATAAATAAAATAAAAATAAAATAAAACTTTTTAAAATTTTGAATATTGAAGACTTTTGGAAAGCTTATACGGACTTTTATTTATATTTTACTTTAAGTTTGCTAATCGTATTTGTTTCCGATACAAATCAATGTGTTTATTTGAATATCCAACCCTCCTGTTTCCAAGTGTAAACAAACTAATTAGCTTACCATACACATCGGCTGTTTTACAAGGCTATGATTCCATCTGACAATTATAAATAACTCTGACCCTCTATTGATTGAATAAATCTAGGAAGATCATCTCCAGGTATAGGATACCTGGTTTCGGTAATCACCTTTGATATCTAGACTACCTGTGTGGTGAAAAAATCGAAAGTGTAACAAATGTTGCCCCTATCGATTGTCTATATCATAAAATTAACCAAATTGCCTCAGTTGTAAGAATTGTAAAAATCGTGTTAAGAGCAAATTAAACAACAAAACCTCTATCTAAATTAGGAAAACATATTCTATTTTTGTTTATATTTGTTTTTCTTTTATTTTTTGGCCGGATATAAGGTTTCAAAAGAAAAAGTGATATTAGATGGAAAATATTTATTCCCTATCCCAAACAAAAAGATTTGTTGTTTTAGTGTTAGTTATAGAAGAAGGTGGATTTGTTAATTTTTTACGGAAATAAAATTCGCAACCCAATATTTTTAAACTTCCCTTCCAGTGACTTTAAGTAAATTTACACTACAGTTTTGAAATATTGTGAAAATGATGATCGACCTGCTTCTTATATAACATCATATGTTACTTTTCAATTATCATCCAAGACTGACAACAGGACAACTTTATGTTAATGAAATATGTAAATGGTGAGGGTACCAAACAGTAATTAGGTGAAAAGTCCACGAAAACTTGACAAAATGTGAGCACCCCAACACAAACCTCTGGAAACAGACGTGAAATTAGGTGCCATAGAGAAGAAAGCATCCCCTGTAAAATGTTAACACCCACCGCGTGCCCCATGTAATAAGACAAGATAGATAGATAAGATAACCTTTATTTAAAGTCAGTATAGTAGTTAAAAAAATAACACAAACTCTAATGAGCTTTTGACTGAAATTACATGATCGGAAAATTTCTTTGGGTACCAGCATATTTGACTTCTCAGCCTTGGAGCTTGACACACTTTAGCGAAAAAAAAAATTAACCTTGACCAGAATTTTTTAGCATTCTATCCTAGAACTGTCATATTTCCCAGGCGTCTTCCATGTGACAAGACCTGAGGTTCTCTTTTTGCATATATATTTTGACCTTTTGACCCTGACCTTATGAGTTTTATCTACTTAAAAAAAAACTTCAACCTTGGCCACTACTTTTGAACATATACTACTCTGAGTTTTTTTTAATTTCCTACTTGTATTCATATACGACCTGGATTGAATACCAACAATTTTAACTTTTTGACTTTGACATTGGAGTTTGAATCACATTTTTAATGGAAGATTCGAGGGTATATAGTTTTGCCGTATCCATCTGTCTGTTTGTCCAATCCGTCTGTCTGTCTGTCCACAAAAACTTCAATCTTGGTCAAAACTCATGATTGCTTCGAGCAATAGCTTTTATATTTCACTCGTGTATTTCTTTTGACAAGGCCTTTCCTTGGTTACCAGAGGACATCTTGACATTGACCTTGGATTTTTACCCACTTTATCAAACTTGAACCTTGGCCAAAACTTTTGAACAGTAGTTTCTAGGGCTTTCATACTTCACATGTACATTCATTGTGAAAAGACCTTTTTATGGATATAAATATTTTTTTACCTTTACCCTTGAGTTAGACCCACTTTTAAAAACTGTAACCTTGGTCATAACTTTTAAATACTAAGTAATATGGTTCTCATTTTTCACATGTAAAAATTTATTCCTTGTGGCAAGGTCTTCATTTGGATACAAACAATTGTGACGTTTCACCTTGGAATTTTACCGTCATCTGAAGAAATTTAATCTTTTAACAGTTGGCACAATGTCTTTCATATTTCACTTGTGTATTTCTAACAGCAAGGTTTCTTTGTAACCTAAAAGACCCTTTTACCTTGACCTTGGAGTTTCACTCACGCTAAAAAAGCTTGGCTAAATCCATAAATGGTTTGTACTAGGAATTTTATATTTCATAGGTTTATTCATTTAGGCAATTTCTTTCTTGGGATAAAAATAACTTCCATTTTTATTGGGAGTTGATTATATCAACGAGTCTATGTCAGTGGTCCAAGACAGGAAGTGCAACTGACAAACAGCCGCCAAGGAAAATGAGCATTGCGAATAAGAAAATAGTTCCTCATTAAACTAACTATGAAGAAATTATAATTCTTTACAATATAGTCCACAATCACTCTGTATTCAACTTTAGTCTGTCATTTTAATTTCCTCTTAAGCATCTGTCACCTAAATAATCATACCGATTCCGATATGTATTCATACATTGTGCATGTATTCTAATTTTAAGACAGGAAATTCCCTACTAACAAAGCGTCTGCAATATGATGAGAAAACATGATGGTATTCTGGTGGTTAAAAACAGAAAAGATACAGTATATTTAGACAATAAAACAATGAGCCTCATAATCAGATGTACTATAAAATTAAAAGTCAAATTGGAATACAGAGAAGAAAACTTCATGTCTAGGCTAGCTGTTTTGTTTACAATACATGTGTATGTGTGCACCTGACTCAGGCTGATTGATAACTCAGCGGGCATTGTGTGCTTGCGAATCTCTAATATGTGTAAAGCTCAATTTAGATAAGATCTCCCCACTGCTGCAGAAGTAACCTATACTGCATGGATTAATCTTTTACTTTTGTGTCCGGAATGATAGTAAATGAAAGCATAAAAGTGGTGATTTTTATATGCGTAATATATGAAGCTTGCTAATTTTTTTTTGTTTGTGGAAAGTTGTACAGTTATACAGTATAGTGAAAGTCAACTTGCGTGATGACTGTTTGACTAAGCAAGATAAAGAGTGGAAATAGATTATTGCAAATTGTTGGCACATTGAGTATTTTAAGGACGTGGATGGATGTTGGGGTATCCAATTTCCCTCTAACACAGATCTGTGTAATACTAGTGCATACACATTTTGGGGGAAAAGGCCAAATTCACGCGTAAATTATGCTTTGTGGTTAACAAATATCTGGCTGCAATTTTAATTATATTTCACGGAAATCGGTCTCAAAAATATAAAATGTTAAATTTAAAAATGAATTTTACCAGGCAAAAAGGCATAATTAATATGTCATCATCGAACGAGTTCTATTAAGTATGAAATACACCAATCTGTTACATCACATACTACATAAACTATACTTATATTCACATTTTTGAACACCATTGAACTTATTTTATTGTATGTACATGAAATTTTGGGGTTTTAACCATTTACAAAAAATATATACTCGTATAATATAAAATATTAAAAAACAACCTAGCTATTAAACTTTTTTTCAGAATTTACTCCTGCTCAATCTGTGAAAAAAATTCAACTGATTTTTTTTTTTAAACTCAATACCCGGTGTGTATAAATCTGTTACTAATTTTGCTGTAGTAAATGTAATTTCTGAATCTGATAGATTAACCCTACACTTAGACATTATACTATCGATGATAAATTGTTGATATGGGCTTGATATATGCGTTATTCATTTTCTCTCAAAATTGTCTTGAATATCATTTTCATCCTGAAACATCTTATTATCTTAGATACTGAAAGTACAAGTTCCATACACTGTACCTTCATCTAAGATAAGGACGAAGTCTGTGAGGAAAACGATTAATCTAACAAGATTTCGCATATCATTCAAGTTATTTTCAAATTACTGTAGATCACTTAATTTTCGAGATATCTTATTTTCGCGAGATAGTCATTACATGTAACTATTTAAGCATGACAAATTTTTTTTACGAATTGTGGTTATTGTTCTTACTGTAAAGAGTACTTATAAATGTGCGAGAGAGAAATTTTCGCGATCACACTGTCTCGCTTAGTTACGCGGAAATAAATTTCTAATAAAAAGTGATTTACAGTAGAACAAAACCATAACGCTTTGGCTCTGTAGGATCACGAAATCTACTTATGCATTTGCTTCTCACATACCTCAATCAAGAACCATTATTATAAGTATAATTTGGAAAGTGGGCAAGGTTACACACATCGAATTCAGGTTCGAATCCCACCGAAAGACTTGGAGACAGGTCCTTCGGATGAGACCGTATAAACGAAGGTCCCTGGTCGCAGTAGGTGCTGGCTCGAAAAAGACCCCTCTCTGCTCAATGGGTGCCAAGTATAAGTAAAAAAAATTGCAGCTCTCCATCGGCAAGTGGTGGCATATCCATATGAGTCAAAAATTCTCGAGAGGGACGTTAAACAATATAAATCAATCAATCATACATCGAATTAATTTAATAATCAACTCCCAACAGTACTTTCAGTACTTTGATTTTGAGCTTGGAGTTGCATTTGAGAAACTCTATCCTTCGCCAAAAGCTGCCAGACGGAAACATCAACGTTTCACAATCTTGTTTTTAAGTCAAAGTAAATTATGCTTTATTTTGCTTTTGTACATTTTTACGATTGACATTCCTAAAAATAACTTGCATGATTCCTTTTTCATTACTTCCTTTTATATTATGGGTTGTAAGACGAATTTCAATGAAGAAACCGCAGTAAGAGCATCTTTTATTACGAATGGTCTTGAGATAATATTGGATATATACCCTTTGTACTGTTTATAATGAGAGGGGATTTTATATCTTTGTAAACGTAGCATGTTTATTTTGTGAACAGATTGACTGCTGGGATGGTATATTGTTTATACCTTGTCTATCGGAAAAGGTAAACAATCCAAGCGTAGAGAAGAATGAGAAAAAACTCCGGCTGATATTTATCGTTGTGATCTGGAATTACACTCAGATCAAGAAACTTAAAACCGAAGAAATGTCTAATGAGCCCAAAGGTATTCTTTCTAAAGAAAAACATGCTGAATGTGCTGAAAGCGATATATATCCAATTTTACTTATATATGCTGGAACTTACGGAAAGAATTTATGCGAACGTGGTCAAGTATAATAAAAATATACATACAAATACGGCTTCTTATACTCATAATAAAATTGAATATTTAATTCCAAAAAGCTTAAAAATTCAATTCAAAACTGTTACAGCAACGTACCTCCAAAATTAAATTTATTATTAGTAAGTATAATTCTTATATATTTGGATATCACTGCACTTCTCTGATTTGTGTTGTATCAATATTTACATTATGCAAGAAAAATCGAAGTTTTAATCTCACGAAAAAGCAACTGGCTTTAACTCTGCAGATTGATTCGATAGACAATAAACTCTTTACTGTAGAGATGTCCATTTTTCTGTCATTTAAGATGGTAAAACATCCTTTCATTTGGAATTGGTTCATCTGAATTCATTAGTGTATGATGAAGCATGGAATTCCAATTCATTGTGTTTATTGTGAAAATATTAAGACAACGGTTGGAATTCCTTGTAGCTGCCGGGATCCTTACAGTAAATGGGACTATTTTCTCCTTGAAATCATAGAAATAAGTTCAAAGCGAGGCTTCTCGGAACAATTTTTTTCATTAAGAGACTTCCCTCCCTCAGCCGTGTAATTTCAATTTCCTTCTCTAACTGGGAATTTTCTTTGAACCAAATGGCTAGTAATCAATTCTATACAGAATCAATAAGTTCTAATTTCAAAAAATTCTTGATACAAACAATTCGATAATTTTCACCCAGACGATATAAATATTTTAATTTTAGCGCAAAGTAAGTCATTTATTCAAATAAAACAACAATGCACACATAGAATTCGTTACTGTGGTTTTATTGTAATAATGATATGCATTTAAATGGATCAATTTTCGTAGAATTGGCAAAATACCGGTACAATGTTGTTCATATTTAACAAGGCCCGATCTAGTTGATCTGCGCACACGTTTTAACGCAGCGTCGACTCAGGCACGTCACAGTACCCTGGACTGCCGTCACAATTGAATACAATAACGTCACAATTAAAATGACGTCAAATTGCGCTAAAATATTTCTCGGATCTTGCTCTAAAAACTGCTTGTTGAAAGCTGGCTCATTATTGCTTTTTTATTACTTAATTTATAAACAACTTTGAAACATAATTTATTTTGAGGTATCAATTTCTTGGTACAGATTCATTAATTGTATCTTGTTTTATTTTAATTTGTGAGTTAGAAAAAATCCCACTACACCCAAAAGTAAACGATTTTAATCTTTCTCCTCGAACATTGAAGTGTTTATACTCACCATTTTTTTATTGAGCATAAAGAGAAAATTATGTCATAATGTAAGAATGATTTAATTTTTAGAAACTTATACAGTATTACAATCGTTTGTTGATGTCATGTAAAGTTAATCTATTCCAACTTATATAGTAGCTATAGTTGGATATAATACTAGCTATAGTTGGATAAAATAAGTCCTATTTTTGTGTTTTGATATGCCCCCTTTTCACTGCAATAAAGGCTACCTCCGATTTTCTTTTCATTTTTTAAAAGAGGGATGTAAATTGCATGAGATATTTAAAAATTAAAACATTTCATCATTTATTTTTTTTTAATTTGTCAATTCCTTTGCTTATTTAGGAGTTTTAGTATGTAATTGTATATAAAAACACGAAAAATGGTCCATATCTTGGAAGTACCCCATTTGACTACAATAAAGGCAAGGTAACAAAATTTCATTTTAATTTTTCTTAGCATAATACATACAAATTTATTTCCAAGAATCAAAATCTTTTATTATTCCGTTTTCGTAATATCCAACTAGATTGGGCCTCGTATCTTCTCACATGAAATACAATTGTGAAATATGAAAGCCCTAGCACCAAATGTTCAAAAGTTATGGCCAAGGATACGTTTCAGAAAAGTAGATCAAACGCCATGGTCAGGACCAAAGGGTCAAAGTTGCTGCTTTCTAAAGAAAGGTCTTGTCAGAAAAATTAAGTGTTTGGAGTATGAAAGCCCTAGTCTTAACCCTTCAAAAGTTATGGCCAAGGTTAAAGTTTTTCAAAAGTAGGTCAAGGTCTTAGTCAAAGGGTCAAATTTCTTGGAATCCAACAAAAGGTCTCAAGGATCAAATATGTGAAGTATGAAAGCCCTAGCCCTAACCCTTTTAAAGTTATGGTCAGTGTTTGTTTTATAAAAGTACATGTAGGTCAAACTCCAAGGTCAAGATCAAAGGGTCAAAGTTCTTGATAAGCAATGAAAGGTCTTCTCACAAGGATTACGGAAGTGAAGTATGAAAGCCTTATCCCTTGCCGTTCAAAAGTTATGGCTGAGGTTAAAGTATTTTAAAAGTATGTAAATCTCCAAGGTCAGAGGGTCAAAGTTGTTGGTATCCAATGAAAGGTCTTGTCACAAACAATATATAATTATATGAAGTATGATAGTCTTAGTATCTACTGTTTAAAAGTTATGGCCAAAGTAAAAATTTGGAGTTTTAGTGTAAAAAGGTTTCAATGCAAACTCCAAGGTCATGTCAAAAGGTCAAATTTGGTGGTTGGTGGTACGCAAAGAACGGTCTTGTCACACGGAATACACATTTTCAATATGAAAGTCACACCTTCACTAAATCAAAAGATATTGGCATTTAAAGTTTTTGCGGACAAACAGACAAACAGACAGATAGACTGACAGACGGACGGACACAACAAAAACTAAATACATGTGCCCCCAAATCTTCGATTACGGGGGCATAAAAATGTTGTTCGTTGATTTGTTGTTCACTTAATACATGTACATTATATGTGAAGTCTGCCAACAAAAGCAACGAAAATTATGTTCATTAACCAAAACAAAGATGGGTTTTTTTTTTGCAATTCTTTTATTACTCTTTAAGGTAACATAACCTCCATCCGTCCATCTTTCCATTTTTTATTCATTGTGAGGCCTTAGCTCTGACTCTTTGTTTGAATCTTGTCAATGCCTTTTCGGAAAGGCCGGGGGATCTGTCGCAGCCTATAACTAGGTGATCTCTGTTGACGATATATACATCATGTTTAATCATACTTATTCCCTCACATATTCCAGCCTATATAATCGTAAGTCGGACAGGCAGATGGTCAGCAGAGAGATCTACGGAAACGTTATGGCTGTTTCAGTGTTTCGTGGGTAACCTTGACCTCCAAGAATCTATTTCCGTGCAGTGATGTACATGTGAGATTTCTTTCAACATGAAGATTCTACCAGTCGGGTTTGCAAACGTTGAGGCCCCACAATGTTTTAATAAACATAGAAAATTTCAATATCAATGCTAAATTCTGTGTTTATGAAAAAATCAAATGAATTGTACAAATATGCTTTTAAACATTATTTGTTCAGTATGTATATGATCATAGTTTTCGACGTATCGTATATGCAGCAAGAGATTCATTTGAAAATGATATGGCAAATAAAACAACTCCTTTCAGGGTCTTGATATTTTACATGCAACTGCTTTGGGCTATGCTTTATTGTAACTGTCCATCCATCATATTAAAAATGTGCAGAAAATAAACTGATCTTTCGAATGGGGAAATTACATACTGTTGATACTCACGCTTTATTGTGGGGAGATGAAACATAATACGAGGTTGAAAATGAATACCTATTTTCCATTGTACATGCAAACGAGTATTATTTACTGCCATTGACATTAACTGTGTCAAACATCTTACGACCACTGCTACCGGTAACCTTGACTTTTTTCAAATGACCTTGGTTTAATAAATACACTGTATTATCTTTCGTATGACGTAGGGACTGGAACTTAGATTTCACCTGTTTTTTTTATATGTAATTTCATAAGTTAAACCTTTTCGTTCATTTCAGTACTATAAGCGTAGGAATTTTCGGGATGTGCATGTGAGAGTGTAGTCAGACCCGAAGCACTGTTAAGGACAGACGATATGAACAAACGCTTGTCAAAAAAGATACCTAGTCTAAGCTAGGTAAATTTGATCAACAGAAACATGAAACATTCTCAGAAATTAAATGTATATTATGTAAGAAGAGAGTCGTGGTAAAGTGATACAGTTATTTTGTCTCTGGCATTACAGATTTTTGTTATGACACTCTAAGCGTGATCTTTAGTCCGACAGATTAAGGTATGTCTTACATGTTAACACTAAGGTCTCATAAACACAAGTCTATACAAACATATCATAGTCCCCAGCTCGATCTATCGGTCTCCTTATCGGTTAGAAAACACCGGGGATTAATTTACAACGTCTTCACATCGATTGACAAGCTCGCTGGGGTAAGTAGACTTCGATAATGTGATTTAGGGCCAGGAGACAGAAATTTCTATCTATCAGATGACAATTAGACACTTAATAAATATTCCTTCAAATTCTAAAAGATGTCTGCTTAGAAGAAAGTGTTTTATAAATATAAAATGAGTATTAGATATTTTCTCTCATATCAGTTTTTATATTTCACTTTTCAATGTATCGTACAATTCATTTACCTACCTTTACCAACTTTATGTTTCAAAAGACTGAAAATAATAGACAGTTTTTAAAATATGATAATTTGTAATTTGCTACAAAATGCCTATTAATCTGAATTTTTTTGAAGAAGTTGGTTTAGATCGTGCAAACATGTATATTGTATCTGTGCTGTCCAGTGTTCTCTATCTGCATTATGTGACACGAGAATTTTTCTGTTTATATTTGGATTTATTTATTTATTTTTCTTTTTAACATGTTAACGTTATTTACTTTTCTGAACCCCTTTTTCTCTTTATTTCAAGTGCAATCTTTTCTTTCTTATTCAAATTCCTTGAATCTTTAAGACTCTGAGTTATAAGAAATATGTTTGATACTTACAATCAGCAACAACGCGTTAACGCGAAGTGACATCGAGCCATCACGAAATAACAACTAGCCCTTGTGTTGTGAATAAGGTGCCTGGTGTGTTGTCTTGTGTTGTGAACAAGGTGCCTGGTGTGTTGTCTTGTGTTGTGAACAAGGTGCTTTGTGTGTTGTCTTGTGTTGTGAACAAGGTGCCTGGTGTATTGTCTTGTGTTGTGAACAAGGTGCCTGGTGTGTTGCCTTGAGTTGTGAACAAGGTGCCTGGTGTATTGTCTTGTGTTGTGAACAAGGTGCCTTGTGTATTGTCTTGTGTTGTGAACAAGGTGCCTGATGTGTTGTCTTGTGTTGTGAACAAGGTGCCTGATGTGTTGTCTTGTGTTGTGAACAAGGTGCCTGGTGTGTTGTCTTGTGCTGTGAACAAGGTGCCTGATGTGTTGTCTTGTGTTGTGAACAAGGAGCCTGATGTGTTGTCTTGTGTTGTGAACAAGGTGCGTTGTGTGTTGTCTTGAGTTGTGAACAAGGTGCATTGTGTGTTGTCTTGTGTTGTTGAACAAGGTGCCCGGTGTGTTGTCTTGTGTTGTGAACAAGGTGCCTGATGTCTTGTCACTTCCAGCAGATGTCGCATGCAGTCGTGTTTAGATTTCCCACACGGAGGTCTTGCTGTAGAGTGATTCCTCTCTAGGAAGTTATAGAACTCTAGAGCCATTCTTTCCCCCAAAGTATCGAGAGTAAGTCTACCCGTGCAAGGAGGACCCCTGACTCTCCCTGTAAGATTTGTTAGAGAGTAATCTTTTGGGAATGACCCAATCTAAAGCCATGTTTCTCCGTCTTGCTCCAGAATAAAGCAACTCCCTCCTCTAGCAAGGTAAATTCTAAAGTTAACTTACTGAAAAGGAAAAGGATGAAACATTTAATAGTAACTTATATATAATACTAGTGCTCATACTGAATAACTTTGATTTATTAAAGTATAAGACTGATGAGTACGGTTTAAATGATCTAAGCCGACGAAGCAATTCTATTAAATTTCTTTGCAAGAATTCAAATATTTTACGATATCAGTCTTAAAACGAAAGTGTTACACGAAAAAACAAAAGCTATGTACAGTATTGTCAGACAGACGGACAGCTAGTGATGAATTAGGTTTTCCCGCAAGAATGTGGGGCCCTAGGGTGATACTTATCCAGAGGTGGGTCTCTTGCTCTAGAGTCATAAATCCCCGGGGGTGTCGGGGGGGGGGGGTCTCAATCTTATGTCTGACTATTACTACACATCATAGATCTGATCTACAGAGATTATTTAAGTATCGGAGTATTGAATGATTAAACTCACAGAGAGCAGCATCCCCCGAAGGGATGTTGAACTATAATTACGGCACTTCCTGGTTTGTTGATATCTAGAAATAGATTTGACATATAGAAAAAAATAATGAAAATATTAATAGTTTCTGTAGGAGATAAAGTCTCAAACAGAGACAAAACCAATTCATATATATCAGAAAGAAGGAACAACGATGTCATATAGAAAATACTTTTTTGATCTATATGTAAGGTAACTTTTTCGTCATGCTTCCTTACAATTTGAAAATCTGTTAATTTGCATTTCAAAACCGTTGAACCAGTTTTCAATGCCTTTTCCACTGGCGGATTTAGAGGGAGGCCCAAGGGTTGATAAAATCAATCTTCTTCATTTAAAAAAAAAGATGTGCTTGTGGAACACAGATGTCCCCGTATGGCAGCTTATGACGGGGGTCGAATTTTCTCAATTGCAAGTTAAAGTCCAAGGTCAAAGTCAAAAGGTGAAAATTGTTGGTACCCCTTGGAGGGTCTTCTAACAAGGAATTCACAAGCCCTAGTAATAAGGGTTCAAAGGTTATAGTCAAGGTTTAAGTTTTTCAAAAGTAAGTCAAACTCCAAAGCCAAGGTCAAATTTGTTGGTACATGCATGTATCCAAAGGAAGGTCTTGCCACAAGAAATACACCTGTGAAATATAAAAGCCCTGGTCCTAACGGTTTTAAAGTTATTGTCAGGGCTAAAGTGGGCCAAACTCTAAGGTCAAGTTCAAATGTCAAATAATTTTATAACCAGTGAAAGGTCTTGTCGCAGTGAATACACATGTGTTGTATGAAAGGCCTTGCCCCATTTACCGGTATTCAAAAGTTATATATGACTATGGTTAAAGTTTTAAAGTGTGTCAAACTCCAAGGTCAAGGTCATAAGGCTAATTCGGAGGTACCAAAAGAAAGGTTTTGTCACAAGGAAGATATATATATACCTGTTAAATATGAAAGCTCTAGCCCCACGTACTCAAAAGTTATGGACAGGGTTAAAGTTTTTGCGGACAAACAGACAAACAGACAGACGGACGGACAGGGCAAAAGCTATATACCCCCGAAAGTTCGATAACGGGTGCTTAAACAGTGAAATGCATATATTTGTTGTAATTAGCGTTATGAAATTTCGATCTCAAAAGAACAGGAGCCGGAAAAATAAAAATAAAATTACTAATCGGATAAATCCTTTCTCTGTCTGGCCTGGATAAACCTTAAAAAACAACACCTAAGGTTTCTTCGAAAATCTTTTTCCTTTGACATCAAGATATCCACCTGTTCAGGGGATACACAGTTCTCTAAAGGATTCATTGGGCCTAACCTTCATGGTCTGAGAAATCTTCGGTATATGCGTGATGGGCTTCGAACTCGATTAACGGAAAATATGAATTTGTGCGTAAATCTCTTTACATACCAAGAACACTCCCCCCCCCCTCCCGGAAAATTTTTGCAGTTCATTTCAGCACAGCCAGTAACATGCATTTGCATTACATGTTTCAATAGTTATGTTTCCTTTATACGTTTGAAAAAAGAAATCGGTAAAATTCCTAATAAAAAGTTGTGGTTTTTCTATCTTTTGACCTAACTAACGATTGCATAAAAGAAAAACTCTTAGAATTATTACATCAGCGATCACTCGAATTTTCAAGTATGTATGCCAGGAATTTGAAGAATTAAAATTACTTATTACATTGTACGGCCTATGTATAAAAGCTTCATAATTGTACATAGGGACATCTGATATAGTTTTATATTAAAGCAAAATTGACTAAGGTGATGAATATACCTGTATGTATCATGAGAAAAATATAAAATGCATTAAATCTAAATAATAAAATCTGGAATCTGAGTTCTAATTCAGCTCGTCTTATAACATTTATTTAAATTATTTTTTTGTGTGTGTCATTAAAAATAGAAGTTGACTATGCTAAAACTTTTGTGACACACTCGTCAAAATATTCATGCATACTGCGATTGAGGTTTTTTAATGACGAAACAGATATCTCATTTAAAATAGGAATTAGATCATTGATGAAAAAAGGAACTTTTGCCTGCTGGAATAATCAATCAATAAAATTCGACAACTGTGGTCTCTGAAGGCAGGATAGAAACAATGCGTCTGAATTATGCAAGACAATTTAATTTAGGATTAGAGGAAACGTCTGTGTTTTATTTGCGAGTATAAATAAACAATGACATATCGTTTTATTAAATGACACACGCGCGATTTTGATACTACAATTCAGTGAATAGTGTATACCTGAAATCTCATTTTAAAACTGTACTGTAACACGTTGAGCTGCTTTTGACATCAGAATGACCCGGGCCGAAAAATGAAACTGTTGGTTTGATTAGATAAAGTGGGTGTATCGGTCAGAAGTGTATTCAGTTTGCTAACACTGGGATAAGTTGTAATTGTTAAAGTAATTAACCTACAAGAAATGATTCCACGCGAACTATGGACATAACTCAACACACAAAAGGAACTTTATGACTAACACATGGGGACTTCTTGATTTCGTTACTTCACGTTGAAAATAAAACTTGGAATTTAATTCATTAGAATTCAGGTAAGTAAATAAATGTTATAGACTCATACAGATTGGTATTTTTTATGAGAATGCTAAACTTCGACGTTACCGTTCATGTTATGTAAATAAATTTTATAGTTTATGACTGTCGCCACACAAGCGAGGTCAAGTGTATTATAAAGGAAGAATTTATAAATAAAACTACACTCTTAAACGTCGCTGATTTTTAGAAACCACAATTTTTTTGTTACTTGGAAGCACATTTTTAAATGCACTTTGAAGTGTTTTTAAAGGGCAGTTGTACAGAACATAATCTAATACATCCAAGTTTTCCATATAACCCAAATGAATTAATATATATTCAGTATAAGACTAGAAGATGCACATTTATTGCTGTTTGTGTGTCTGTCCGTATACATAAGCTGTCATGTATGCAAAGAAATATTACTTCGTCTTCTCAGCAATGTTTATGAACATAGTCTTTTTACATGCACTAAGTACTGACACCATTTTTCTACAAAGATCATTCAAAATCTCTATTAAAGCAACTATGTGATTTTTTATGTCAGTTGGTGTTAATTATGATTTTGAAATGTGGATAGAAGGCTGCAACTTTGTTTGTGACATGCCTCTTGAGAGTGACCCCCCACCCCCTCAAAGAAAAACGCTCTTCTTAGCCTAAATTAAAGGTAGTGTTGCAACTAGATCTGTTTGTGAAGCTTTTTAACTGAAAATACATACATGTATACCTCTGTAATTTCCTGTTAAATAGGGTGTGTTTGTTATTTTTTTGATATAGTATTTATGTGTTAAAACATGATTAAGCATTATTTAGTTTGCTTGTGACAGTTTGTAGTGCGAGAACTCTATGTCTGTCAGTATTGAACTTCGTAGTTGTCTTGCTTCCTTTTATTTATTTATATTTATATCGTAAGTCCCTTTTTTAAGTCTAAAATTAAACTAAAAAATATTCAGAGATAAGAGTATAAAATTAAAGGAAATAACAGTCTGATTAAAATCAAACCTTCACTAGCTCCTTTTTATTTTTTTTCACGCGACAAACAAAATAAAAAGGAGCTAGTAAAGGTTTGATTTTAATGAGACTGAGGAAATAACAGTTGCAAAACAAAGTCCATGTGGTACTGATGAAGAAAAAACAAATTCCAGACTGCCTGGACGTAGGCGTTCTACGTGAGAGTATATAAACAGATTTACATGTCTCTGTCAGGGTCTTAACAAAGACACTTAACAAGGCCTAGATAAACGTGAGTATTATATGTATAGTACAACTACACAGGGACTCAACAGCTACAAACTTACAAATAAAACAAAACTGTTAAGGAAATGAAGTCTGCAGACATATGTACTATATGTACAAAAGCTACATACGAGATGCAATCTTAGTACATATATTATGCAATCAGGAAGGGATTTAACTAATCAAATAAAAGTATCACTATATTCACAATTAGTGTTTTGAATTCATTGAGACTTCTTCTTATAGAAGATACTAAGTAAAATTGATTCAAATTAGTTATTTCACCTATTTACCTAACTTCATATGTGATTCCTTTTATCTGACATTTCTCTGTTATTCATTTCTGGGAGAAAGTTTACGCCACAAGGAAGTTTTTCAGAGATTTGAACATAAACACGATAAAAGATAAGTATGTCTGATTTTGGATACAAATTGGTATATTCGCGCAGATTAACTGAGTACGTATTGAACTAAGAGATGGGGAGTATGGTGAATTCCTTATACAACCTGTAAAGTACATTTACAATCCTAAAAAAAATTGGCTTACTTTTGAAATCTCCATTTGTTAGTGAGGTTCACAGCAGACATGAATAAATGATTGTAATTGCTGGCGGTTTTAAATTTTCACATTTCTAATTGACACAAAATGCACGATCTGTGAAAGAACATATGTTTCGGCGTGTTGAAGTGAGATGTTTGGTCATTTTTAAAGACGGATTACTTGAAATACAAAACTAATTGTGTCTTAGATTGATCGTGATTTCATGTCCAGGAGAAATATCAGGTATGTTCTTTCAGTGTCAAGAAATAACGAGTTCAGGGGCTCAGTTAACAGTCTGTCACAGGAAACTGCTATATAATATTTTCTCTGTGTATAGCTGCATATACGCTTTGATCTGAGAAAAAAACCAACATATACTTGTTTCCACTTTTTGCTTAATGAGGGTCTTGCTCTCAGGTGTAAATTTGCTCGAATATTTAAAAAAATATCAAAATTAATATTTCAGTATAAATTATCAAATTTCTGCCTAAAAAAGCGGTCGCATTCAGGTTGATGTATTCTATTAAATAATCTTTGTTATGCCCCCGTAAACGAAGGGGTATACAGTTTTTGCCATGCCCGTCCGTCTGTCTGTCTGTCCGTAAAAACTTTAACCTTGCCCATAACTTTTGAGTGGGTGGGGCTACGCCTTTCGTATTTCACAGGAGGATTTCTTGTAACAAGACCTATCTTTGGGTACCACCAAATTTGACCTCTTGACCTTGGTGTTTGACCTACTTTTACCAAAAAACACACTTTTACTTTGGCCATAACTTTTAAACGGTTGGTGCTAGGACTTGCATACTTCTCGTATGTATTTTGTGTGACAAGACTTTCATTGAGTTCCAACAACTTTGACCCTTTGACATTGACGTAGGAGTTTGGCCTACTATAAAAAACAAGAGGCCCATGGGCCACATCGCTCACCTGATCACCAAGGGTAGGACTAGTATAAAATGGCTTTTTATTGTAAAGTTTAAATCCAAAAGTAGTCCCATGACCAATCATGGATTTGCTATTTTTTTAGAAAATGATTGAGAAGAAGATTTTTAAAGAATTTTCCTATAAATTTCTATGTAAAACTTTGGTCGGCCATTTTGGCCCCGCCCTACCCCCGGGGGTCATGATTTGAACAAACTTGAATCTACACTACCTGAGCATGCTTCCATATAAATATGATGAATTATGGCTTTGTCATTCTTGAGAAGAAGATTTTTAAAGAATTTTCCTATATATCTCTATGTAAAACCTTGGTCGGCCATTTTGGCCCCGCCCTACCCCCGGGGGTCATGATTTGAACAAACTTGAATCTACACTACCTGAGCATGTTTCCATATAGATATGATGAATTATGGCTTTGTCATTCTTGAGAAGAAGATTTTTTAAGAATTTTCCTATATATTTCTATGTAAAACATTGGTCGGCCATTTTGGCCCTGCCCTACCCCCGGGGTCATGATTTGAACAAACTTGAATCTACACTACCTGAGCATGCTTCCATATAAATATGATGAATTATGGCTTTGTCATTCTTGAGAAGAAGATTTTTAAAGAATTTTCCTATATATTTCTATGTAAAACTTTGGTCGGCCATTTTGGCCCCGCCCTACCCCCGGGGGTCATGATTTGAATAAACTTGAATCTACACTACCTGAGCATGCTTCCATATAAATATGATGAATTATGGCTTTGTTATTCTTGAGAAGAAGATTTTTAAAGAATTTTCCTATATATTTCTATGTAAAACTTTGATCGGCCATTTTGGCCCCGCCCTACCCCCGGGGGTCATGATTTGAACAAATTTGAAGCTACACTACCTGAGCATATTTTCATATAAATATGATGAATTATGGCTTTGTCATTCTTGAGAAGAAGATTTTTAAAGAATTTTCCTATATATTTCTATGTAAAACTTTGGTCGGCCATTTTGGCCCCGCCCTACCCCCGGGGGTCATGATTTGAACAAACTTGAAGCTACACTACCTGAGCATGCTTCCATATATATATGATGAATTATGGCTTTGTCATTCTTGAGAAGAAGATTTTTAAAGTATTTTCCTATATATTTCTATGTAAAACTTTGGTCGGCCATTTTGGCCCCGCTCTACCCCCGGGGGTCATGATTTGAACAAACTTGAATCTACACTACCTGCACATGCTTCCATATAAATATGATGAATAATGGCTTTGTCATTCTTGAGAAGAAGATTTTTAAAGAATTTTCCTATATATTTCTATGTAAAACATTGGTCGGCCATTTTGGCCCCGCCCTACCCCGGTGGTCATGATTTGAACTTGGATCCACAATACCTGAGGATGCTTCCAAATAAAAATGACCAATTATGTCTTTGCTATTCTTGGGAAGATTTTTAAAGAATTTTCCTATATATTTCTATGTAAAAGTTTGGTTGGCCATTTTGGACCCGTCCTACCCCCAGGGGTCATGACTTGAACAAACTTGAATCTACACTACCTGAGCATGTTTCCATATAAATATGATGAATTATGGCTTTGTCATTCTTGAGAAGAAGATTTTTAAAGAATTTTCCTATATATTTCTATGTAATACTTTGGTCGGCCATTTTGGCCCCGCCCTACCCCCAGGGGTCATGACTTGAACAAACCTGAATCTACACTACCTGAGCATGTTTCCATATAAATATGATGAATTATGGCTTTGTCATTCTTGAGAAGAAGATTTTTAAAGAATTTTCCTATATATTTCTATGTAATACTTTGGTCGGCCATTTTGGCCCCGCCCTTACCCGGGGGGTCATGATTTGAACAAACTTGAATCTACACTACATGAGCATGCTCCCATATAAATATGATGAATTATGGCTTTGTCATTCTTGAGAAGAAGATTTTTAAAGAATTTTCCTATATATTTCTATGTAAAACTTTGGTCGGCCATTTTGGCCCCGCCCTACCCCCGGGGGTCATGATTTGAACAAACTTGAATCTACACTACCTGAGGATGTTTCCCCATAAGTTTCATCTTTCCTGGCACAGTGGTTCTTGAGAAGAAGATTTTTAAAATATACCACTAAATTTTCATTAATTCCCAATTATCTCCCCTTGAATAAGGGCGTGGCCCTTCATTTGAACAAACTTGAATCTCCTTCACCCAAGGATACTTTGTGGCAAGTTTGGTTGAAATTGGCCCAGCGGTTCTTGAGAAGAAGTCGAAAATGTGAAAAGTTTACAGACAGACAGACGGACAGACAGACAGACAGACGGACAGACGGACGCCGGACAAAATGTGATCAGAAAAGCTCACTTGAGCCTTCGGCTCAGGTGAGCTAAAAACTTTAACCATGGCCATAACTTTTGAACTTTATATTTCACAATGGTATTTCTTGTGAGAAGGCCTTACTTTGGGTATCAACATGTTTGATTTGCATTTGAGAAAGTTTAACCTTCGCTCTGTTGCCATACGGGGACATCAGTGTTTTACAAACACTTCTTGTTCTCTGACTCTCTGATGGAGCTTGATATTCAATTTAATTGAATATTAATCAGTTGATCAATTGCAACACTTACCTTTATGCAAGTTAAATTGTTACGATACTTCATTAAATCAGCCCTTTATCAAGGCTCTAGACCTTAATAAGCTGCTTATTTTTTTAAATTATTAAAACAAAAGGAATTTCAATAAAATTTAGGCTAGTCCAGTTTTATTGAAAACTTTGGATCCCTTATGCCCCATCCTAAGTTTTGCAATACATGTTTGTTGTTCTAAGGAAAAGGAAATCAATATTTTGTAAAATAACCCGTCCGTAGTATATAATTTAGGTCTATCTACATGGGGCATCTATCTTCACCTCAGGATTTTAATTTTTAAATATGATTTTGCTAGGGTTGAGCTCTTCAACTTAATATATCTATTCTATATTGACGGGAACTTTTTCTCTTTTCTGGAAATAATTATCTTTTAGAATTTATATTACGACAACCAAATCTTCAAAAGAGGTTTTCTGATAACCTCTTATCATGGAATGTTTGACAAGTCCATCTGCTAATTGTACCCCGTTTTCTTTGTCTGTCAGTTTGTAGTTCTGTCCGTCTGTCACAAAAAGCTTTAACCAAATTTTCTCGCTTTACAGTACACTATGATTTTTGATCTCGTGACATTGATCTTGAAGTTTGATCTACTTTTTAAAAATGTTAATTTTTCTTATAACTTTTGATTAAGAAAAGATAGGTCTTTCATATTTGAACTGTGCATTACCTGTGAATAGATATTTCTTAGCATGCTATGATTTCTGACCCCTTGACCTTGATCTTAACGATTGACTTAATTAAAAAAAAATAAATTTGGTGATTAGTTCTAAATGACATATGATAAGGCGTTCATAATTGACACAAATTTGCCAAAAATAATGAAATCTCAACCACAAAGACACCGAAAGTAGAGTTTATTTCTTAAAGTTTAACTGATATGCCAGAGCATTTCCTCTCCACGAACATTTTTACACCGAAATAAGTGTTAGGGCTTCATACTTCATATATGTAATCCTTATGACAAGACTTTCCATTGGTTACCAACAACTTTGACCCCTTGACCTTGGAGTTTGACCTACTTTTAAAAAACTTTAACCTTGGCCTTAACTTTTGAACGGTTTGGGCAAGGGCTTTCATGCTTCACCTATGTAATACTTGTGGCAAGACCTTTCATTAAAAACTAACAACTTTGACCCTTTAACCTTGGAGTTTGACCTACTTTTCAAAAACTTATCCTTGACCATAACTTTTGACAAGGTGGTGCTAGTGCTTTCAGATTTCACAATCGTATTTCTTGTGGGATGGTCCTACTTTGGGTACCAATATATTTAATTTGCATTTAAGAAAAGTTCAATCTTCGCTATTTTACCATACGGGATCATCAGTGTTTCACTTCCTTATAACTTTTGATTGAGAAGAGAAAGGGCTTTCATATTTGACATGTACATTACCTGTGACAAGATTTGACACAATATGTCATAAAAAATGACATCCCACCCACAAAGACACCGAAAGCGGGGGACCACAATTCTTTGAATTCGCTTGTTTCTTCAAGTTTTTCAAATGAAGTTGCAAACATTTATGAGCCTGTACAAAAGAGATATCAGTTTGACTTAGGTCACCGACATCATCGACCTATGTGTTCTGAGATTTATTCAGAATCTCTCTCTCTCTCTCTCTCTTTCTGCCACCCACACCCATATATCAGAATTTTATCAACGCTTTTCTTTCCAGAACATGGTTGCTTTGAATGTTTTGTGAGATTGATTTCAATATCATGTTCAACGAGCAAACAAAGGGATTAAAAGCAAACAGATGTTTTAACCCAAGGCGAATGAGTTCAGTTTTGGTTTATTTAATTCAGACAGACAACAATCTAAAAATAATGAACAATTTCTTAAAGCAGAATAAAACACTTGCATGTGGAGTTTTACATTTCAATGTTGCACGCAGATGACATATCTATACATAATTTGATCACGTCTTCAGAAACAATCCTTGAAACATCTTGCATTTCCGTATGATAAAATCAAATTATTCAAATTTCGAATTATATTTATTAGCTGTTCAGAATACCCTTATGACTTCACAATTCGTGATATGTCATCATTAACCTCTAACTGTATGGAACGACAAATCTATTGTATAATAAATCCCAAATCTTATGGATCGGTTTTCACCATCATCAAGGTATATAATCTCATTCCTATAAACTTGTATTAATTAGCAGTTATAAATAAGCCCTTATATAAGTTCATTTGGCTAATGAATATCACATGCAAAGACATAATAAATAAAAAATTATTTTTATTGTTTTCTTAGACAATTGTAATCCTTAGACCTCGATACAATATTCATGTATTCAGGTTTAATAAATGGCACCTTGACCTTATACTACCATGAACTTTTACTTGGAGAAGTGTTAAAAACACTTTATACGTTGCAAATTAGAAGATTGTATCAATTTTCACAATACTTGACATTAAACTTAAAAAAAAACTATTTAAAACTAGATGTGTTTATGAAACACTGATGCCCCCGTATGGCAACATAGCGAAGGTTAAGCTTTTCTCACATGCAGATCAAATGTGTTGGTACCTAAAGTAAGGCCTTTTCACAAGAAATACAAATGTGAAATATAAAACTCTAGCACCACCTGTTCAAAGGTCATGACCAAGGTCAACGTTTTTAAATGTGGTACACAAGTTATGTATTACAGAGAAACAGACAGACGGACACGACAAAACCTATATATCCCCGAAACTTCGTTTTCGGGGGCATAAAAACTGGACCTACTGTACATGTCTTTGATGAAATAAATAAATTCAGCCAATTTCGCATGTGATTTAACAATTATCATCATTAAGAAGTTCTTCTCTAAATATTTGTTCATACTTAGAAAATAATTTGACCGTGATTTTTGTGATATTTCTGGCAAACAAAAATTTCACATGAGAACATTTTTGTAAGTACATCTTAATAAAATAGTTCTCAAAATAATCACATAACGACATAGAACTGGCAATATAGCTCGTAAACATTACTCACGCACAATTTCTAATTCATTTCATCCTCCATTGACATATTATAAAGAAACTCAATGTGAGTTCAGGCTCTATATTTCCATTACATTCAAAGTCTTCACCAGCCATTAGTCTTCCAGATAATTATTTATTGCGTTTATGATTACTGCACAAAGAGGCGAGTTAAATTATCTTGTTTGTGTTTTAAAAAAAGATCTAAGCAACAAGAAAGATCCTTACGTAAACCAAAGAAAAAATCCTTATCAAATTATATCAATTAATCATCACTGAAGTTGGCAAGCGAGCCTTAAAGAAATGACATATTTTTATTGCTTTCGTAAAAAAGAAAAAAAATTAGACAAAATGATTTGGGTCAAACGTACCCTTCTGACTAGCTGTTTGTTTGTTCTTCATGTTTGACGTATGTATGAACATCTTCAAATGATGAATAAAAGTGAATTTAAAGAGAGAAACAGTTGTCATTGTAATTGAAGTCGGTTGCTCCCTCTCTTTGTAATATCATTTTAGAAAAATTAAATTTTTATACACACCAAATATAAATTTCAAAACATAAATCTTGCTGATTAGAGTGCTGAAACTGATACGTAAATGATTTATTAGAAGTTATTCCTTACTAATGGTAAGATTTGCCGGAAATGCCGACGTGATTACGAAAATATCTCTAGTTTCTGTGATTTACGAAACTATCGTTTGTGTGAAATCTGGGGATATGTTGTAGAGAAGATTAAGGACATGCAGTCGTTTTACTAAAAGCTTCTACACGCAAGGCGCTATTTTCTTTGCTTCGAGTCCATATCAATAACTGGGGTTTGTTTTATCTTCCGAGTTATCAAATTAAAATATAAAACTAGATTATTTTAGTAATACATTGCATTTGAATGAATAAGAGGATTAAATGGAATATTGAAGTCACGCACATGCATTAACCTGTCCAATACATAATCACGAAATCTTATTCATAAAACAGACAAAAATAAAAAAATTTAATGCAAGTGTTCTGTCATTTGAAATTCTAATCAACCCACGTTCCTCTTGCCTGTTATCCCCCTTTTCACCCCGCCCCCCGTTATCCACACATATCTCTAGTCCCGCCCCTTATCTTCTCCACATGATCCCCTCCTTTTATCCTTAACTTTTTCTAACCCCACCTCTCCCTTCTAGTTTTATTTCTAATTATAAATCTATGAGTCTTCTTTTTTTAAACTGAAATTAGAAAAATACTTTTGTAAAATTTGAAAATGGCGGACAGTGGTCATTTTCTTATCCATTGAAATAAATCGTAAACTGCTATAAATGATTCCCTGGAAACACTCTAGGTGGGTCAGATGCCTACGAGCAGTAAGCATCCCTTGGTGACTGGTCACGACCACCTTGGACCATACGTATTAATCAGGGATTCGGAGTTCTTCGTAGTCAAAGAAACAAGATAAGAAATTGTACACTGTATCAAATTAAACAAGTCAAACAAAATAGGATCTACCGATAAATCATATTTACGAACGTGGTCATTAAAACAACAAAGATTTTGGCCAAAAAAAAAACTTTAATTGGGGTTGTCGAAATCTTTGTAACTTCAAGTAATTTGTTAATAGTTTTCCTTGATTAAAAAATCTGAGCGAACATAGAGTATGAGCACGCTCTTGTGTATCAAAAAGTCGCGAGATTTTAAAATTACAGCAATTAATGTATTTAACAAAACGTTAATTTCCATTCTTTGTGCAAAAAAATACTGCTGAAAATTAAAGAAGAAAAAATATAGTCATTTAGTCACTACGAATTTGCAGCCAATTTCAAATTTATGAATGCTCGTAATTTTATTTGAGGAAAAAATGAAAACATCGCGTCAATAAAAATATCTTGTCATTCAAAAATCATATTCATCTATTGGTTCCAAAATTCTGAGAAGAGTACAAACAATTTCAATTTATAGGTCATAAGACCCGATATCATTCATATATCTGGCAAATCTCGTCTGAAACCAGCGATTTCCCAGGACGTCCAATGTACTTTCTCTGAATGAAATATTTTCTATTTTTGTTTTGAAGAAATTTATCAGAAGCCTCTATCTTGGCGATAAGGCAAACCGCTTTATATCGAAGTCGCCGTACCAGTCAAGTCGTATGTTTTACACATCGTCCCTACTAAACTGATGACAACTTATGCGTGTCAAAATTCTGTTTTTCATCACTAGATTGGATTCATATCTTGTACAACTGTATTTCTGTTTTCTTAGATACAGACGTGGATCTTAGAGTATTCTCACTGACGGCAACTCCCGGAACTCAGCGTACAAAAACAGATACCCTACCATGTCAGGAATCGGACTGATCCAAGTTACACTTTTAGTTTGGGTAAGTAAACTTCTGCTAAAATCGGACATCATGTACCTTTACTTGTCCTTATGTCAACGAAGCATAACTTTGATTTCGCAAAATGAGTTTAATAAACAAATGAAAGCATTTTTTCTGTACATTGAAAATTATAATACATGTAATAACAATCTGTAAATTTAAAGTATTGTGTAGCTATAGAACAGCTTCTTTGTTTTTAATGACTTGATGCCTTTGCATCGCCAGAAGCGCATTAAAAATTTTTAGAGACCTGATTTTGTAGGAGTTGATGGTGCAGCTTCATTTATTATTTTAGGAACGGGGAAGCATAAAACACAAAATCAAACATTCACATTTCCTATAAACTGCAGATGTAAATTATATTAAAAAATATATGTTGATGAGAAATGTGTTATCAAAGTATGTTTTTCTGAAATTCAAAAAAAAAAAACAAAAAAAAAAACAAAAAAAAAAAAACAAACAAACAAACAAAAAAAAACATGTGTAGTTTAGAGGAATGCATGTCCATTTCCTTCACCCCAAAGCTTTGGTTTCCTGCGAAATACTGTATGGAGGAACACATTTAATCAACTTTGAATTCTTTCTTTTTTGCGCTGTGTAATTCCGACGATTTTTTCTTCAATCGTCTCTGATTTAGTTTTCATATTTTGTTATAAACCATGATTAGATTACACTCTTACAATTTTAGGCTAGATTAAATTTGCTAGCACAGAAAAAATCAAATAAATATCCCGTAGGCAGT
This sequence comes from Saccostrea cuccullata, assembly GCF_032062105.1. Lineage (NCBI taxonomy): Eukaryota > Metazoa > Mollusca > Bivalvia > Ostreida > Ostreidae > Saccostrea > Saccostrea cuccullata. The sequence goes on along the minus strand of NW_026931262.1, from coordinate 96,380 downwards.
TATCGTCGCCACCTATTGTTTTAACATCAAAAATCAGCAAACTGATAGCATTTTTACAGAAAAAAAACAGCACTGCACGTTTTAAATTGATTTAGATGTTCTTTAAAGATTGACGCAACATTTTTTTAAATACATGTATTTTTATTTTAAATTATAATGCTAACGTGATTTTTCAGTTTAAATTACAAAAGTCGATAGGGCGCCAGTTATAAACCAGGTACATGTTTCTCCGGAAGTGGGTCATTTCTTCTAAAAATTGTATAATTGTTATTTTTCTAATTAAAAAAATATTTATTTATGTGAATGATCAATTTTAAAAAAATTTAAAGAAAAATGACGACTATTAAAATGAAATAAAATAAAACCAATGTTTCATGTACCCGTATTTTAAAATGTTAATGCTTCTGTTGTGTTCTTAAAGTCATTATGACTACTTATAGTAAAAGTAACACAGCGACCTCAGCAAGCTTGTGTGCACGATCTCCCTCATTCCCTTGAAATGGTGAAAATGCATGTGAACTATTTACATCATTCTACTATATCATTGTTGATAAATTCTTTTTGTTTTCTTTTTCGCTGACATTTATCCACACCTGCGTACCATACATAACCCTGTAAACCGAGAGAAGCACATAGTGTTGAACATCTTCGACTTAATTATTACACTCATTATCAAGTGGAGATAACGAGAACTGATGACTGCCCTCTGCTAACTGTTGTATTTTTTTTCTGATCTTGCTCTTTGAACTCGAGCATCTCTTGTATTGTCAGGCATCCCTCTCTTTCCATGAATCTTCATGTCTCTGTCTGTTGAAGGAAAAATCGAATCAGACTGGTACTTAGCTTGAAAAGTCTGCCTCGATTCAGTGCTGTACACGATAGGGTCTTTCAATAAATAGTCTTTCATGAAAATACATGTATGTGCAGAAGGATATATATTCAAGGATAGGATTTAAATATAACTTTTTAGGAGACAGATGCATTTTTTCTGCAGTAGAGCCCTGTCACTTGTTTACGATACGAGGGCAAATAAATGCCAGTTCTCCAGCGTGTCAAGCATACTTTCCTAGAACACCCACGATATCAACAACGCTTTAAGCACCATATTGAACTTTTGAATGCAGGGGTCAATCAAATACTAAATGTAAATCAACGAGATTCATTTTCTGACTTCTTCTTCTTCATTTTTTAAACTAGATAGTTAAGCATATAAATACCCCCGCCCTTCTCCCCCGAGTATGGGATCCATTTCTGTAGAGAAACCTTGTGAGAGAAGAGAGCGCAAACGTATACATCCTGTAACTATAAACCGTTCTGTTACAAAGGAAACATTTTGAATTTCCTTTTCGTGTGATTAGAATATATAATATTCCTGTAATCTTCGTACTTAAGTCGCAGTTAATACGAAACTAGATCCACATAGAAAAACAACTTGGTTACCATGTGCATCAACAGAGCCTTTTTATTGGCTTTTTACGGCATATCAAGCTCTTTTGATAACGAGTCTGTTTGTCTAGATGGCTCATCTGATCCCTAAATCTACCTCAGCTTCCTGAGTTTCTATTTCTGCCGAACAATTAATGGCTTTCAAGAGAAAAATCAACACAGAAACTACATGAACTATGGAAAAGAACTTGGACGGAAGTGGATTAACATATCGCCGTCTAAGCTTCTTACCTTAATAGCGGAGCAGAAGATGAGGAGAATCAAATAACAAGTCACACGCAATGCTGTGTAGCTTGTTTTAAATCACCAATCACTCTCTCTCTCGCTCTTCTCTCTCTTTCTCCTCTCTCTCTCTCATACAGAATAGGTGATTACAGTAAAAAGAAATCCGTTAAAAAATTCTTTTCAACCCTCACGGTTTTTACAGGTAATTGTTTTAATATTTTTTAAAATCAATTTTAAAAAGTGTAAAAAAAAAAAAAAAATTAAAATTCCATGTTCAAGGAAAATCAGTCCAAAACAACTAAGCGACTAGATGAACTGAATAGATGCGCATGAAATTTCTCAGAGATGAAAACTGTAATCAGATCTGCAATCGTTTACTTTTATAATTTCAAGGTACAAGTACTACTTAAGTTTTTTTTCTAACAACATTACTCTCATTTGAAAATAAGAAAGTATTGCAGTAATTGAATAACATCTAAATGTACATTGCAAAAGTTATTTTATAACTTTACCTAATAAATTTAGATAATACATGTACATCTAGCAATTGATTTATTATTTTTTGTTATCAATTGACATGTGAATTTTACGCATCTAGTATAATTATTCATTACTAGCAATTAGCTCAAAGCATTACTTTACAATTCCCTGCTATTGAAAAGGGATTCATTACATTTTACATCCAATTACTTTGAAAAAAAAAATATGTACTCATACAATGCTTTATCATTACCTATTACAATCCAGTTACCGGTATTTCTTGCTACCAATATCAATACATTTTCAAGCAGGATTTTTATGTAAAAAAAAAAATGTGAATAAAAGTATGAAAACAATTTCAGTCAAACCTCGTTATCTCGAACTCCATTGGGCCGAGAAAAAACTTGAAGATATCCGAGTAATCTAAATATCAAGGTTAAAATACTAAAGGAATAAATGGTTGGGACTTTCTAATCACTTCGACATAACTATTGTATTCGATATAATGAGATACCGAAGCTGTATGTATACGAAAGAAAAAACACGGTCAAACTTTTCGAATTCACAGACCACACAACCTCATGACCCTTGGACCTTGAGTTAGATTGACATTCGAGTCGGTTATTAGTTATTAGCCCTTACAATATTGAGCTTTTCAATAAGAAATTCAGGTTAACTTTTCATTCGAAGACTTGCCCGTTTATTTCTCCGCTACTCGGAGGGCAGAATTCAGTTAACGATATCATAAACAGCGGGTTTGTCATCCGTCTCTGTGTTCCCGTTAATAGAATCCAATACCTACATCTCAGACTTATAGCTCCGGAACAAGGAAAACTCGTCTACGTTTAGAGATAAGATTGGCAATTTCTGATAAAAATATGTGTAGATTAAAAGGGCAACTGTCTGCAAGCTAACTTTCGATTGTAAAACAAATGTTTTGTCACTCAGCACTTTTATCTTGGTTCTTTTGATTATCTCAGTCCCTTAGGTTATTAATAATAGCAACATCTACGAGTATTTTTTTTTTATGTCTCTCCTCCGTTTCCAGCTTAACATTTTAGATTCCTCTCTAAAACTGCTGATTGAACCAATTTGAACATTTTTGTGCAGAATTCATCTAAGGTTTAAGGAGGCAAAAATTTTGAAGTTCATAGCCCCTGTCCCCCTAAGGCCGAAGGAGTGGAACAAAAATTTTCAAAATTAAAGCATTTTTTTTTTTAAACACTCTTTTAACTCTTGGTTTTCAAACAATCAAACTGTTGGCATGATTGTGATAAGCATTGAGTCCTTAACCAAAATTGTGAATTTAATGGCCCATAATCAGGGGTTTTGTAGGCTTCACGGGGCTCTACATAACATTCATGCAAGTCATACCAACTTTCAAAGCATGTTTTGTGGTGATGGATGTAAACTTGTATATAGAATATGAATAAATTATCATTATTCAAAGCATAAGACCATTAGTATGGGGGCTGTGCGGGGCTTAAGGATGGGACACCCATGTGACCGTTAAGACCCTTAAGCCTCCTGTTCTATTGAATTTGACGTACATGTATACCCATGGACCAAAAAGCATATACATGTATTCAGAAAAAAGACAATGACTTGACATTTTTTCACTTAATGCAGCTGCAACCTTTAAACTGTTAAACTAGAATCGGGCAATAATACATGTAGCAATTATCTATTTGTTGCGATAAGATGACAACAAATATATAATTATTATAATATTGTATTGCAATACTGTTCTTTTGTGGCAGCGACATTCCAGCAGAATACATGGACTCAGATTTCTATAATAAAATTGTACAAGTTGTCAGAAAATGCTTGTCACAATCTCTACTTTGGCCTTGTATTTTCTATTCTTTGATATATATGCATAGTTGTAAGGAATTCTATATAATATATGTATAATGTACTATTTTACTTAATAATTGACTCTAAATCTATTTTGAGAGTATATTTTAAATGAGCATAACTAAACATCTTTAACACATTTTTTAAAAATATTTATAAATCTTTTTCAATACAATGCCTTTTACATGAGTGTTTACTTCGTAGCTAAAAATATTGTATTGTATTAATAATTTTTTTTGACCATTTTCTGAAGTATTTTTATTTTCATTCGGTGATACACATGTTTTCAAGAAAGAAATGTACAACTACAAAACATTGACAATTGCACATGATTGCTGCATACTTGTCAGATTTATCAAGCTGTATACATCTGTTTGTGGAATGCATTTCCGAGAGTGGTTGTTTTACAGAATTTTATTACAAAGTTAATTGTTACATATTGTTAGCACGATTTTTAGAGCACCGGTTTTTGTTTTAAACAGATAGATGCCTTGTTATTGCATTATTTTAAATAAACGAGTTCTCATTAAAAATAAGGAATTCTGAGTCAAGCTAAATCTTTGCTGGGTTCTGAAATAAGCCGATGTACCGAAAATTCACCTGTGCACAATGAAAATAACTTAATCAACTTGTTAGAACATTGTATCTGCTGGAACAAAAAAAGCAATAAAAATCATTCTTTTACCTCTGTTTCTAAGATCGAAGATAAGTGGAAGCATAAAGAATCAGTGCTGATGCTCTCTTTGATAGTTTTTTTTATTTACTTTGAATGCATTTTCCTGTAAAGATCCAAAGGTTTCCTTCTGCTTTTATTGTTTATAGAAATCTTATCACAGTTACTGTAGCGGAATTACATTTTTTGCACTTTGGCCTAAATGGAAAGCTTCTGTTTCCTTATTTACTGAGAGGTCTGGAATTTAAGATTCTCTTTACTAATATTTATATCCACTGAATCTTTTCTCCTTTATTTCTTATGAAAACCATTGCTGTGTGTAACCATTGTTTAACGTCCCTCTCGAGAATTATTTACTCATATATGGAGACGCCACCACTTGCCAGTGGAGAGCTCAAAATTTTATCCTATACACTCGGCACCTAGGGCCATTAAATAGTGAGAGGATCTTTTTCGTGTCAGCACCTACTGCGACGCGGGACCTCTGTTTACACGGTCTCATCCGAAGGACCAGTCTCCACGTCCCGGGGATTCGAAATTGGGACGTAAGGATTGACTCCTTACTTCACGACTCTAGAGCAGACGCTCTAGTCACTCCGCCACACGGGCTTCTTGAATTGGAAGGCACTTCTATAAAAGAAAGGAAACATGTTTTTGTCAAAGGCAGCATATATGATACTAATGTCAATGACACTAATGTTAATGGCAAAACTTTATTCTCATAAAACTAGTAACAGTTATTATGATAAGAGAGAGAGAGAATGTCAATGACACTAATGTTAATGGCAAAACTTTATTGACCCCCGTGGCCGACCCAAGTTTTACATAGGAATATATAGGAAATATCTTTAAAAATCCTTCTGGATCCACAGGGCCAGGAAAGCTCATAAAACTAGTAACAGTTATTATGAAAGAGAGAGAGAGAGAGAGAGAGAGAGAGAGATATTTTACTTTTTTATAGACCTTACGGAAGAATACAAAATTGTAAAGCATAAAACAGTGATTTTACTAATGAAGCATTATACAATTAAACTATACCTTCTAAAATGACACATATTTATTACAGATCATCTATCATTCTTGTGCTGATTCAGATGTATTTAGAGGAAAGTTATGCCGGTCCCGCCTTGGATATCATCCCACCACTGACAGTTTTAGACAACACTCGTATGCACTGTGTTTTAATTATGTGTTTTATCTAAAATTCCGTCCATTTTTGAATTCCACCGGTCCTACCCCGGTGATGGATATTATACACGACGGTAGAAGGATACGTTTTGAGTCCATGGACTTCCGGAATGAGTCGGTCAAGTCCGCGGTGTGTTCCTTGTTGTCACATGATGAGTGTCACCAATGGACTTCCTGTTGTGAGTCCGCAGAGCTGTGTTGTCAGAGGCAGCTTTCGGAATACAAGGGAACTAACTCAAGCTGTGGGCGGATCTGGGACGGATGGCTCTGTTGGCATGATGCAGCGCCGGGAACTCAGAGTTATGGGTCTTGTCCACTGTTTATGCCCTCTTTTACACCATCTCGTGAGTAAGGGATATTGAATTCAAAGAAAACAATTAAAATATTATTTTTTTTAATCTTGGCTATTCTTTTTGTTACGTACTTGTATTATATGTAAACTACATGTAATTATTTTCACCAGATTTAAAAGATTTCCATAACATTTAATACTACTTTGCTCATTCTGGTCACCTTTCACTTTTGATGTAATGATAAATACATGTACGGTGTAAGTAGGTTAGTTGGGAGAATACTATGTTTTTGTCCCTAAAAAACTATAACCGACTATATATCATTTGTCTCTGTAATTGCTTATTGAAGGCCAAAATAACGAGTTACTTTGACATAAAAAAAGAGTAAAGCAGGACTGCTAAAGGATGAGGGATATACCTTACAGTAGTTAATAAACAATTGGTTTACTTTGGCCTTGAAAAAAAAAACCCTTTAAAATGCTTTAATCTTAATGAGATTCATCAACGGAAACAAAAATAAAGAGAACTGAACACAACACCAGCAGCTTAAAGGGAGACGAATTATTTCATCTTAGTATAATTTGTTCAGAGATCATAGAAGACGCCGGTTGAATTATAAGAAGCCGTGATCAGATACATATTTTGTGTTCCTTATAGAATGTGTTCGTGTTTATTGGGTGAGTGTATATTTTTGAGATTGTTTACAATTACTAGCTTTAATTATTTACTCTGATTGCCCTATTCTAGGAGAAGCAGTGCGCACCTGCCAGGTCAACGGACAATGGATACAACGTACGGACTACAGCCCGTGTCTGAAACACGACGTAAGTACCGCGCTATTAATTTATTAATATAAATATTATCTCAGGAACCAAAGATTTCCTTGAAAGCACAAACATTAAACTTGCCTAAATTTCTGATAAATATATAATGTAAAGGAGTTTTCCTGCACTCGGAAGGAAATCAGCATGTTTTCAGTTTGCCTGTCTGTCCATCTGTTCAACATTAGCTGCAGAACTGTAGCTTTCGGGTTTTATTTACGTCTTTGACCATAACGTTACAGATCCCGTAATGTAAAAAATGTGCAATTTACGGTGCAAGATTTTTTGCGCACTTTTGGGGAAATTTTCTCCACTTTGCAGCATTGGTCAATCAACCACTTTTCACTCCCTAATTCTAGACACATTCTTCAACCAATCTGTATATTTTATTCACCTCCCAACCCCTTATAGTCGTGTCTACAGGCAATAAACTCGCTTGATTTGAATTGTCTGTTGGATTGGTGAAAATTCACTTCAAGCGAGTTTATCACCTGTTGAGACGAATATAAAAGGTTGGGAGGTGGATGAAATAAACAGATTGGTTAAAGAATGTGTCTAGAATTAGGGAGTGAAAGACAATGCTGCAAAGTGGAGAAAATTTCCCCCAAAAGTGCGCAAAAGATCTTGTGCTGTAAATTGCACAGTTTTTGCATTACGGAATCTGTAGCGTTATGGTCAAAGACTAATATATAAAACCATAACGCTACAGTTCTGCAGCTATTTCAACATCTACGAAAATGCCCTCTAAGAACGTGCTGAATGATCATCAGTCATAAAGTTTATAGATCTATGATCTATCAAATTATTAGACACGTATGAAAAGTGGAAGAATATAAAGTGATCGGGATGTCCGTCCGTCTGTCTTCATATCTGTCCGTCTGCCTGTTAAACTTTGGGGTACCCATCTCTTATCCGGAACTCCTCATACCACTGAATGAAATTTGATGAGACTTTCACAGAATCTTTGTTATACAGTGAGATTTTGCACCTCCTATTTTATTCTTTTCTTTGAGGCATAATTTGGGCTTCCTATGTCAAAACATGGGCACTGCCATTCTTTCTATAATATTGAAGGGTACCCATCATTTGTACGCAACTCCTCTTATACCAATGAATAAAATTAAATGATACTTTCATAGATTCTTTTTTACTTAATGTAATTTTGCAAAAATTTTACTTTGTGGTCTGACACTTATTACGGGCCTCCCAGAGCAAAACATGGAATCTGCTATTATGGTCATATGGGAGGCGTGGTATCATAAAGTGAGTTCAGTGCTCACAGTACCTTCAGTTTACTATCAATACATAGCTGTAATACATGTATATGTTTATCTTTTTAAAAACTCTCCATAGGAACTGGAGACAACACTTCTGATCGGACTTGGGTGCAGCGTAGCGAGTCTTGTGGTTCTACTTCCGGCTGTTTATGTCTTTATGAAATTCAAGTTAGTTTCCTTTGATTCAATTTTCAAGTCAATTTTTGCTAATTGTAACAACAGCTCACAAAGCCTCTAAGTTAAATTTCTTTTCTACAAAATTAAAGATTTCTAAAATGGTATTTTGAATTACATCAGATCACTGCGAAAACAACACCGAATACGTCTACATATCAACCTCTTCCTGTCATTCGTGTTTAAAGAAGTGATGGAGATCTTGTGGGACATGTTAGTGACGTATGATAAAGTCACAAGTACGGCAGTGTTCGAAACAGCACTGTTACAAAATGGCGTAAGTTACTGGAATTTGCGCGGACAAAAACTATCAATGTTAAATATTCCACTCTTTATAGAAGTTATTAACTTACAGTCAGTGGTTTTGTTAGGCCGTGTATGACCTGGACCCAAGTCTCAATTCCACAACAAAATAACTTGCATGTACTTTCGGACTATATATTTAGTCGTCACATAACAGTAAAGATTGTATTTGATCGCCATACTTTTACCACTAGTGTAATCTTGTTTCCCATTGTTTGTAGGCGGGCTGTAAGCTGCTGTCCTTCCTGAAGATCTACTTTAAGTGCTGTACCTATACGTGGATGTTCTGTGAAGGTTTCTATCTACATCGTCTGATGTCTAATGCCTTCTCCCCACCACGATCACTCAGGGTCATGTACGTGTTTGGATGGGCTGTGCCCTTGGTCTCCTCAACCTTGTATGGGATTTTACGGGGAATCCTTAACAATGAAAGGTCAGCTTAGCGACAAGTGTTCGTATTCTATAAAGGCTACCCATCCCTAAGTTTCTCTCAAACACTTAAATTGTGTCTTACGTGTATTTTGTCAAGTAGTCTGTCTTTATCCTTAAGTTCCATGATAAAAGTTAAACTGGATAAAAATAACAAATTATATTTACATTCCACATGTATTTTTTTGCTTACAAAGTGTAATTAAAGCCGATGGCATTCAAAACAACATAACATGGACATAGATCAAAAGGTTAAAGAATGCTTTTCACTTTAATGTCACAAACGTTGAAAGACATGGAAGTGCAACGTTATAAGCAAAAATCAAAATCCACGCCAAAATTGAAAAGAATCTGTTGCACTTCCATTTATTGTAACTTACCGGAATACCCGAGGGATAATACAAGGATACAGAAATGTTAATTTCATCTGCAGTAGAGAGAAAAAGTGAAAAACTTAAATATAAGCATTGAATAATTATTTATTTATTATATACATATGCATGTAACGCGCGTTACTCAATTTGTTTGCCGTTGCAATTATTAGACTATATCTTGAAAAAAATGATTTAATGCTTAAAAAAACATTTTTCTAGCAATGTGATGAAATAAAATGTTTAAAGTGATCCATGTACAACAAAAAAAAAATTCGATTATCATACCTATCCATGCATTCAGAAGAATAATGTTTTTGCACCCGTTTAGATTTTGAGTTCTTTGCTGAAAATGATAGCTAAGTGGTGCAAAAAGATTTTATATTATCTTTGTGATGTATGGCATATCGCATCTCCCTTACAGATTAATGTTATGTTTATAAACACTGATGTGTAAGGCACATTTAAAGGAGATTTGATCTCTTTCAAAACGTCAAGCGTTTTTCTTTTCATAGGAGCAAATATCAAATTTATAACAGATTAAAACATATCACACATCACCGTATATTAAGGATTATTGAATAAAATCGTTACTCAAAAGCATTTTGCCTTGTAATTATGACGAATTAAAGTTATCTTTCATTGCTTAATAATGATTTCTGACGTTCTGCTGTTCTTTTGTAGTTGCTGGGCACATGGCTATGGGCATCTAGAATGGATATTTGATGCGCCCAATATATTATTTCTGTTTGTAAGTGTTATATTTACATTTAGTGTAATTTTCTACTTGTTTAATTCGAATTTTATTTAACTCTCTATAAAATACGACACCTTGTTTCAGCGCGGTAGAACACACAATAGGGATTTTAACTATGTGCACCTTTAGGAGGCTGGGGGTTTACAAATTAACCAGCAGATATAACTTCGTTAATTAGATATATATGATATCTTAAGCTGTAAACTATCATTTGGCAAAGAAAATTTTCATACATTTTAGTTTTACAATTTGATCATTTTTGTATATCTCCATATGGAGCTCTTCTAATATAGTCTAAATTTGGCCACAACCCACAGCCCTCTTAGGTGATTTAGAAATACCAAGATTTGTATGTTGTTTTGGTTGATTTTAATGAAAAACAATTAACCTTTCGAATTATTGTAACAATGTAAAAATTGAACGTTTGAAATTCACTAATTTTGTCATTTTCCTCTCGCATCAATTAACTTTCCGCGTCATATACATGTGTACATGTACGTATGCGTACGTATGCATACTTACGTACATGTATGTGTTTATTAACCACAACAGTTTTTAGAGGCGCCAAATTTATAATAAAGATGAATAAAACGATCATTTATTAAGAGAGAAAATTTGAGATTGTAAATAGGAGTAAACGCTTTGAATTGTTAATTTTTGACGTCCTCGGTTGTATGTGTATAAAACAGCACTTGTTTTTGTCTAGAAATTTATTTCTGTTTTACGATTGCCTGAACAGCAACATGTTGACTCAGTACCCCTAACGTTGTGAAAAGGATAAGAATGACGACAACCAAAAAATAAGAATTCAGTGCTTAAATATTTTTACGAGCGTTATAGACAGTAATAGAACCTTAACAAAAATTAAATCAACACAGGATAATATGTTATAAAACATTTCGTGACCAAGTCGTAAAAATTGCCAGCTTCCAATATCTAAGTAACTAATGTTTTATCGTCATTTAGCAAATGACGTGCCTTTGTGAAATGTGAAGTCATCATTTAGCATACAATTTGTCTGGATATTGCTGCATCAATTCACGTTTCGAAATATTAAGAAATTGCTAAATTTGACAAAAACGTTTTCCAAAATGAAGATTCCTAGAAGAATTTTTTGAAGACATGTAGTTCAGAGAGAAGACTGACATATACAACCTGTTTTTGTTCCTTAGAGATTACTGAGGAATATATCTGTAGATATCGTTTGCTTTTCGCTGACAGCTGCACATTTTATAAAGATCTCCGTACACATTTTGAAAGAATATTTTTTCTCTGTTTTAGTTAAACCTTGTCTTCTTATCCAACATTTTAAGGATTCTCCTGACTCAGATACAAACTCATCCAAATGAACCGGGTAACTTCAGGTAGGTATAATAAGGACACGTATTCCTCTTTTAATAAGGTCCATATATAGATGTCCATACCTCTTATAAACTTGCATCAAATTTAGCAATGTCTTAATAAATCACGAACTTTCCGTTAATTTTACAGGCGAGCGGTGAAGGCCACTTTTATTTTGATCCCTTTGTTTGGGATACATCTGTTTGTGACGATTTACCGGATCCCGATCAGCAAGGAGGGAGGTCTGGATTACGAGAGGGTCTCGGTTATAATCAATCACACCCAGGTCAGACACGTGTCATAATCAGTCACACCCAGGTCAGACACGTGTCATAATCGGTCACAACCAGGTCAGACACGTGTCATTCATGTTATGTAGACCTGCAAATTGATTTATGAATTAATTGGGTTGTGATGACTACATTCTCGAGAGTTTAATTAATGTTCTTAATTAAGTATAGAAGACTAAAACTTCACTTGCACATAGTGTTTGTGCCTCCCAGTTGAGGCCAATACAGAAGAGATTGTTCTAAACTGAGACAGGCTACTGATAAATATGTTGATAAACAGCTGTGTCAACATTCTCCTTTATATTCAACATTTATCGAATTCTATGGTCAGTGAAATGACCTTTTTACAATTTGTCATTAGGTCGAATGCTGAAGCTCAAGATACAAATTTTGAGCCCATTATTTTCATGCAAGAATATCAACGGATGTTTTCGTGACCCATTCATGACAAGGGATTCTTGGTAGGTGTAGCCACCCGACAAGAGATGCTGTCTCCTCTAATGCACCTTATCCTATATATAATATTTAAAGGTTCCTGTTGCATTTAATTTTATTACATTAAAAAAGTGATTCGGAAGATGGCTGCAAAATTTCCTTGCTGGAGATAGAATTTAGAAAAATTTAAGCAAGTAAGCTTCAAAATGTACATGTAAAAAGTAAAAATAACGAACAGTGATTGATCTAAAAAAAATTGTAAACAATACAAATAAATGAAGAGGGCATGAAACACGAAATTCCAGAGGATCGGGTGATTAGAATTTTAGATTCCCCTGTTGACACGTCACATCCGCCGTTAGCCCTATGTAATGATCATGTAATGATCATGTAATACATACAGAACTATCATAATCAATTCAGTATAAAAACAAAGGCCTAACAAATGATGTTAAACAAGTCAGTCAAAATACGACCCAATGATAATTAGATTATATTTGCGAACAACGTCATTTTATTGACCATAAAATTTACGAAAGGCTGAGTTTTAGCGAGGTTGTTGTAATACTTGTATAATCAACTTATCAATGAGTAGCCTGCCTGGCTTTAAAACATGCTCGTATTCAGAGCAAGCTTTAGAGTAGCGAATAAGTTGGGTATCATAAATACCATAAGCAAGTGATATATATAGAGAATATTACATACTAAAATCCATATCATATGTCACATCAGCCCGAGTGGCCCCATATCAGCCCGAGGGCCTCCGGCCCTCGGGCTGATATGGGGCCCGAGGGCTGATGTGACATATGATATGGATTTTAGTATGTAGTATTCTATTTATCATATATTTAAAATACTTAATATGCGAGTTCACATATGGTCGTTGAAGAATGTTTGTGCTTGTTAGTGACATTTTTCTTTAAAATTTAATAGAGCCAATTTTAGGTAACTGGAAAAAAATTAAGACCACAAATGTCATAAAAGAATTATTTTATATGAATATTTAAATAAAATCAAGTAAATTAACCTTTAAACTTAATACAAACGTTACTTCCGGTTTGATATGGATTTTCGGCCCGCCGGTCCGATACGTGATATGGCTTTTCGGACCGGTCCGTGATATGAGGTATTGTGAGTCACCCGTATCACACCGTGCAGAATCGGTGTATTTACTACTAAGTATATGATAAAGTGGAATAGTACATAAACAAGGAAAGCTGAGGACGGGAAATCTGAATTCATCTCGTTTGCCATACACTTTAATTAATAGTCAGCCTTTATCATCTATATAGTCAGAAAAACATCCAAATACAAAACAGGATTGGCAGACTCTATGGTGTCTATTATATCAGGTTCACTGGGATATATCGAGTCAACATACGAATGAAAATACTGAACTATTGTTCAATATTATACTTTCATGTAAATTACTTGAATCTGATTCGTCGAGAAACATTTGATAAAAAACACTACTACCCGCTGAATAATGAAGCCACGCCCTCCTGCGTAGCAACAGTCAACATTGCTTGACGACGGGTGGTTTTCTAAAAAATAGCGACTGCGCGGAATTTATGCTCGCGCGGTTCACTGTAATATGTATTTGTCTAAAACATTCAGTATAATATAATAAATATTGCATGTAGTTGAGTGTAACATTGAAAATTTTCACCCCTCGAAAACCATTGTCAACCTCGGCTGCGCCTCGGTTGACAATGGTTTTCTTGGGGTGTAAATTTTCAATGTTACACTCAACTACATGCAATATTTAATTATTTATATATTGATCAATCATCATTGATATCTCTGAATGTCGAATTGAAGGCCACCGTTAGTGTTTTCTCTTCTTGAGTGACGTTTTTGAATACCGGTAAATTCTTCAAAGGAATATAAAAATAGGTCAGCTTATAATGCAGCATAATAAGTCCCTATCGATTTCCAACAATTTGTTGGAAACTTGGTCTCCAAAGACTACATATATGTTGTCAGTGAGGAACCCCATCATCCTTTTAATATCAACTTCAGAATTTGTGTTTGTACAATGACACTTGGTTGCACTGTGATTTAGATGACACAGTTTTGGTTCTTTTGTTTCAGGGCTTCTTCGTCGCCATGGTGTTCTGTTTTCTGAACGGCGAGGTAAGTAGGAGGTCAGTTATCTCTCTCCATTAAGTTGTCTGTAATCTTCCACAAAAAGCGACAAACTGTGGATTTATCCTGAGCAAATGAATCTTTTTTTATTCTTCTTGAATTTTTAGATCCACTCAGTCTAATAACTAAGTCCTTTTTTTTAATAAACGTCGATTCTTTTAAATAGTCAAAAAGAAGTACATCATGCATTTGGGTGCCATGTAACAGACTGAACTCACTTTCAATCTATACGTTAATTTGTATAAACCTATACTTTTTGGTAAATTTATAAATAAATTGATTTGGATTATTTATATCTGCCATATGGACAATACATTTAATATCGTTTTTATTTCATTACCAGGTTATCTCAAACATAAAGAGAAGTATAAGACACTATCGGAGCAGGTCGTTCTCTGCTTCTAAGCGACTGAACCAAACGACACAGCAGACACTATCAATCAGGTCTGAGTATGACGCCAATAGGACAGGCGATCAGTGTTACAAATCCTTAATAGTGCCAACAGAGAACAAAGATGAACTAGAACTTAAAGACACTTCTACCAATGGTAATATTCATGGAAACTCCTAGCACAGGACAAAAAGAAACTCCTGTCGAAACGGAGTAATGTAACGTGTTTTTGTAAATGGCTGAATACGAGACAATGGATATACTGAATGCTGGCATTAAAAACAAGTGTCTTGTATGATGATATACATGTATGTTTTAAGAAACCTAAAGAAAGAGACCCGGTGAGATATTTCCAGTACTTTACAAGTACATATTGGTGCATGACTCTAAAGTTGAAATAATGGATGTTCGAAGAGAAGCTCGTGTTCTGTATAAATATATGGATGAGGCAGCAGGCTGGTCCTACAGCAACCTTCTCCTTGAAATCATTCATACTGTACTGTCAATGAACTGTGCTGAAGTTACTGTTCTATGAAATAGGGTAGAAAATGTAATACTATAAGTTATGATAACGATTTACATACTCTAGTAATTATTTTACAAAGAGGATGTGCAATTTGCCTTTTCCTTCACATGACCTCAGCACATAAATGTACTATGCATTCTTCAAGCATAATTGTTGTTGAGAATAATACTTTTATGTTAGGCAGTTTTTTTTCTTTTCTCCTGCTCAATAGTATTTTTAGAAAATAAGAAATTGTGAATTCATTTTAGTACCATACAGGCTCTGTTGTAAATAAAAATTCTGATACAAATTTTGTCTTTGAGACATCAGTGGTACATGTATCAATGGAATCATTGAACATGTAGCCAATCAACGTTTACATCTAAACCAATTGGACAAAATATTAACCAATTCGTGGCATTTACATGTAGCAGCAATCATTTGCAAAAATGTAAAAACACAGACTCCTATTCACTAGTACTTTAAGTAGTTTTCATTTTAAATGGATGTTGCTCATGCCTAAAGTTTCACTGCTTTGGCTGTGTTATGAATCAACTGAATTGTTTGTGAAACTGCTCAGTTTTATTTCTAAGTGCCACTGTGACTAATAATGTCATAGGGACTTAAATCTGTATCCTACTCAGTTTTTAAAAGTACTACATTGTAAGTGTGTCGCGATGACTTTTTAGGGTGATTTCATCTTCAATTTTAGGGATAAGTTTATTGTTAAGTTGGTGTTTGATTTAATTTTATTTTATGGTATTAAATAAATTTAGTAAATTAACCAATATCTAGATAGGACCTAATGCAGACCTAGGAGAAAGTATTGTAGCGGATTTCATTCAGTCATTTCACCTCTATCCATGATTGCTTTAAACGTTTTTACTGTATATATTATTCATAGAATGGTTAAGGACTGATTCATACCTCATACATATATATGGATAATGGAAAGCAATATCAGGCAACAAATGAAATAAGTACACTATATATAATCCAGAAGAATGAAGTTCTGAATGTGCAGAGATTGCTTATTCCACAGTTGTTGGGGTCTTCTGAGTTCTCTATGTCAAAAATTTCATCTTGGGACACTGGTCGAATGCCCTCATCAAGGGTTATAGTTTGACAGTCGTAGCTGTGTTTTACTATACCAGTGTCTTTTAACTCCGGGCACATATCCTTAACGTTCCAGAGACATCTGTTGTTTCCAGCAGAACTAAGAGTGGCGGTCATATTGGTATTGCATGTCAGGTTGTTGTTCGTAAAATCCAGACCCGGTTGAAGTATGTTGAATCCACACAGCGTGGACTTGAATGTATTCCCTGTGATCTGGATCGAGGAGACTGATTTAAGATTGACTATAGCCTGGCTCTCCATTAACTGAATGTAAGAGTTGGTCAGCTGTAGGACACGTACCTCGTCAAGCTCGGCAAAAGAAGCGTAACTCATATTCGTCACTGTTAGTTTATCCATTTTGAACAGCTCGACACCTTGAACTCCATGAAAAGCCAGCTTGGAAATTTCTTTGATACGAACATTAATGAATTCGATTTTTTGTACAGACTTCAGGTCCGAGAACGCATTTTGCACGATTTCTTGTATGCTGGAATCCTTGACCAATATTTGACTTAGGTTAGAAGCAGTGGAAAATGAACAGGCATGCATGTATGTGATATCTGATGAACTGATTATGATTGCTCTCAAATTGGGAGCAACTCTGGTCAGAGCCTGAAGAAATCCACTCTGTATATTGATGATCGCTGAATGCGTCAGACGAAGTTCAACCATAGTTGATGGAAAGCTTTGAGGAGTTATATAGGTCTGATTCAAGCAAGTGATCACGTCCTTTTCTGTAGAACATTTTGCCGGGAGAAAACCAACTGTTACAGTGTTTTGGATTAGATTAAATAATACGAAAAGGGCTACCTGTCTCTCCTGCAAAAGTGAACAAAAAGTTTCTTAAAGCACAACAAAACAGAAATTTTAAATTATTATAAACTGCTACATAGTTTAGGCCGAAGACACCTACATTAGTTCAAAACTATACAGTCATGCATCTGAAATACTTCAGATAATTCATGATAAAAATTGTCTTAGCAAAAGAAAAATACATAAATAACCTACCATTGTTGTCATAAAGAGTGGTTTACATCTCCAAACCCCTTTCTAAAACACATCTTACGGCGTAATTTATTGAGCGCTTAAACATGTGTAAAAATAGGTTTCCTTTTTAACATAGTTCAAGCCGAAGTTTCCGTTTCTATATTAAACACATAGCAATTACAATACACAAGACACTTTATAATTTATCCATCCTTAAGTTGTATGCTAGCGATAGGAGTGTACCAAGGGAACAGAGTGCTCTTGATCATCGCATGCCTTCTTAGTTTGGTGAATATATATAGGAGTCACAATTTATGTCTGTCATTTTGTCTGTCTGTCTGTCAAACCCACATTAACATTGGAAGTCCATCAAATACTAGAGCACACTAATGATGATGAATAAATACTTCATGGAAGATACGTCATACTACAAAGCTATGGGTAATGCTAAAGTACATAGAAAAGTAAGCAACCTCTGTCGACCAGTCTAACCCACCCTGTGCTACATGACATGTTTTGGCAAACGGAAAAATCTGTAAATTAAGAATAAAAGTATTGGCCTTGTAACTTTAATTTAAACAAGAGGCCCATGGGCCACATCGCTCACCTGAGTAGCTTTGACCATGCTGTTCTTTACCAGATTTCCCCTTGTATAATAACCTATCGTGATTCCAAATTATGGCCCTGTCCTATCCCTGGGGATCATGAATTGAACAATTTAGAATCTACATTACCCTAGGATGCTTTCACATAAGTTTTAGTTTTTCTGGCCCAGTGTTTCTTGAGAAGAATAATTTTAAAGATTTTTAGCTCACCTGAGCCGAAGGCTCAAGTGAGCTTTTCTGATCACATTTTGTCCGTCGTCCGTCCGTCCGTCTGTAAACTTTTCACATTTTCGACTTCTACTCCAGAACCACTGGGCCAATTTTGACCAAACTTGGTACAAAGCATTCTTGGGTAAAGGGAAATTTAAATTATAAAAATAAAGGGCCAAGTCCCCTCACAAGGGGAGATAATCAAGAAAAGACAAAAATAGAGTGGGGTCATTAAAAAATCTTCTTCTCAAGAACCACTGGGCCAGAAAAGCTGAAACTTATGTGGAAGCATCCTGGGGTAGTGTAAATTCTATATTGTTCAAATCATGACCCCCGGGCGAAGGGCGGGGCCACAATGGAGAATCAAAGTTTTACATAGAAATATATAGGAAATTTTTTTTGAAAATCTCCTTCTCAAGAACCACCGGGCCAGAAAAGCTGAAACTTATGTGGAAGCATCCTGGGGTAGTGTAGATTCTAAATTGTTCAAATCATGACCCCCAGGGGAAGGGCGGGACCACAATGGAGAATCAAAGTTTTACATAGAAATATATAGGAAAAATCTTTGAAAATCTTCTTCTCAAGAACCACTGGGCCAGAAAAGCTGAAACTTATGTGGAAGCATCCTGGGGTAGTGTAGATTCTAAATTGTTCAAATCATGACCCCCGGGGGAAGGGCGGGGCCAGAATGGGAAATCAAAGTTTTATATAGAAATATATAGGAAAAATCTTTGAAAATCTTCTTCTCAAGAACCACTGGGCCAGAAAAGCTGAAACTTATGTGGAAGCATCCTGGGGTAGTGTAGATTCTAAATTGTTCAAAACATGACCCCCGGGGGAAGGGCGGGGCCACAATGGGGAATCAAAGTTTTAAATAGATATATATAGGAAAAATCTTTGAAAATCTTCTTCTCAAGAACCACTGGGCCAGAAAAGCTGAAACTTATGTGGAAGCCTCCTGGGGTAGTGTAGATTCTAAATTGTTCAAATCATGACCCCCGTGGAAAGGGCGGGACCACAATGGAGAATCAAAGTTTTACATAGATATATATAGGAAAAATCTTTGAAAATCTTCTTCTCAAGAACCATTGGGCCAGAAAAGCTGAAACTTGTGTGGAAGCATCCTTGGGTAGTATAGATCCTAAATTGTTCAAATCATGACCCCCGGGGAAAGGGCGGGGCCACATTGGGGAATCGAATTTGTACATAGAAATATATAGGAAAAATCTTTGAAAATCTTCTTCTCAAAAACCACTGGGCCATAAAAGCTGAAACTTATGTGGAAGCATCTTCTTATAGTGTAGATTCTAAATTATTCAAATCATGACCCCCGGGGGAAGGGCGGGGCAACAATGGGGAATCAAAGTTTTACATAGATATATATAGGGAAAATCTTTGAAAATCTTCTTCTCAAGAACCACTGGGCCAGAAAAGCTGAAACTTATGTGCACATGGAAGGATCCTCGGGTAGTGTAGATTTCAAAATGTCTAAATTATGATCAGTGGGTGAGGATGCATTATGTATTACAAGGGGGAAATCTGGTAAAGAACAGAATGGTCAAAGCTTCTCATGTGAGCGATGTGGCCCATGGGCCTCTTGTTCTAATATATTTCTAAGTAAAATTTTGATTACCTATTGTGGCCCCGCCCACCCCCCGGGGGTCATGCTTTGAATAATTTAGAATCTACACTATCCTAGGATGCTTCCACATAAGTTTCAGCTTTTCAGGCTCAGTGGTTCTTGAGAAGAAGATTTAAAAAAAAAAATTCTATATATTTCTATGTAAAACGTTGATTCCCTATTGTGGTCCCGCCCAACCCCCGGGGGTCATGATTTAAACAATTAAGAATCTACACTCTCCCAGGAAGCTTCCACGTAAGTTTCAGCTTTTCTGGCCCAGTGGTCCTTGAGAAGAAGATTTTTTTAAAGTTTTCTTCTATATATTTCTATGTAATACTTTGTTTCCGGATTGCGCCGCCCAACCCCCGGGATCATGTTTTGAACAATTTAGAATTTACTCTATCCCAGGATGCTTCCACATAAGTTTCATCTTTTCTGACTCAGTAATTCTTGAGAACATTTTTTCAAGACCCCACCCTATTTTTGTCTTCTCTTGATTATCTCCCCTTGGGAGGGGACTTGGCCTTTCATTTTTACAATTTTAACCCCCCCCCTTCACACAAGGATGCTTTGTACCAAGTTTGGTTAAAACTGGCCCAGTGGTTCTTGAGAAGAAGTCGAAAATGTGAAAAGTTTACAGACGGACAGACAAACTAAATGTGATAAAAACATCAGTCAACAAGGTGATTGTTAGCTGCAGAGCTGTAGCTCGCTGGTCTGAAAAAGAATTGGGATGGACGTCCATCCCAATTGTTTTCAGACCAGCAGCAAGCTACAGATCTGCAGCTAGGTCATTGTACACAAACTATATATGCAAAATATACAGAGTACATGTACATGTATATTATAATATCATGTAACATGTAATGGTATATTACTACATGAATAAGTGAAGTTGAAGCCATCACGTTTAATACACAGGCATCTCACGTTACTTATGTTCTTATACACCGTGTATATCCCAACATGCGGGGTGTATACTATGTTGTGCGCGGGGTGTATGTTTTCGAAGCGAAAGAGAGGGGTCGAGGTACGTTTTTTGTCCGTTTTCTCAACGTACAGATATTTTTCGCCAGAAAGCATGTGACTACGGAAGAAAGCATTATCTAAGGAGTATATGGATACCTATGAATCTAGTGGACACCTTCTAGCTTTACCAAACACCTCACACAATTCCGAGGATCGGAGCAAGATTGACGCTACACTGTGTTTATGATCAAATATCAGAACAAAGCTTTGCTTTATCATCACTTTTATATTATTGTTAAATACATGTTTACAATATAAACGTTTGTACTAATTGTCCATAAATAAAACAGTTCGTATTTAAAGATATTGACGAAAAAACAATGTTGTGTCCGCGGTGTATGCAACATGTTAAACGCGTTGTGTACACCCCTTATTTTACACTAAAGTATCATTGTCTGAAATATCATTGAAAATTTTACTTAACAATTGACTTTTGTGAAAGTTCTATTAATTGTTTAAATTATTCACCAGTTTTGTAATAGCACAACTTCAGGTTCATGTGTTCGATTTACTGGAAAAAAATTGATACACGTTCATCGCACTTTTGGCTTTGCATCCACATGGAAGTAAATATACAGGGTTTATATATAATGTGATAACCAACAATTCATCGCTACTTTCGATTTAAAGGCACCTTATTCAGATCCTACCTTAATAAATGCTTCACATGCACATGCATCTTTTTGAACATTTAACATTTTCTCTTTAATTTCTGTTTAACTTTTTTTGCAATATTTTTTAAATGACATTGAAAAATAGCTTTTTGTAATGTCATAAACACCGCAAAAAATGTTCTCCTATATGTAGTATTTTTATGCTGTGTACTTTGCATCCAGAAGCCCATAATTGGCAGTAAACTATTTGTTTTATATTGAGGCATTGTATTGTACTGAGTACATATTTATTAGGAATGAGCCCGGGGAGGGTGTGTGTGTCTTAGGTCATTTTTTTTGGTTACTTTACTACATGTTAGTACGATAATGAATTAGAGGAGGGGTGAACATTACTTGATATTAATTACAGTTCAACGTAAAATTGTAATTGTATCCAAAACAGTTTTTTTTCAATTGTGCATGCCCTCAGAAAATTGTCGTCCATTATTAGAAATGTGCATTTTTATAGCAGGCTTTACATGTTTATTGTGATTTGTTAAATATGAAAACTTTTCAGATAAGGAAAATTGAGTCTGCACATTGCGAAAATTGGAAGTAAAATTAATATATCATACAGAAACGTTTTTGTTCCAGACAACTTTTCACTATAGAAAATGCTCATCAAGTCAGGTTGCCCCACCCCTTTTCGTTGCAGCATAGTCAAATAATGGTAATGTAGTGTGTTTCAGTAAAAAAAAAAGGAAAATTGATACTGAAAAAAGATGGGACCTACAACCCATCTGAAATAGGAGTTTTGAGTTTCGAAAATTCCCCCCTTTTTTATAGCTTGTCAAGGTTTTTTATGTATCCCCCCTTCAAAAAAGATTCTACGTCACTGTCATAAATGCTCAAGAATACATGTATTGATAACATAAATATTGCAGAAACAAAACAAAAAAAAAAAAAGAAAAAAGATTTATTCATAATACACCATTCATGTAGAGTTTCTATTATTTTTAACAGGCGAAACATTTAGATTAAAACGAGCTGAAGAAAGGACAAAGTGTCCTCAATGCAGAATAGGAGGGGGGAGGGCCTCCTTTGGTGAGATTTAATGATTAAGTAGATTTAGACCATTGCAACCATCTACAATGTAGCATTAATTCAGATAACAATCGCTCCTTGAACACCTAGCGTCTATTATGTTTAAATGTGATCCTTTTTTAAAAATTCTTTATTCTTTTGACTTTTTAAAATTTAGTTTGTTTTATACTTCAGTAAGTTTATGGAAATTACTTTTTGGTTCGGCATTAATATTAAGGTCTTTTATGAACACTATCTGTCGCTTATATACCCGTATGAATAATATTTCCATTGATACTTCGCACTAACAATCCAGAAATATATGGGGTATACACCCCATATACAACATGTTGCATACACCCGGACACAACATTGATTTTTCGTCAATAACTTTATACACAAACTGTTTTATTTACAGACAATTTGTACAAACATCTATATAGTAAACATGTATTTAACAATAATATAAAAGTGATGATAAAGCAAAGCTTTGTTCTGATATTTGATCATAAACACAGTGTAGTGTCAATCTTGCTCCGATCCTCGGAATTGTGTTGAGGTGTTTGGTAAAGCTAGAAGGTGTCCAGTGGATTCATAGGTATCCATATACTCCTTATAATGCTTTCTTCCTTAATCACATGCTTTCTGGCGAAAAATATCTGTAAGCTGAGAAAACGGACAAAAAACGTACCTCGACCCCCTCTCTTTCGCTTCGAAAGCATACACCCCGCGCACAACATAGTATACACCCTGCATTTTGGGACATACACGGTGTTATATAAGAAAAAAAAACCATACCAAATAATAAGGTAAGGAGGTATTTTTCTTTTTATAAGAAAAATAAGTAACGTCAGGTGCCTGTTGTTTGTCAATAATGTCTTACTCAAGTAGAACATTCAAATAGATGTGTCAAATTCTTTGTTGCGTTTTTTTCCCGTATCGAATTATAGCGGGTATCTAAATACCGAATGGTAGAGAACACAGCAAGGAACTTCTTTTTCTTCTTTCAAAATTTTAAAATTCTGCTTTACATAAAATACAAAAATAGGACTGCAATAAGTAGCAATATGAATTACAGTATATAATTGGAAGACTTATCTCTAAAACATCGGGTGGTATCGTAATCAGAAACTTTTTTCTAAATATTGAATTTAATTGGATAATTCGTGTTGACTATCAGGATGTTTTTCAGCGAAATAATTTTGCAGAGAACCATTGAAAAGGGATATTAATAATCAGATTATTGATAAGATCATTAGGCAGAAAGAGCGACCATAACTGTCTAATCGACAAACATTTGATAGGTTTACCGTACTTTACAGAGTTATTTGTTAAATCTAGTGTGTTCTGGTATTTGATGGACTTCTAGATTTGTGAGATCTAGTTTGTTCTGGTATTTGATGGACTTCTAGATTTGTTAGATCTAGTGTGTTCTGGTATTTGATGGACTTCTAGATTTGGTAGATCTAGTGTGTTCTGGTATTTGATGGACTTCTAGATTTGTTATATCTAGTGTGTTCTGATATTTAATGGACTTCTAGATTTGTTATATCTAGTGTGTTCTGGTATTTGATGGACTTCAAGATTTGATAGATGTAGTGTGTTCTGGTATTTGATGGACTTCAAGATTTGATAGTTCTGGTATTTGATGGACTTCTAGATTTGATAGATCTAGTGTGTTCTGGTATTTGATGGGCTTCTAGAATTGTTAGATCTAGTGTGTTTTGTATTTAATCGACTTCCAGATCAATTTATAATCAATTTCTCCTCCTACAGTTTTGGTCTGATTTTAATATAATGCAGCATGCAAGCAGAGTACTGTGGGATATATAATTGTTTTTTTTTTTTTTTTTAATTTTGATGTATAATGTTGGCATGGTTAGTAAAAGTGAAATTTCTGTAAAGTTCTTTTCAAAGGCTACTTCCAGTTGTAGTATTATTGCAATTTTGCCCAAAAAAAGAGGCTAAATCAAGTATCATTTTTGTATTCATGCTGTTGCAAAGTTTCAAGTTCAACTGCTACTTGTCTCTTCCTTTGTTTTAAGTACATATAAACCAGTAGAGCTACATTCTCGACAGAGACTTCTGGTTTAGTAACAGTACATGGACAAATAGCCTCCTTTTTTATCTTAAATAGTTGATCGTACAAATTATATGTTGAATTCTATTCTAACGTTTCAAATTTTAAGTTAAAACAGCCGCGTTTGCGCAAACAAAATATAACAGGTGCGCATTTTTGAAATTCAATACTGCTGCTGCAGAAAAAAATACTAGACTAGTGTATAATCATGGATAAGGATGACTGTATTGTCATTCATTTATCATTTGACAAAATTTGAACTTTGTTTGTCTTCATCATGCTAGTCAAGAGACTATAACGGTCATTTTCACCAGGACTGAACTGATAAAGCCACCAGCTATCAGGCTAATGTAAACTCCATAAACATGTCGACAGGTAAAGTCAACTTTTATCTACAATACATTAAAATTTTATCAGTGGAAGCTTAAAGTAAAATAATATTTTACAACTGTTACAACTGCATGAGACTGTTTTTTTGGGCATTGCATAGTGAAGTGTCTAGGAGATTACGTGTTTTGTCATAAATGAAATCAGTACTCATATAGCGATTTTATTTATTTTCATTGTGTACATGTACATGTATGTCGTTAGCTTTTTCTTAATTTTTTATTTGCATGCTTGCAGTTTACAAATACATGTAATTTGTTACCACACCACCTTGTAGGATTTGATTTTCGGTGTAATGAGGGGGAATGTGGTGTAACAGAGAAGCAAGTGTCCGTGTTTAAAGAGACGGGATGTCTGATTCAAAGGTAGCTGTAAAACAGAAATGAAAACATTAAATATGTTTATTAGCATCACATCAAAAATCATGTTTATTTGAAGTGATATCAGTTTTTGCAATGAGTCTTGTGGTATTTGTATATTTAAGGGGCTTGTTTGGACAAAAAGAAATTCAAAAGATAGAGCAGATGCTACAAGAGAGTGACCTAATAAAGAAGTATAGCTATGGGGTATGATATAAATGGAATAATTGGTAATGATTTTCTAAAATATTATATCTTAAAAAGAATTAATTTCCTGTGAGTTCGTTTTCCAAAGATCATGCTCAAATTGCAGGTGTGAGTTCCTTATTTTACCCCACTCTGAAAGATTCCACATACTAAGTATATAAGTTTTAACTTTTTCCTGCTCCAGTGGTTTTTGAGAAGGTTTTTTGTTACCCCTAACTATTTTTTTCTTGATCATTTTCCTTGAAGGGGCTGAACAATTAGAGTTCCCTTTCATTCAGAATTTAATGCTTTGTATAAACTTTGATTCAAAATTAATTTAATTTATTTAATTTAAAAGAACTTCGATTTTTCCTCATGTTCGACGTACAAGTTCCATTATATGAATAATTACAAATAAAACATTAATATAAGAATCTTTACTCCACTAGATTCCAGACCATACAGGGAGAATGCCCAGAATGATGTTGTGGTTACATCCGGGGTCTGACGTCACTGGGATGATGGCCAGATGCAAGAAAGTTGTCGACACTGCCGAGAAAGTATAAGCTTTATGATTTAAAATAATGTAGTAATTATTATGAAATAGTACACTTCACATGGTGTGATAGTTTATAGATATATATTACATGTATCTGTAAGCAGAAATGCCCATAAACATATGTTGCGAGAAAAAAAAAGAAGAAGATTTTTCAGTATGATATATTTATTTGTCTGCTCTATCACTGCAGCTTCTGGGAGGGGAAGTCTACCATTACCACACCAAGCTGATTATGAAGGACCCGCTGGTTGGAGGGGGGTTTGAATGGCACCAAGATTATGGGTAACTATCAAGTATTTAAAGTATAATAAAACGTTCAGAATTAAAGCAAACAAAAAGGGAAATGTAAAGCAAAATAAAACAGTCATGTTGATAATATACATAATCTAAAAAATAAAGAAACAAAATTGACATGCAAAACAAACAAGCCAAAAAAAAAAAATTATTCTACAAGGTCGGTGTGAAAAATAGTAATCATACTATAGTTCATACTTATTTTACTGATAAATTTTAACTTTGAATTTCTATTTATAGATACTGGTATTTCAATGGTCTGCTATACCCAGACGCTGTTAGTGTGATGGTGTCCTTAGATAAGTGTACCAAAGAAAATGGCTGCGTTCAGGTACACCAAATTTAATGATAATTTTAATTCCCCCACTCTCCATTACTTCAAGTAATATTAATTAATTGTATACAATTTACTTATGAATTTTCATTTTTGTTTTTTCCCAATTAATAGTACATATATGAATAACTCCAAATTTTGGCCTTTACTCGGCACTCAGAACTATTGATCAGTAAGGGTTCTTTATCTGCCAACGCGTACGCCTGCCGTGCACTGTGACTCCACACTTGCCGCCGGGGGTCATGATTTTAGAAACTTGTAGCTACACTACTCGAGAACGCTTCCATATAAACAATGACTAATCCTGAGATTGCTGTTCTTGAGAAGATTTTCACGACTTTCTGTACATTTCCATTATAAACAGATCGCCCATCGCATTATGGTCCAACCCTACCACTGAGGGTCATGATTTGAACGGATCACGATTTGAACAAACTTGAAAGTTCACTATGTGATAGTTTCAACTCTTTCGGCCTTGTAGTTCATGAGAAGAATATTTTTAAAGACCCCCATACCTGTATATAATAGTTGATCAACTATATATATAATTGTAGTCCCCCCCTATCCCACAGGGTTCAAGACATGAAAAGAAAATGAATCTTCACTTCATCCTGAAGCTTTAACAAAAGTATCAACGTTCCTTTGAAGAAAAATAATTTAACAAGATGTCATTTAATTTCCACTAAATCTTGAATATATTCGCGTGGAATAGGGCATGTCCTTACCATTGAACAAGCTTGAATCTTCTTTATTTCCGGATGCTTATGGCAAGTTTGGTTAACCTTGGATAATAGCTGAAAATGTGAATAGAATGGACGATGTCGACAGATAAAATGTGATAAAAAAATATCATTTGAGTTTTCAGCCCCAGTAAGTTTAAAATGTCGAAACATTGCAAAAATATTTTCCAGAGAAAGGAAATTCACCTTCGGCCTTCAAGTGTTTTTAATAACAGAATTAACAAAAAATGACTTGATTTTTTTTTTTTACTTTTATTAAGAAGTCCTGTGTCTTGGCATTATTATAGTTACATGTATATACACCAATCTATGTCACGATATTTTGACCAAAACCTTTTCTATGTACAGTGTTGCGAGTAATACCAAATAAATTAACACAACTTGTTTACTTCTTTATCCGAAAAATATCACAGGAAGCTAACATACATGTAGCTTAATAATTTAACATTTCATAGGACAATGCGTGCTATGATTTAAGTACAATTCTCTGTTATCCTTGGACTCTCAGTAAGGCATGGCATTCTCAACGTTACATTAGTGGATCAACAGTATTTCATTCACTGTTGAAATATACATGGAAGAGAAACTCTACAACATTAATTACTAAACATATAACACATAAATACATTATTTTAGGAGAAGTTTAGCATATCTTCACATTGCAGTATAACACAAACAAATTAAGTGCGTCACAAATCATAATATGAGGCATTCAAATGTCACATTTATGACATAGAGCAATGTTTGTATCTCGTATAGCTGCTCATCAGTTATATTTCATCGTGGACTATTCCCTGTCGTCCCTTTTCAATTATTTTGTTCAGTAGAGCAGTAGCTGCTGGTTTCAAATTCTCTCCTGTAGTAATAGGAATATCTAATATGACGTAACGTTTGTTGTTGACGTCATATCGCGGCCATTCTGGTAAACTCTCATCATTTGGATCACTGGAAAGATTAATTTTTTTTTAGTTATGTTTAGTTCATGAAAAATATTCTGCCAAATTAATGCTCGCTTCTTTTAATTTTACATGTAATATCATGCTTTAAGGTTTACAATTTTATGCAAATATATCAAAATACAAACATATGTAATGATGACTCATGAAAGTCTTATCAACCAAACATGAAAACCAAGGTCGATATGCTTTATATATGAAGTTGATATTTGTTTTTAACATTTTTCTCATAAAAACGAGGAATAACAAAAAATTCTAGTCATGTAGATACTTGTGTTTGCTAATCGATTTTTTTCTATACTTACATAAAGAAACTAACTGGAATTCTGCATACTAGTACTATAGTAGTAGTATTGTAACGAACAATGATTCTTACCCAAACTTTGCGAAATTGGTCCAATACTTTATCATATCGTCAGAAAGCTTCTTCGTTTCTTCCAGGTTTTTACGTTTCTCTTCTGGGAAATGTATGGTTGGGAAATCAAACATTAGGTATACCTCATCGCCATGCCCTGCCCCTTTAAACCAAACAGGTGGGTCTCCTCCAAATGGCACGGGACTTGGCTTTGTAACCAAATATTGAAAAGATTTAGCGTTTTCGTTATTCTTGCCATGAATCGAAAGAATGATGTTACTTGGTACAATGAACATATGATCACCACCAAATTCGCAAACCTTATTACTTTGAGCATCAACACTTTCTGCAGTAGTGTAAAAATCACATATTTCTTGCGCTAGTTCGGGGACATTGCCGGCAACTTGTTCTACATAAACCGGAGCACTGATTTCACAGAGAATACGTAATGGTACTTTTTCTGTAACATTGAATTCGTAATGTTTTTGAATCTCGTCATTTAAATGCATATAAACCAGGTTTCCTTCCCCATCAAGTGTCCCTGACATGAAATCCACGGAGCGGAAGACACTGTAAATTTCATCATCTACTGACCAGGGGTATGCTACGTTTTTCTTAATTAGTTCACCATCAATGCTTGGGGTTAAGCCTGCTGTATTTACTGACGTGTTTAATGAGGGCTGCAATTCTTCCAATGTAAAAGCATTTGTTATATTCTCAACCGGGATGTCTTGTAGGCATTTCAATGTTTCAGAAATATCTCCTTTATCTTTACAGTTGACTCTTTCCAGAAACTGATCGGCGCGTTCTTTTTCTAATTCTTTCTTTGTAATTATGCCAGGGTAAGTCGCAACACCACTCTGTGAAATAGCACGCTGGAACAAACCCTTGTTTGAAGGAATTAAAGTCAGAAGACTGACAGACATTCCACCAGCAGACTCTCCAAATATAGTGACGGAGTTTGGATTTCCTCCAAATGCTCCAATGTTATTTTGAACCCATCGGAGGGCTTCAATTTGGTCCCAAAGGCCATAATTTCCCGCCATTAGGGGGTCGTTCAGTGTAAGGAAACCTAGGAATCCCACTCTGTAATTGATTGTTACCACTATGACGTCACCACCTAAAACTAACTTTTGAGGATGGTACTGATTAGCTCCACCAAAAATGAATCCTCCCCCATGAATCCAAACCATCACGGAAAGATCCCTGTCTTTCGATACTTTGCCAGGAACGTATACATTCAGATGTAAACAATTCTCATCTTGTTGTAAATCGTCCATTCCAGGCATAGGAAATTGCCACTGTGAACATGATGGGCCGAGTTCATCTGATATTCCTTGAACGTCTTCCCATTCTTCTATAGGTTGGGGTTTCTGGAAGCGGAGTTTTCCAAGTGGGGGTTTTGCAAATGGAATTTTTATAAACCTGTAGACTTGGCCATTATCATAATTTTCTTCATAACCTCTGACCCATCCTGATGGGGTTTTAACCTCAACCGCATTTATAATCTCGGCTGCTAATGTTGTGGGAAGAGCAGCTAGTAGAATGAATGCACCCAAAGTCACAGTTTTCATTTTGGCTGAATAATCCTACAAAATAGAGTTGATAAAATAAATGATTTTTAATTTTTAATCCAATTTGAATTTTAAAACATTATAGAAAAAATGAAAATCGAAACTGTGACGTTTTCCAGGTGGAAATTTGTAGCTTTCATTTTGGGGTCCTAAATAGAAAGAAGACCTTTCTTAGACATAAGGTTATTGAAATATTTCTGTATTATTTTTCTCTAGGCATCATGTTGTCGGTTTAATATATGTTAAATAGAAAATAAAAAATGATTTTGTCATTATTTTCAAGATATATCTTATTTACACAAATTTCCTCTAAACAAATTTTTTGTATGTTTCTAATAGATGAAAAGGAATGACTAATATAAATAGAGTAAGTGAATACTTATGAATTGCTTGTTCATAATTATTAATGATTTAAATTAACCCGAACAACAAGCCTATGACAGTAATACGCTTAAATAGTTTGTCATGCTTATTCTTCACACTTGAAGATATAAAGATAAAGTATGTCTTTTGTAACTACCTCTTCTTGTGACATAACGCATTTTTAATATCTTTTAAAAACAATTGTTGAATTGAAATGTATAATTATGTTGTTTGTAAAAGCAAAAACTGCACGATTTTTTTTTTTTTACATCTAATAAGGGGATATTTTTTTCTCTCTATAGTAACTCCTATATGAGTGACGTTATTTTTTTCAGATGATTTTTTTAAAATTCAATTTATTTTATTTATAAAAATTTCCATTAGGTGAGATATTGCTAGGGGATTTACTGGTAGGTGTATTGATTTATTGATTGATTGATTGAATATTTATTGTTAAATGTCAAGTTTAGGAATTTTTCACTTTAATATAGATGACACCATACATGTATACCGGCGAAGGGCTACAAATTTTGATCTTTATTCGGCACTCAAGGTTACTGAGCTGCAAGTGATATTTATTATACCACTGTCTGCCTTTTTATGGGGCTTCAGTTTGTAGGTTTCTTCCAAAATACCCGCCAATTTCACTTCAGAGAGCGCTTGTCGAAATGAACAAATTTTATCGACTTAGGCGCAGCCGGGAATTGAATCCGATTACTAATTTAGCCGTGGTCCTATGGGAAACACAAGATATGTGATTTGATCAATTTACGATTAGGAAAAGTTTTTGCCAATAAAATTAGGTTGTTGTGTAGGAAATTATTCAGCATATAAATACAAGGGACCATTTTCTCACCAAGACACATAGGATAAAGATGCAACAATTTTTGATCAATGTCATTAAAACTGACCAGTTTTAGATACAACCATGTTTTATATCACGCCGCAGCATAATCTTATATAAACATTACTTATATACACGAATACTCGTACTTAATGGCGATATCAATACGTATGTTTACATGTATAATTTGGTAGACTTAGTTTTGATCTGTATAGCAGCTTAACCGTTACATCATTTACTTACTGTGTTATGCTGTACTTGGCCTGTTAACTCACTTTCTCTTTCACTATGCAAATATCGACTGTAATCAAAATAAATAAATCAAAGTTATGGAGGGCCTTATTTATCACACCAGACTAATGTTTGAATGTAGACAGTTCCTTTTTCGGTAATTTAAAAGGGAATTATTACCAATTTTTATGTTTTCACTCGTTTAGCCTCTATTCTAGTGTTTGTTTTGAATAACAGATAAAGTGCTGATAATATTGGATGTTGCTCAAAACTGCAATATTTATTGCTGCAAAAAGCTGAGAGAGATTTCTTACGGAAGCTTGTTTCATATTTGGATGTCAACTTTCCTTATGAGATTATTCGTTCTAATTTTATTTTATACTATTTCTTTAAATGACATCGTAGAAATAACTTTAAATACCATTGCTTCTTTTACAGATGAAAATAATTATTTGAAATGTTAAATTTCAAATGATTTTCTTTTATGTTAGTTGATTCCATAGATTCATGTACTTTTAGAAACAGAAAATGCATTTTACACGTGAAACATGAATAAAGATTAAACACACATCGCATTTTTAATGCACTTTTTATTTAATAAATGGATTTTAGGCATTATTAAACAAAATGTGACAAAAATTACCGGAGCAAAAGAGCAAACATAGACCTCCAAAACATCAGTGGTGTTTAATGGATAGGGTAATTCCAATTTTTATGTCGACACGATTGACCTGATAATCTTGGATTTAAAGATACCAGAGAGTTCTTTCATATTTGGATGTTTTACTTGGAAAAGACAATGGCTATCTAACAACAAAGCTTTATGATAAACAATATCTAAAACTAGGTAAGTTATTGACAAACAAGTTGATAAAGCAAGAATATCTTCAGTCTCGTTTAAAGTCATCATTTCATAAGTTCTATGATCTAGTCAGCAAATATAATCTTTCATTAAATGCTGACTGACTTTTTCCATACTGATTGTTAGGCCATTATTTGAATTGTCTACGTTTTTTTCCTTTTCTTATCCTGAACATTACAAGGGGCACACGTCGGATGTGACCAGTTGGCAAGGGATGTTCACTGCTCCATGGCACCTGATCCCACCTCTGATGCTTAGAAGGCCTTTGTCTGTTTTGCTCCTATTTTGTTAAGTTTAATGGACTTTTGAATTCGAATCCTGTTTGTTATCTCAATATTAAGTTTCATGTACACATGTTAATACTGCATACAGGGAAAATTTTGCCCCTGTTTTATTTTTGCCCCTTTCGCCCTACCCTCATTTGAGCGAATTTAAAACGGGGCGAATTCAAAGAATACAGTATAATTTCTTAAACAAAACTATTGCTTGGCGAATTTAAAATGGGGCAAAATTATTTGCAAGTTTGAAAGTGTGAAAATAACCCTGTATACAGTACTTCCTCTCGTAGTTCTTGCCATTTGTCAAAACTATTTAACAAGTATACAAATCTAAAAGAGAATATATATTGAATGACGTAATGTCAAAACATTTGACCCATGTTTGGAAAATGTCTTCGTTAGTTTGTTTTCATCACGTGAATTTCAAGTTTTCAGCTCACTTGGGATGAAAGCTCATGTGCTCTTTTCTGATCACCCGTTGTCCTTCGTACTTCCGTCTGTCCGTCTGTAAACTTTTCACATTTTCAACTTCTTCTCAAGATTCACTGGGTCACTTTTAACCAAAATTGGTACATAGCATTCCTTTGGTAAGGGAGAATTTTAATTGTTAAGATAAAGGATTAAGCTCCCTTCTAAGGGGAAATATTCAAGAAAAGAAATTAAAGAAATCTTCTCAGGAATCACTGAATCAGAAAAATTGAAACTTATTTGAAAGCATCCTTGGGTGGTGTATATTTTAAATTGTTTAAATTCTGATCCCCGGGGTAGGGTGATGCCACAAAAGTTAATCCAATTAGAAAATATCTTTAAAAATCTTCTCAAGAACCACTGGGACAGAAAAGCTGATATGAATTCTAAATTTTTTAAATAAATTATTGCCCCTGGGGGTAGGGTTTGGCAACAATAGGTACTACAAAGGGGGAAAATCTGGTGGAGAAGAGCATTGCAAAAGTTACTCAGGTGAGTGTTGAGGCCCATGGGCCTATTGTTAAGTAGAGAGATCGGTGGGATAAAATTGTTAGTAGTGTTCAGGAAAGAGATGGGCTCTCACCAACACACAATAAATTCTAAGTTTACCTGTTTTGAAAATTGTTCCTCACGAAATATGTTTAAATGTTATAACATGTCTTACCTCCTTGGGACTGCAAAGTCCTGTCTGTTATCACAATGTAAATCAACCCTTTTATTTAAAGGTGATAAAGTGTAATTGCATCAGATATCCTACTCAATAAGGAACAAAAATGCATGTACAATTTATAGAAAGAGAAAATGTGCTCATAGGTCATAGAAAATATTGCAAAGATGTCCTTTAGAATTATTTGTACAGATAACAACTTTATTACTGTAAATATTAGACTTGGGAATTTTTTGAAAAAGATGGACTTGACGAGGGGGTGCTTGGTTTATTTTTTTAAATTACAATGCACTGAATTTTTATGAGCTTGGGATATAGATAGTTTTAAATGTTTCAAATGGGATAAAATAGTCCGTTTGGGATATAATATCCCATATGGGCTGTAAATTTACAGTGCAAAAATTGAAAAATTTTATTTTGGCTATAAATATCATAAATCCGCATCAGGACACTTAAAAAGGAATAACTTTTAGTTGACAAGTTTTCCTTTATGCCCATTGTTTAGGAAATTGATCACTAAAAAATTCCTAAACTTCTGGGGATCAATCTGAAAACTGTAAAGCATGTGTAGGGTTTCAGAAAAAACATTCTTACCAAAAGTTATTCCTTTTTAACTGTTTTGATGCGGATTTATGATATTGATTGCCAAAATAAAAATTTTCAATTTTTGCACTTTATAGCCCATTTGATATATTATATCCCAAATGGACTATTATATCTCATTTGGGCGATTGGTCCCAACCTGTTTATTCACCTGTTCATTCGGTGCAGATTTATCTATAATACCCGAATAAAAGTCATGGCAGAGGTCCGTTTATCTTTTACTACACATCATTATCAATCTTTCAGAACCAATGACCCTAGTTTAACATAATTATATTATAGCAATTACCATCTTTTCAGCTGTCAAAATCATGCTGACATTCACGGGATATAAAACGAAAGTTGAATGGTAGTTGAATACCGATCCCGATCAGAATTAAGACGAAGAAAAACAGAAAAAAAAAATCGAGGCGGGAGTAAAAAATCGGGGCGGGCGGGGATGAGAATCTAGGAATATATTTATTATGGCCTTAGAATTATTTGTACAGATAACAACTTTATTACTGTAGATATTAGACTTGGGATTTAATACACCGGCAAGGTAAAGATGGAGTTGACGAGTGGGGTGACCTGGTTTATTGATTTTTAAAGTACAATGCACTGAACATGTACACCTTAAGAGCTTGGGATATAGATAATTTTAAATGTTACTTTTTATATATGTTTGGGCAAGGTACATGTATATTTCTTAATTATGAATGAAATTTATTGTCATGCCTTTTAGTTTTTATAAAACAAAAGAAAAATCCAAGAAAATAAATTCACGATTTTTAAAATGGAACATTGGGACCTTGTTAAATGGTCTGTGGACGGAGCAATCTTATTGAAAGTGTACCTAGTTTTTCTACAAACTTCTAAACCATTTTTTTCAATATCTAGTATATATAGTACAACCTTTGATCTAAAAAGTACAATTATATAATGCTGAATCTGTTTCATTTCCCTTTTTTTTGTTTTTGCTTGTCCGGTTGTTTTGAAGGTATAATTTTTTTTTTATAGATAATAATTTCAATTATGTTTATAATGCATTGTTATGTTATATTGCTTGAACCTTAGTTAATCCTGACAAGATTTTATTTTCAGTTGTAAATATTTCAGACAAGGCTGTTAGGAAAAATAAACACACAACAGTGACTTCTGTACAGCAAGTTGACATAGTAGAGTCTGGTTAATCTATGAGTGATCTAGTTTCTTCAGAACTCCCTGAACATTTGCAATCTCTGTTTGATAGGTCTTGTAAGAGGTTATTTGAAAAAGAGAAATCTCAGTTGTTAGAATTACTGATACAATATCAGGATATTTTTGTCGGACCTGATGGTAGGTTTTCTAGAACAAATCTTGTGAAACATCGTATAGATACTGGTGATTCTACATGTTCTAAGCCTATTAAAATTCCACCACGTAGACTACTTTATGCTCAAAGAGAAATTGTAGGGAAAGAGATTTCAAAGCTGCTCAATAATGAAGTTATAGAACCTAATGATAGTCCTTGGTTACCTCCCTTGCTGTTAATTGATACGAAAGGTGGTTCTTGGAGATTTTGTGTGGAGTATAAGCAACTTAACTCGGTTGTGAAGAAAAACACTTATTGCCTTGCATTGCCGGTCGACAGGGGGTGATCAATCCTCTATATTACCTGATTCTACCTCTGTTGATTTCGAGGTCCATTTGCTCTGATCCAATTTTGTATTGTTTTATGGACATTTGAGCCTGAATACCGTTCGTCATATCCACATATTTCATTGATGAGTCACTTGATTCTTTAACTGGAGCTTCCTGGTTCAGTACACTAGATTTAGTTTCTGGGTATTGACAGATAGAAATGTCAGATAATAAAAAATCTAAAACAGCTTTCTCAAATAATTTGGGCTTGTTTCAGTTTAAAGTAATGCCCTCTGGCATGAGTAATGCCCCAAGGTGTTATGAGAGGTTAATTGAGTTAGTTCTTAGAAGTGTCGGATGGGAGAAATGGTAATGTTATTTAGATAACATTATTGTGTTTGGAAGTAGTTTTGACCAAGCTTTGAAAAAAAACTTGACCTAGTGTCTGATAGACTTAGGTCAGCAAATATGACCTTGAAACTCTTAATTGTGTACTATTTGAGAGAGAAGTGCCGTGTGGTGTCTGATAAAGGAATTTAGTGTGATCCCAGTAAAATCGAAAAAGTTAAAAAATGGCCTGTTCCTAGTAATGTCACGGAGTCAGAAGTTTCCTAAGTTTTAGTAGGATATTAAAGATGGTTTACTCTCGAGTTTTTTTCCCACCTTTGTGATATTTGACAAGAAAAGAGAAGAAATTTTGTTGGACTTCTGATTGTCAGATATCATTTGAGAAACTTTAGGAACTCCTTTGTTCAGCTCTTGTGTTAGCCTATCCTGATAATACCTCAGAGTTCATCTTAGACACAGATGCAAATTTGACAAGATTACATGTAGGTGCTGTTTTCTCTCAAGTACAAAATGGTGAGCAGGTCATCGCTCATGCTAGTAGGACTTTGAATGAATTCCAAGTCAGATACTGCACCACTTATGAGGAGATATTGGCAGTAGTTACTTTCTTTGGCCTGTATAGACATTTCCTTTGGGGTAGACATTTCACGGTTAGGACGGATCATGCTTCAGTTGTGTGGTTGAAGAGCTTAAAGAATCCAGATTATTGTCCTTCGCTTAGGTTGCTCCAGTGAGAACCGACCAATGGTTCAACTTGGCGGAGTCAGGGTCCCACAATTCTGATGATGATAATTGTGATGATAGTTATGATGTTGTACGTAACTGGTTGGATACTTGGTCAGTTGATAAACTCGGCAACAAGAAGAACCTACAAAACGGCAAATAATTAGATTAAAGTAAAGTTGCAATGTTAAACCTCCTAGGCATGTTGTTTTGGATGCTTTTTCTGACTTGAAAACATACTGGAGATTACGGGAATCTCTTGAAGTCAAAGAAAACTTGTTGTATTACAAGTTGTAGTCATTAGCTGAGAAGAAGTATTTATTGTTAATTGTTCCTAGAGATATTAGATCTACGATATATTTGATGAACTTTATGAGAATAAAACTGCTGGTCACTTGGGTAGAGACGTACCATTAAGTCTATTAAGCGCAGGGTATATTGGCCTGGTATGTCTTCAGACATTTAACGTTGGTGTAGAGAGTGTGATGTTTGTGCCAGAGCAAAAGCTGGTCCAGATCTTGGGAAGGCATCTCTTCACCAATCAGTTGTAGGTGCTCCTTTAGATAG
Organism: Saccostrea cuccullata; assembly: GCF_032062105.1. Classification (NCBI taxonomy): domain Eukaryota; kingdom Metazoa; phylum Mollusca; class Bivalvia; order Ostreida; family Ostreidae; genus Saccostrea; species Saccostrea cuccullata. Next base: position 58,352 of record NW_026931262.1, on the reverse strand, counting down.
GTTTCATGTATATCTCTAAACGAACAATTCAAAAGTGAAGAAAATTATTATTACAATGTTTAAGAATTAGTTTGGAATGACTTAGGCATCTGGTATGAATATTTTTTATTGTGGTTTTGAATGAAAAGCTCGTGATTATCTGTTTGATTTTTTTTATTTGTCAAACACTTGTTTATTTTTGCCAGGTTTTACCCGGGTCTCATCACGTGGGTCGGATAGATCATGTACCTGTGGCGGGACAAACAGCGGCTGATCCCGACAGAGTAGAACACCTGAGGAAGAAGTTCCCACTGCAATACATAGAACTGGAGCCTGGTAGATCATTATATGTGATTAGAGAGCAAAAACGGAATACAAATAAATATATCGGTTATCATTCTTACCTATAATTCCTCGGATAACATGTATTGCACAATTAACCAAAATTGTTTACAATAGAATAAAAAATGAATTTTAAGAAGATATCTTATTTCAAGAAAAAATATACTTCAAATTTAAAATAAGATTGAAATGAATTTATAGTCATTTCGTACACGAGGTTCCTACTAATAGTACAACAATAAATTACCTGTAGGCGACGCTTTCTTCATGCACAGTAACGTCCTCCACAAGAGTGATCACAACAACAGTCCCAGCAGACGATGGCTGTTTATCATGGCCTACAACAAAGCTACCAACAACCCGCTGGAAAACTTGACGGGACCATTTCCAAGATACACTCCACTATCCAAGGTTTTCAATAATTATTTATTTTTTAAACTTTCACAAAAAGGATAGAAATTAACATTAAATGTTCCATTTTTTTAGTATTCAAACCCAATTTCGAGGTTCACCATCATTTTCACAATTGACGTTTGAATTGACAAATGACTAAGATGAGATAATTACTTTTCAGGTTCCTAATTCTGCTTTACTGGATTGCCAAAACCTATCGGATTTTTCTGGAAAAGACTTTCTTGACCCCACAAAGGACAAGAATGTGAAGGCAGATAGAAATAATTAAAGATTGTGAATAACCGGTACTGTTATCCGGAAATCTGTACGTCGACTGGTTCAGACTTCAAACACAGAAACTTTTATCAAACAGAAATGATGGGCCTGAGTTGTTTTGGTAATGACTACTCATCTGTCATTGTCGATCGCCTGAATTCATTATCATATTTGAATACAGGTTCAAATCAAATAAAGCATTAATATGATAAATAAATGTAAATAAAACTAGACACTACAATCAATGTTCACATTAAAAACTTTTTTAATAAATTTAAAAAAGAAGGAAAGTTTTAGCGTGTTGTTATACAATGAAGTTAGCATGCAGAGATTGTTATGTATACGGGTTTTGACAAATTTGAACAGGTGTATCAGACAGTAATGTCATGACTAAGGCAAGTAAGGAAGGCCATGTAAGTTCTTACTGGGTCATGAACACAGTGTGGAATAAGATAATGCAAATGTGCAATAAGGTTTAAGAATTTTTCTTTTTCACCTGTGGGGTCAAATCGCGTCATAAAATATTTCAAATTTGTTTTTTTCTTTTTTCTTTTCTTCCTTTTTTAAAACAGAACAAACAATTTTTTTATCCTCTCTTTAAAAATCAGAATAACTTTATCAAGATCTTTATTTAGACCGATGTCAATGAATGTGTCACAACAATTCCACTCTGCATTCGATACGCAAGAGCATGGTCTACGTATGAACGATTTCTAAAACGAGATAAATTATTGAAAAGAAGAAAACACTTGGTGTGGCCTTCAACTCGACATTTAGATATATCGACGACGCATTGTTAATTAACAAACAAGATAAATTATTGACAAACAAGTTGATGAAACAAGAATATCAGCAGTCTCATTTAAAGTAATCATTAAGTAAGTTCTATGGTCGATACAATGACCTTGTCAGCAAATACAATTTATCATTGAGTCAAATGCTGACAGACGTGTTTTATACTTTTTGTAAGTCCATTATTCATACACAGAATTGACGACGGATTTTTCCGGTATTTCTCGATCATGATAAGGAGCATACGGCGGTTGTGACCGGTCTGCAGGGGATGCTCACTCCACCATGGCACCCGATCTGATGTTTTGAAGGTCCGTGTTTGCTCTACTTCTACTTTTTATTGTTTTCTGGACTTCTAATCTTGAAAACTGTTCGTTATCTCCATATGTTTTATCATAAATAATCTAACTTTTATATTTATTTCCAATCAAAGAGATAAGATAATTTTCCTCCAACTGTGTCCTTTTTATTTTGTTTTACTTTGAAAAAAATACTCTATTTTTGAAAAGAATATGAAGAAATATATGGAGATAGGGAGCAGTATGTAAGCTAAAAAGTCTATTAAATAACAAGTCAGGAACAGAGCAAACAGGGACTTCTCAAGCATCAGAGGTCGGATCAGGTGCCATGGAGTAAACATATCCTGTCAACCCGTCACTTAATATCATGATCGAGAAAATGAACAAAACAGCGCAGCCTTATTACATGTATTTGCATGAAAAACATTGTGTCAACATTCGGTGTGATTAGATTGTATTTGCTGACAATGTCGTTGTATTGACCATAGTATTTGCGAAATGTTTGACTTTACAGGAGATTGTTGGTATCCTTGTTTCAACAACTATAATTTGTTCTATAAGTTTGTCGACTGTTGGACACAAAGCAGTAGGCTCTTGCGTATTCCAGATCAACTGGTAGGCTGAAACTCCAGCATATCGGATGATAGTGTTTAACTGCTACAGAACAAAGAGAAGTTGATGATAGAAAATTCGAAGTCATCTATAAAAAAAGTTTGAAAGTTTTAAAAATGTATCTCAAGTATTGCTTTATTTAGAATCATAGGCACATAAAAGGTACCATGTTGTATAACATTTGAAAACATTATTTTTCAACTTGTTTTACAATATGAAAAGAAGAAAAGAACAACTTATCACTCAACAAGTACATGTTACAAGTAAAAAGTTCCCAATTCTAAAATGTACCCTTGGCTTTGCCAATCTCTGAATATTCCAAATATGTACAATGTGTGTCGGGTTGTAATGGTCATCTTTAGAGGCAGGCTAGGTAAGATCGCTTTGTAGAGAAGACTTCTCATCTGTAACAGAATTTAAATATCTCGTACGATTTTTCATTTGCATTGTATAATTTCTTGTTTGTATTTTATGATCATTTTTAATTTGTATTGTATAATTTTTTCCTTTGTCTTGTATTATTTTGTCTTTGTATTGTGCATGTATTGTTCATGTGAATTTGATAATTTTCATTTGTATTTCATCCGAGGACTTTCACGTTTATTTGTTTCTTTACAAAGGATCTCATTTGAATACAAAAGAAAAATTATCGAACAAAAATGATATATATGTTAAGCACATTTTACAACAACTCTTAAACTAATATAACTGCCCTAAGTGAAGAAATATTGATATAGAAAGCACAAAGAAATTCACTTTTACGTGGATACCCACTTCCGCCCCAGCCCGGAGTTGAACTCTCGACCTTCGGAATCTGTCTCCTAGCAGTGCAGGAACAGCGCGCTAGACCGCTCGGCTATCTAGGCAAGTCAAAAAACTTGCTTTCGATGCCGATGGAATTCTCGCTGCGCTGTCCTACACTACACGGTCATTGAGAATAGAAGTGAGATACAGTTATTGTCTGACGTCTTGGCGTCAGACAGTACTAGATTTAACCAGGGCTTATTTATGCAGTCGTTCCATGAATTGTTTAGATAGCTCGATGGTGGAAATTTCGATACATGCATAATTTCCGAAGACGCATGCCGTTCGGCCAAGGAGGAAATGCGCTTTTAATCTTTTATTTACTTAACTGGGCACGTGGTCAAATTTATTCTCTTAGTTGCCTTGCTCCCACTATAGTAAAAATAAAACTCCAATCCAGCGATTACATTTTGGACGATTACAGGTAAATTAGTTTGCGTCTTCTTGTTTTGTTTCTTTTCCTACAGACTTCAGAAATACATCCATCAATTAACAGCAGGGGAATGGTCATCATACTTCTAAGATTGTTATCGCTGTTTATACGCGCCGGCCATTAAGTGATCTGACAAACAAAGATCTTCCCACTGATATCATTATTAAGGTCTTCCGCTCAGGCGGAAGACCTTTTACTGATTCTGATGGTTAAGATTATTCTTATTATTCTTTTTTTTTTCTTTTTCCTAGACGCCAACTTTGAGGCCTCATATTTCACTCATTTCTTGATGGATTTTGCTCAAATTTTCAGAGTTGATGGATGTTACTAAACTCTATCAGAATGTTATCTAAAATTTAAAAAGTCACTTCCGGTTTTGAGTTATTTCCCTTTAAACGAAAATTTATAGGCTTTCGTTTCCAGACAAAGGCTCAGAGACGGCTAAAGCTGGAGCAAAAATTCTACTGATTTTAGATAATAGAAGGATTGAAGTTGTGCATAGTGGTTTTTGTTTTTCGATTTCTCGATTCAAGATGGTGTTATATAGGGGTCAAAAATAGGAATGCCTAAAAGAGCGAAAATTTACACATTTTTTGCTTTTTATCTTCTAAACTAAAAATATTTTGTTAAAACATATAGAACAAAATTTGTGCAAAATTACAAGATCTTTTGAAAGATATCTCGAAAAAAGGGCTGACCCCTAAATTAAGGGATCTAGAGGGGCCAAAAGTTTTTTCCAGGTATCTCAAAAAGTATTGAGAATTTGTTATACATCCAAGAAGCAATGTTGTTTAAAATGTCAAGCTTAATCTAATGAAGTCGTCAAAATGCGTCCGGCGACGTCACTTCCGGTCAAACCGGAAGTAGTCAGAAAATGCATATTTTTGCTGTTCTTGACAAGTTTTGGGGTAACATATATCACAAGAAGCACAAAACTTAATTTTCTGTCCAGCGACATAACTTCCGGTCAAACCGGAAGTAGCCAAAAATAGCTTATTATTTAAGGTTTTGATGCAGAATTGAAATTATAAAGTGACTGGAGACGACAAAGCTCATTGCTTTCTTTTTGCTGACGTCACTTCCGGTCAAAACAGGACGGAAGACCTTCTCGTTGCTTTGCAACGAGCTTTGCTCTAGTTTACAAACTTCATTTTATTTTGTTTGTTGAATAAAGAAAACAGTAAGGTCATTTACCATACAAAACATTACCTGAACAATGCAAGAGCCTAAATTTAATGCTCTATTTGTGTAAGTTAGTGTGTTATATATATACTGTACGTATGTAAAATCATAAATGTTAGTGGCTTTGCCTCACCACAATTTTACCTCGGTTACATCTATAATTATAACATAAACAGGTTATAACATAAATCGATTTAATCATGTACAAGTATGAGATATTATATATTCAGATTTTTTTATTTCACGAACGAAAAAGTGGTAAAGTTTTTTTTTCTTGAAATATTATATAAAAATTGTTGTTTTCGTGTTTTTATGCCAAGAAATCACGTCAAATTTTCCAAACAATGGAGTCAATAAAAGTGTAATTGATGCATTCACACATATTTCCCTGGCAAGACAATTACGGCAACAGATTTCAAGGGGTGGATCCTAGGTTTTCAGCTTTCTTAGTTAAAGAAAAATAAACTTGATACATTCCACCTTTTATTTCTATCATTGATATTTTCACTTTTAAATGAAAATATTTACATAGCCAATGTTTTGATATAGAAATACGTCAAAATTTTAAAGGCAGCTTATTTTTAATGAGGAATTAGTTTATTATAATTAATCTAACTTTCTTTTTCCTTTATTTTACTCTTTTAACAGTATTTGATTTAGATGCCCCATCCCCACCCCCAAAAAAGGGTGTGTATGCAAGGGTTCTAAATAAAAAGTATTCTACCTATGTTTTAACAGGCACGTAGCATTGTTTTTAAAGTGGGGGAGGGGGCATCCAGAGAAAAAAATTACTTACCTGTAAAAGCTGACAAGCATTCAAAAGAGAGAGAGAGAGGCTTTGTAGAAGCGTGGGGGGAGGAGGGTTAGTGGTCAACTTTTTGCAAGGCCAACTTCCTTTCACTTCAATTTTTTTTTTTTTTTTTTTTTTTTTTTTTGCATACAATACTACATTTCCTTGATATCACTTTACTCTTTACTGAGGATAGAAATTGGGGGGGGGGGGGGGGGGGGAGAACCAACTTTTCAATGGATATTTTCTATAGTAAAGGTAATGTTGTTGAAAAAGGGATCAGAACCTCCCCCCCCCCCCCCCCCTGTTACTACGTGCTTGTTTAAACCCAGTAAATCTTAAAATTAAGACCCCTCCCTCAAAACTGCTGACATTAATTGCCTCACGCGTACATCTCCCTGGGGAATAATCACCGATTAATGTTAATTCGGCATTTATTGAGTTCGCTCTCTGGATAGAATGTGTAAGTTTTCTTGAGATTACTATTTTACTGTGTAAACGATCCATAAATTTTAATGACAATGGTATAGACCAGTTGTTATATCATGGTATGTCATAAAATGGTTTAAAATCAAAATGAACTTGAGTAATTGAAAAATATGTATTTAAATTAAAAAATAATTTCTGTTGACATTAAGTAGTCTGAAACTCATTGTTGGAAATAACATTGTATTTGGTAATTTTTTTTTTTTACATGCTATACCCCTTTTCCACAGAAAAAATGTTATGAAATAAAATTATGTTCAGTTGTGTTCATTAAATTCATCTTCACCATGATTTAAGAGAAATTGAGCTGCCATGGCAATATTGATTACTGATGGTCATTTAAAGATGGATTACCGAACTAAAAAAATTGTAAAATATATATGTAAGACTCTAAAGTCCGATGGTGACGCCAAAGTCCGATGGTCTCGCCAAACCACGATGGTCTGCGCCAAACCCCGATGGCTCATTGTCTTTACGGGCGCCAAAGTCCGATTGCCACGCCAAAGTCCGATGGCTCGTTTCCTATGAGACGCGCGACGCTAAAGTGCGATGGTCTGACACGCCGAAGTCCGATGGTGCGGATGAACAATCAACGTTTATGACGTCACAATAATCCAACGTCAATCCTTGACGCCGTTGTCCTGCATTCAAAAGCAATCATTTCTGAATTCGTCCTTGAACACAATTTTTATTATTGATTTTGCTTATTGCTTGCACCTTCTAGAGATATTCTGCGGGATGTGGAGGCCGGTGTAACGACGAAAAGTGACCCCCGTAGAATATTGACCGGGAGTCATTTTTCTACGTAGAAATTTGACCCCATGGTCAATATTCTACGTAGAAAAATGACCCCTTTTTCTGTAGAAATCATGGCCTTGGGGTCATATTTCTACGTGTGCATTGTAGAAAATTGACCCCGTAGAATAATGACCCCCTGTCATTTTTTATGCCAAAACAATTCATTTTAGAAGGTATATTCTTATTAGGCATATGCAAGCGGGTAATATCAAGCTGACTTATTCTTTAAAGTGTTAATTTCTGAAGCCTTTCAAGCTAAGATAACGAAATCAAAGCGATAAAATACCTTGCATTAATGTTACAAACTGTTTATCCACTAGAGGAAAACGGTATCAAAATGTTCTAACCCAAAGGCTATATAAGAGCAAAGATACAAGAATTCATAGAAACTTTTATTAAATTTTATACCAGTAATTTTATACCAGTAAATAAGTATCTACAGTTGCCATTTTAATTTAAAAAAAAAAGGTTATTTCCAAACTTCCGCCAGAGTTCGTTTGTACCAAACCAAATCTCAAATCTCTGTGTGCGGAGAAGCAGAGGACTATGGGTAGTATGGGTCATTTCTAGCTGACAGTATGGTGTCAGTAAGAAAAGTTTCCGTTATTAGTCAATAATGAATCTTTTTGATTTTACCCTGAATACATAATTTTTCAAAAGTTTAAAGTTTTTTATCCATATTTTTAAAACGGGAACAAAAAAGTTTTCCAACATAGAAAAATCGTATAAAAATATTTGATTTTCTATGAATGAAGTTTCAAACTTCTTTTTAAAAAAAAGGGATAATATAATTTGTAAAAATAAGTACCAAATTAAATTGCCTCTGACCTTTATGTATGATACAAGGAAAACAAAAAGTGGTTAGCTCAAAACCTGTAATATGTCTTTTGTCCTTTGCTAGTGTTAACAAAATAGTGATTGTAGCATAAAACATGATTAACTAAAAAAAAATAATAATACTAAGTTTCCATCTTTCAAAAAAAAAGCACATGTAGTATCCTTTTCCCCGTTCTATCATGTACAGAAAAATACATATGGTGATTTTAGGAGTTTTTTTAAAAATAGAAAAAAAAAAATTTAGATGATGAAAAAGTTGTTACTTTACATGATATACTTATGCCCCCATAAACGAAATTTCCGGGGTTTTGCCCCTGTAAACGAAGTGTCTGGGGTATATAGCATTTTACCTGTCCGCTTGTCTGTTTGTATATTTTTCCGCAAAACATGAATCTCTGAAGGTTGGACTATTTTTCACTCAGGTGTAAATTTTCGCCAGTTTTGGAGAAATTTGTAACATCATAAAAAGTTCTTGATGTGTATTGCATTTCCTGTATATAAAGTAAAAAGTATAGTAATATATAAGGTAGTAAAAAAGTATGTATTTCAAAGCAGAATAAATGCATACAGATGTATATGTAAGTTTAAAGCTAAGAGCCAGTGGAATTGAATTTATATAGGTAAACAATGTTGCTATCGATGTTTGGAGGTCCGTGTTTGCTCTGCTCCTATTTTTGTATTGTTTTATGGACTTTGATATTGAATACTGTTCGGTATCTCCATATCCCTTTTTCTTGCTTTTGTGCTATTTTTTTTCTTGCAAGAATTTTCAAAGATTATAGTAATTAGAAACGTATCATGCCATTTTCGGAATAAAACCTTTGAATGAAAAAAAAAATATATATATAATCATAACTTATGTTCTCGATGAATAAATATTCATTGGGATTCTGCAAGCAAAAAATATACCCATACCAGATACATGCATTGGTTGTGATGCTACGTTTAAGATATGCAATTGAATATAAGATGGAAAGGATAAGATTGCATTAAAAAATCCCCCCTACTTGGATTTGAAAGTATGAAAAAATCAGGAGACACATATACAAGGTTTTATTGTATAAAATATAGGGGGTCAAATTTCTATGAGGGTCATTTTTCAACGTGTGTGAAGTCGTAGAATTAATGGTTTGGAATGTTTTTCTACAGTCGAAAAATGACCCTACTTGTCGTAGAAAATTGACCGGGGGGTCATTTTTCTACGTAGAAAATTGACCCCCCGGTCAATATTCTACGGGGGTCACTTTTCGTCGTTACACCGGTCCTTCGGATGAGACCGTATAAACCGAGGCCCCGTGTCACAGTAGGTGCTGGCACGAAAAAGATCCCTCCCTGCTTAATGGCCCTAAGTGCCGAGCATAGGACAAAATTTGCAGCTCTCCACCAGCAAATGGTGGCGTCTCCATATGAGTGAAAAATTTTCGAGAGGGACGTTAAACAATATACAACCAATCAATCAATCTAGAGATATAAGGGTTAGTCCTCGCACACCACTCGATTGATTTGGGGTTAGTCCTTGCATTGCACAACCCGAGTGAATTAGGGTTAGTCCTCGCACCAAAGTCGAGTGATTAGGGTTAGTCTTGCCCCAACTCAAGATATTTAGGTTATTGTTAATACACACTTTTCGAGCGTTAGTCTCGCACCTGCCTGAGAGTTAAGGGTTAGTTTTCGCATTTATTTATACTTATTCTAAAGACCTTTGCATGTCGCGGCATTGAGGTTTGGGCGCAGTGCTACTATGACGTCATAAACGTTAATTGTTTTCCGCACCGTCGGACTTTGGCGTGTCAGACCATCGGGGTTTGGCGCAGACCATCGGACTTTGGCGTGACCATCGGACTTTGGAGTCCCATCGCACTTTGGAGTCCTACATATATAAATCTTGATTTCTTTCCCGCTTTGTGAATTTAATTAAGCAAATCACGTCAGACGAGCTTTTTAGGAAAGCTAATACTTGTTTGGACATTAGTTTTGACAGAGGATTGTTATCAATACACGTTGTAATGAAATTAATTATTATTTATAAAGCACATTTTACAACAACTCTTAAACTAATATAACTGCCCTAAGTGAAGAAATATTGATATAGAAAGCACAAAGAAATTCACTTTTACATGGATACCCACTTTTTTTTAAATATAAAAAATACAAATAAGAATGTCTAGAAAACAACTTAAAAATTGTAGAATACGAATGAAAAATTATAGAATACAAATGGAAAATTTTGAAATACAAATGAAAAATTGTAGAATACAAATGGAAAATTATACAAATAGATAAAAAGCTATAGAATACAAATAAGAATTATAGAATACAGATGGAATAATCAATATACAATATGAACGGAAAAGATCGAATTGACATGCCATATTTATTTGCTTTAAAATATGTGTAACCCTTTTCTGTTGTCTATAATAACTCGTATGAAAGCCCAACAGCATAAATTTTTATTATATATACTATCAAAATATTCCACTCAGTTAAATGTATTGTACAATTAAACATAATCACCAGATGAAGAAATACATTTTTTTGAAGATCGTACATACATGTGTAAATCGAAGCTGACTATTTTGGATTGACCATTTTTGTGGCCAAGGTGTAGCTGTTGCAGACCTGTACCTACGTGAACCAGAAATAAGTATTTGTCTGCAACCTTTCAGGTATTTTTAATTAACCCAAAACCCTGATCCTTTTGTCTCATTCAACTATTCTTCTCTGTTCCTAAGTTATTTTAGATATAATACATAATATAAAATATTACATGTAGCAGTATTGTGTGCAGTTCTGAAGTTTCCTGATTTTATGCCATTATTCAATTTTTTTTTTTTGAAGCAGTTTTTTTGTATATTCTATGTCTTGTCTTTAACTCTTAATGTACGGAGGGTAATCGTGTTCAAAAATCCAGACTTGTGAGTTTGTAAACGCAATTTTGTACTATTGTAAATCCAAACTTGTAATCGTATCAGTTTCATGGTATACATATGTAAGTAGGTAATTCAGACATCCAAGCATGTAGTTCCGAAAATACAGCTGTGTTGACTTTAAGTTCAAATTACGAATGTATGTATCTTTGATGTTGTAAACTTTGTTTTCCGGAATTTATATTTCAGCGCTCTAAGTAAAACACAAAGACAAATTCACAACTCTACAAATGTAAAGTCTACATGTTTGTCGAATTTTGATTACGAGAAACTATGCAGGGGTGTCGGTGCTATAAATTCTTTTTACTATTCTTATTTTATTATTTTTTTTTATTATTACATTTTTCCAAATTAAGTAAATTCTAACGACTTCATTTTTTTTCTTATTTTAGTTCTAACTTCTTGTTTATATTTTCCAGTTTTATTCTATCTTCTTCATGCCCGTAGGATCAGGGAAGGGGGGTGTACCGTGCGCTCAATAATTTTGCCGATATATAGAGTACTATAGAAAACATACATGTAGCTACTATATGCTTGCGTCCCCTCAATAAAAAAGTCTGATGATTTCTTTTTAATGGAAGGGGGGGGGGTTAGTTGAAAGTGTCCCCATCTGAAAATTTGTGGCTTTGTCACCCCCCCCCCCCAACTGAAAATGCTTGATTAATTCTACATGCATTAGAGAGAGTAGGATTTTCACCCGAAAAATTGAATCTGATTTGGGATTTTTGTAACAGAAATCCTACTCTGTAGTCGTGTTATACAAAATCAAATGAATCTTGATAACTTGATATCAAACTCATTTAAAAAACAAAAGGCTGATTATCCAGTAATTAAGCACTTTGACAGAAGTTTAAGAGAATTAGAAAACAAAGATATTCCATTCATTTACCAAATTCCCAGAATTTTCAGACAAATTCTTGCAATAGAATTCAAGAAACGGTCCGAAAAAATCTTGTCTACAGATAAACGGACAAACAGACGTACATAGTGATTTAAATATACCCCCAACTATAAAAATATGCCCTCGAAGAACAAAAACATAAATAATATGTTATCGACTAGGTAGTGCTACTGCCCAAACGAAATACTAGTAGACTGAATTACAGGTCAACATCTCTATATCTGTAGCAAAAAGGATCTGCCATGATCCTCCTCACAGTTTTCACTTCTTTCAAATTCTTTCTACCCTTTTCTCTCAAATAGAATTTGGATTAAAAATTAACAATTCATACAACCATGGATTATAAAGTTTTCTGACTTTATAAGTGACAGTGTAGTCAATTATATTGGAATCCTCTGAAATCAAAGAAGAGTCCTCTTATTTTATCAATCAAAATGGTCTTTCATCTGTTGTAAATTCTAAAAATCCATTCGCTGGAAGGGAATGTCTTCTATTTAAAGCATTTTAATGATATACAACTACGACGTATAAATCTACTATGATACTGATGTCTTATCTTGTGCAGAAGCATGCATCTCTTATCTCAATAGATAAACCACTCATAATTAAGTATAGTTTTTAAAGGTAAAGGATTTAAAACCTGCAACTACAAGCTTTGACATTTTTAAAATATATTTACATATATTAGAAATATTCATCTGCTATTGTTGGAAGGTTATTTTTGAAATCTTGGTATTACAAGTGTGAAAATTATCTTCCCCCCAACTTCCAATTTGTTGGTTTTATACAATTTCTTAGTCAACATCACTTATAAACCGGCCTTTCTTTTTATCTGAAGAAGGCTTTATTCAGTCAATAAAAGAGCAGTAAATATACCTTGAGTAATTGTCATGAACAGTAAACAATCATTTTTGAAACTAAGTTTCTTCAATAATCAGCATCTTAAATCAAAGGAAGCAACACTCGTCTCTAACATTTTTTGACTAATGACCAAGTGTAGTAAAGTGAATTTATTTTAACCCCGAAACGTCTTCAGTTTCCCTTTACATGTAGCATATCTTGTGCACATATTTATTATTCTGTTAAAAGCTTCCAATATTTACAAACGAGTAGATTTCTGATAGAAATTTTACAAATGATAATGCGCAGCTCAATTAAGGAAATAGATTTTTTATCCACAAGAGCAATCTTGAGTTTTTCATCATATTACTATCATTAATGTTCAAGTTATCTCCCCCTAACCTTCTACTCAATGATTTTATGCAAATTCTCGCTAATCTTAACTTTGGCTCAGACCATTTAATATATAAGGCTTTAGTCAATCGAGAGAAGGTTAGAAAGCCACGTGAGTGCTAATCAAGAACTTTGTGACACTGAGTACCACTCACTTACAATGTATCAAAGTGATTGACAAACCAACGGTACATTGCCAAAGGCCACTCAAATCTTGGAAGATAACATGGTTAAATTATACATTCTTTCTTAACAGTGCCCTTTTCTTTACCAGTATCATGCATGAAATATATATTTACAAATTCAAAATCATGTTTGATAGAATGTTTCATGGTTCTGTCAGGAAATGAACGGTACACATAGTGAATATGCCTTTCCATTGGTTTCCGATGCTCGTAGATAATGAGCTGATTTTTGTTTTATCTTTTTATATTGATAACGGTCAGAAAAGTCGTGAGTATCAGATCATTGGCCTTGTCGTGATTTGCATTTTGCCCCTTAAGGCGTTTAATTTTTCTAAATGTTTATACAAAATTGAAGAGAATGCTATTTCTGTCTATTTGTAATGGTGTTTTTCAGGTTTCATGCATTTCACTCGCCCCAGTAAATCAAAATTAATACCAGTATAAGTCACTTTGTGTTTAAATATATTACATCAAAATATTTTCGATGCATTGCCAATGAAATTAAAAAGAAACAGAATTACGTGCAAAGCTGGGGGAAGGTCTTTTACCGTGAATTACAGGTTAACATCTATATATCTGTAGCAAAAAGGATCTGCCATGCTCCTCCTCACAGTTTTCACTTCTTTCAAATTCTTTTTACCCTTGTCTATCTTATATAGAATTTGGATTAAAAATTAACAATTCATACAGTCATGGTTTATAAAGTTTTCTGACTTTATAAATGATAGTGCAGTTAATTACTGTAAAATCACATATTTTCGTGGGGTCAAATTTTCGTGGTTTGAGAAAAATCTGTTGGTTCGTGGAGATTTTATTTCGTGGACCAAGAATTAATGAGTACTTTTGTATGTAACATTTTTACATTTCGTGGTGGACATGAATTCGTGGGTCTCGTCATACCTCGAAAACAACGAAAATTCAACCCCACGAAAATTTGTTTTCACAGTATATTGGAATCCTCTGAAATCAAAGAACAGTCCTCTTATTTTATCAATCAAAATGGTCTTTCACCTGTTGTAAATTCTAAAAATTCATTCGCTGGAAGGTAATGTCTTCTATCTAAAGCATTTTAATGATATACAACTACGATGTACAAATCTACTATGATATTGATGTCTTATCTTGTGTAGAAACATGCATCCCTCTTATCTCAATAGATAAACCACTCATAATTAAGTATAGTTTTTAAAGGTAAAGGATTTAAAACCTGCAACTACAAGCTTTGACATTTTTAAAAATATATTTACATATATTAAAAATATTCATCTGCTATTGGTTGAAGGTTATTGTTGAAATCTTGGTATTACAAGTGTGAAAATTATCTTCCCCCAACTTCCAATTTGTTGGTTTTATACAATTTCTTAGTCAACATCACTTATAAACCGGCCTTTCTTTTTATCTGAAGAAGGCTTTATTCAGTCAATAAAAGAGCAGTAAATATATCTTGAGTAATTGTCACGAACAGTAAACAATCATTTTTGAAACTAAGTTTCTTCAATAATCAGCATCTTAAATCAAAGGAAGCAACACTCGTCTCTGATATATTTTGATCAATGACCAAGTGTAGTAAAGTGAATTTATTTTAACCCCGAAACGTCTTCAGTTTCCCTTTACATGTAGCATATCTTGTGCACATATTTATTATTTTGTTAAAAGCTTCCAATATTTACAAACGAGTAGATTTCTGATAGAAATTTTAACAAATGATAATGCGCAGCTCAATTAAGGAGCATGATTTTTTATCCACAAGAACAGTCTTGAGTTTTTTTTATCATATTACTATCATTGATGTTCAAGTTATCTCCCCCTAACCTTCTACTCAATGATTTTATGCAAATTCTCGCTAATCTTAACTTTGGCTCAAACCATGTACTATATAAGGCTTTAGCCAATCGAAAGAAGGTTAGGAAGCCTCGAGAGTGCTTCTCAAGAACTTTGTGATACTGACTTCCACTCACTTACAATGTATCAAAGTGTTTGACAAACCAACGGTATATTTCAGAAGGCCACTCAAATCTTAGAAGATAACATGCTTACATTAGACATTATTACTATCATTAATGTTCAAGTTATCTCCCTATAACCTTCTACTCAATGATTTTCTGCAAATTCTCGCTAATCTTCACTCAGGCTCAGACTATATACTATATAAGGCTTTAGTCAATCGGTAGTAGATAGCTTCGAGAGTGCTTACAATGTATCAAGAACTTTGAGATACTGAGTTTCACTCATTTACAATGTGGCAAAGTGTTTGTCAAACAAACAGTACATTTCTAAAGGCCACTCGAATCTCAGAAGATGACAAGTAACATTTATGCAAAGCATCAAATCCGGCGCGAACAAAAGTTAGCATTAAAAAAAATCTTTCACAATTTTAAAAGCGTCCATGCAAGGAAAGCACGCCAAGATATTCAAATATGAAATAGTTAAATCATTTTCATTTCAGGCTGTGTTCAAATCAAAATAAATAATTTTTAAAAATAGACATTTTACCGCATTTGCTCATAAATAGATTCATAGATGTAAAAAAAAGTCAACGATGAATGGCAAGAATGAAGATGTAGGCCTCTCAAGATGTACCCTGGATCTTTGTCACGCGATAATGCCCATGGTTTCTGCAGAGTAGGCTATGCTGCAAGAAGCCGCGGTGCAAAATGTAGAAAACATATCTTTGTGTCATTTGCAGCTGTAGAGCAAATTCATAACATTTTTTACAAGTTTGAAAAGCTTTTCGAATTTTATTAACCTTGCACTTTTACCATGTCATTATTATCCGCAAAATCATGAAAATTTCCTTTCATAGCTTTGTTACAACGCGAAATGTAATAACAACGCGAAATGTAATAAACCTGGATTATTACATTTTGTGTTATTACATTTTGCGTCGAAATCAACGCAGAATGTAATAACGCAAAATGTAAAATCATATTTTGGAGAATTATTACATTTTGCGTTATTACATTTTGCGTCGAGATCAACGCAAAATGTAATAACGCAAAATGTAATAACACGATTTTTGGATTATAACATTTTGCGTTGTTACATTTTGCGTCGAGATTAAGCAAAAGGCAGAAACGCAAAATGTAATAACACATTTTTTCGTCTACCAGATTGAGTACAATTTTCAATAGTGTAATGGCCCATGAAAAGAAAATAAAACAAAAGAAAAAAAGAAAAAGAAAGAAATATTTCAATTTCTTACAAATAATATTTTTTTTAATATATTGATTAAATTAGTTACATGTATTCTAAATCAGTTCAATAAATGCATTCATATAAAATGTGTTGCAAATTAGAAACGTGCATCTGTGGACAAGGTTGTTTGGGGTATTGACCTGTGTGCTTTTGCTTTTTTATATACAATTGCAATGAATTTTTAAAAAAAACATTCATTTGTACTAGCAGATGTAAATGTATAGCGAGATTCCATCCTATAATAAAACGGATTGTTTCTGCTTGTCCACAGTAATACAATAATAAACATACGAAGTAAACATCCCCGCCTTATCGCTGCCCCTCCGATCCTCGCTTGACACACACATACACATCTATTCATTTGTTAATCAATGTATACGTGACGAAAATGCATATCAAGAGCTTTTAATGAACCTATGGTCAATCTTTGTTAATTAAATATGTTTTATTGGTTAGAAATTTAAAAAGACTATAAAATATGCCAATCAAAGTTAAATTAATTCCTTATAATCAAGTACAGTGTATTCAATATAACTAAAATCAGAGTCAGAAAAACAATACATTTTGATGTAGTTATGTCCAGAAAAAGCCCTAACGTTGATCTCATTGTTTTAGTTCAAAATATTTTTACAGCGCATTTCCCATGTTGGTTACATGTATGTATTTGAATCAATTTTATGATATTTTTTCTTCAACGGAATCAAAAATATTAGTTATATTTTGTTTTATTACATATTGTTTTATTACATTTTGCGTTGTCTTCAGTGCAAAAATAAAATAACGCAAAATGTAACAACGAAAAGGCACGTTTTTACATTTTGCGTTGATCTCGATGCAAAATGTAATAACGCAAAATGTAATAATCTAAAAGTTGTGTTATTACATTTTGCGTTATTACATTTTGCGTTGATCTCGACGCAAAATGTAATAACGCAAAATGTAATAATCCAGGTTTATTACATTTCGCGTTGTAACATAGCTTGTAAAACACACTCCCAGGCTGGGGAGTATCTATTGTAAACTCTTTTTATATAACCATTAATTATCAATTAATGTGATGAAAAATGATAATAAAATAGAGATATAATAACAACAATTTATACTTAGTTTTTAAAGCATGCCTTTAAAATATATTATTCATGATTTTTTTTTGTTATCATTTAAGAATTATTTTCAATATTTTATGATATTCAATTGTGATTGAATAATGATTTAAATAAACTTGAGCGGTGGTCTAAACAGTGGTTATTGAAATTTAATCCTATGAAAGCCATGGCTGTATTTTTTAGTACTAAGAAAAATGTAGATTTACCATGGCTAAAATTTCAAGACTGTTCTTTAGATTTTGTATCATCACATAATCACTTAGGTATTCTCTTTTCAAACGACCTTACTTGGTCAGCGTATATTGATTCAATTGTGACCAATGCATATAAAAATTAGGTCTACTTAAAAAAACTGCAGTTCAGGGTCATTGCTAAAACTTTATCTCTTTTAAATACTACTTTTACGAGACCTCAGTTAGAATACGCAAATGAAGATTGGCGTGGGTGTTCTAGTCAAGATTCCGAAAAACTAGAAAAATTACAAGTTGCAGCAGCAAGAATAGTCACTGGATTAATTTCATTGGCATTGCGAGATTCCCTTTATTTCGAAACTGGATGGGATCCACTCGTTGTTAGAAGAATGTCCAAAGTAAGAACAACTATGTACACTAGACAAAATTGCTAACGCATCACTTGTTAATACTTATTTGTGAATTGAACATTTGCCGGATCGGTACTAGTGTACATAATAGGCCATTATTTCCAACAAGAGGCCAACGGGCCTTATAGGTCACCTGAGTATTGTGTAACAACTTTCAAACAATTAACTTCGGTTTTTGTTTTAAACCAGAGGCCATGAAATTCACAATTCACAATTTTGAAAGAGGCACCATTGCTTTTCATAATTATAAACTTTGTATACTTACTCTATTTACTTAATACCCAGAGGTAGATTAAAGTAACAAAGAGAAAATGCACTTCCACTTTATAACCAGTTTTGCACCTATCTCATCCCATAGGAACCACTGACCCTGGGGCCACATATTTCAAAATGCCCAGGGGGGCATAAAAAATAACCATTTTGCTAGATGCACCTTTCTTCATCATAAATATATATACTTGGATCATTGGCATAAAACCCAGGAGCAAAGGAAAAGATTTTCAAAGAATTAATGCATTTTCAATATATAAACAATAGAGCCCCGCCCTAACACCAGAAACTCTGACCCTTGGGCCATTAAATTCACAATTTTGGAAGAGGCACTCTTGCTCATCATAACTTTGTACTTAGTTCGTTTATTTAATACCCAGAAGCAGAGAAGAAGATTTTCAAAGAATAAATGCATTTTTACTATATAATCTATATAGCCCCTCCATAGCACTAGAACCCCTGACCCTGGGGCCATAAAATTCAAAATTTTGGAAGAGGCACTCCTGCTCATTATAATTATGTGCTTATTTAGTTTATTTAATACCCAGAACCAGAGAAGAATATTTTCAAAGAATAAATGCACTTTCACTATATAATCAATAGAGCCCCGCCCTAACACCAGAAACCCTGACCCTGGGGCCATAAAATTCCTAATTTTGGAAGAGGCACTCTTGCTCATCATAACTATGTACTTAGTTCGTTTATTTAATACCCAGAAGCAGAGAAGAAGATTTTCAAAGAATAAATGCATTTTTACTATATAATCTATATAGACCTTCCATAGCACTAGAACCCCTGACCCTGGGGTCATAAAATTCAAAATTTTGGAAGAGGCACTCTTGCTCATCATAACTATGTGCTTATTTAGTTTATTTAACACAAAGAAGCAGAGAAGAAGATTTTCAAAGAATAAATGCATTTCCACTATATAATCAATAGAGCCCCGGCCTAACACCAAAAACCCTGACCCTGGGACCATAAAATTCACAATATTTTCAAAGAATAAATGCATTTTCACTATATAATCAATAGAGCCCCGCCCTAACACCAGAACCCCTGACCCTGGGGCCATAAAATTCATAATTTTGGAAAAGACACTCTTGCTCATCATAACTATATGCTTAGTTTATTTAATACCCAGGAGCAGAGAAGAAGATTTTTCAAAGAATAAATGCATTTTCACTATATAATCAATAGAGCCCCGCCCTAACACCAGAACCCCTGACCCTGAGGCCATAAAATTCACAATTTTGGAAGAGGCTTTCTTGTTCATCATAACTATGGATTTAGTTGGTTTATTTAATACCTAGGAGCAGCGAAGAAGATTTTCAAAGATTTAATGTATTTCCACTATATAATCAATAGAGCCCCGCCCTAATACCAGAACCCATGACACTGGGGCCATGAATTTCACAATTTTGGTAGAGGACTCAATGCTCATTACATTCATGCCAACAGTTTGCCTGTTTGATGTCCTAGAGTAAAGAAGAAGATTTTTAAAGATTGCAATAATTTTAGTGGTTTTGGCCCCACCCCTCAGGCCCCAGGGGGGGGGACCATGAAATTCATAACTTATGTTCCCCTTCACCCATAGATGCTGTATACCAAATTTGGTTGAAATTGGTTCAGTGGTTTCAGAGAAGAAGCTGAAAATGCTCAAATGTTAACACACGACACACGACGCACGATGGACAACGGACGACGACGGACGAAAACAGATAGCAATAGGTCACCTGAGTAACTCAGGTGACCTAAAAACAGCGGGACTGACAAATGTTTTGGTATCATGAAAAAACCCTTGAATGACCATCTTGTCCAAAAACCAATTTAGCTGTTCAATGCGCACCATTTTTGCCTAGATATGAAATTCGTGATTACTAAAGGTGGTCTGTGAGGTTGCCAAAGAAGTAGTCCCCCCAGTTATAAATCAAATAGCAAATAGTCCTTGATTTTCTAAATCGCCTAGTAATCATCCAGTGTCCATACCAAATCCACTCAACTTCCGGTTGACCCAGTTTTGTGGAACAATTTTCAACTTATTGCGGGGTGCTAACTTAATGCCATGGCTATCTATAGTAAACATTTTTATGCTTGTTAGTCTACCTGCAACAATTTTTCATGAGTGGAATTCATAGCCTTTTTATTGTTTTCATTTTTTACAGATTTTTCTAAAGGAACCCCCTGTAGACGCCATACTGTCTGTTTTAGCACGCTCTTCTAGCGTCAAACGCCGCATACGGTGTAACTTTTTTCTATGGAACGCCGTCACTGCCTTATAGCAGAACACTACTATTGCATTGTGTCAACCTTCCATTACATTATGTCAACTCTTTATGACATTAACCCACACTACTATTGCATTGTGTCAACCTTCCATTACATTATGTCAACTCTTTATGACATTAACCCACACTACTATTGCATTGTGTCAACCTTCCATTACATTATGTCAACTCTTTATGACATTAACCCACACTACTATTGCATTGTGTCAACCTTCCATTACATTATGTCAACTCTTTATAACATTAACCCATACTACTATTGCATCGTGTTAACTTTCCTTTACATTATGTCAACTCTTCATGACATTTACACATGCTACAATTTTATTTCGTCAACTTGCATTTCGTTATGTTTACTTTTCATGACAATCTTAGTTTTTATTAACTGATGTGAAAAGCTCATACCATACTGTGCGCACTCTTCTACATTATGTCGATTCACTATTACGTTATGCGAACACGGGTATCCTCGGCCTTTATATGAGCATAACGTATTTTCCGCGTTCCGCAAGCACTAAAAATGGCGGGAGAGAAAACTGTCGTAGAAGAGATTCTCAGCGATTTCGGATGACATCTTTAAATGAAAACTTTAAGCGACAAATGATTGACAATCTTGAAACATGCAAAGCCTTTACACTGCGACTGTGAATTAAAGTCACGTCGAAATTCAATGGTGTTTACTTGTATCTGATAATTAAATAAATCAAATATTATGAGTCGTGCAGCAATCATTTTTTTTTCTTTTTATTTTGAACTGTTTTTTTTTTTTATAAAAGTCTTAAACTTTGTAGGACATTGCATTAGTTTCACATTAAGTTTAGCTGAATTAAGTTGAAAACGTGTTTCTATAAAACTATAAAGCCTGAGAGCTTCTCCGCTTTCCGTCCTGGTCTCCAACCATATACCGCTCCCCTTCCTTGTTCAAGATTCCCATATCTGCCACTGATATGTGCCCATGCATGCTTACTAAGGCATATTCAATTGATTTAGATGAGCGACTGGTAGATTTTTGTAATAGAATTCTGGCCCTGGAATGATTAAAAAAAATTACTAACTCCAGTGACGTAGCATCTTTTTTTGAAAGAGGAGGTCAGCCAGGGAAAAAAATCATTTACCCAAAAAACTTGACAAGCCAAGAAAAAAAAATCCAAGCCCGAAAATCCTATTTCGGGGAGAGGGGTCCAACTTCGATCAGTCCCATTTTTTCCCAGATATATTACATTACCCTTAGTGGACTATACTTCAACAAGAAGTGGGGATGTTTCAATGAACATTACATTTTCTATAGTAAAGTTTGTCTGGGAAAAGAGGGGGGTTGATATTATGTGCATGTAATTTGTCCTAATCAATCAGGACCCCCCCCCCCCTTCTTACCAGTCATTAACACACGGTCGTCAGCATTCATTATATACTAGGTATACAGCTTTGAGATAATGTAAATGTATTTTAACATCAGGTAATGAACTTTTGGAATCAACATGATAAAGAGTTACCACAATATAAAGATAGTTTTAAATCACATAAGAAAGAGTTGACATAACGTAATTATACATCCACATCATGGAATGGAGTTTTGACATAATGTAATAAAGTATTGATATAATATAAAGATATGTTCACATTATGTTATACACTTTTTACACCACGTAATAAAGCACTGACATAAAGGTAAGATGTGTTCACCTCACATCATGATGCCCTCGCCGTAAAATAAGATAAATCCATATCACGTAATAATGCTTTGATATAATAGAAATATACACTCTCAAAAAGGAATGGGCTTTTGACTTCATGTAATGATAAGTTTAATTATAAAACACAATTTACTTGACGTAATGCAATTTTGACCTCACATATTGAAGAAATGAAATGATGTAAAGAAACATTCATTTCACGTAATAAAGTTTTAACACAATGTAAACACATTATCACTTCACATAATGAATTTTTTTTACTTCAAGTTATGAAGTGCTGACATAATGAAAGGATGTATTTACTTCATGTAATGCAGCATTGACATCATGTTAAGATATATTTACATCGTCTCATAAAAAATGGACATAACGTAAAGATATGTTCACATCACGTAATTATAATCTGACATAATAAATGCATAGTTGTATGCTATAAGGCAGTGATGGCGTTCCATATTTTTCCCTAAGTTTTTGATTAGTACAAATGGAAAGAACACAGATACAAAGAAAAAATTGAACTTTTTTTCACTGAAAATGGAAAAGACGCAATCTTAATTTTTTTCTATGAATTGGTCACACAGTCACTTCAGTTGACATTGTAGTTATATACACAAGGTTTGACATCAATTTGCCTTATTTTTTATTAAAGTAACATATTTATAATTATATCAAATACATCATAAATAAATTTTTAGAAGTAAAATATTAATTCTCTTAGGTGGTGCGTAAGCAATTTTGTCTAGTATATAAAATATTTCATAACATGGTACCCAGGTATTCTTAAAGAAATATTTCCAAACATTCGATCACACGAATCAAATTGCGTAACAAGACAGTCACAACATTATTGTATCCCTAAGTGTAGATTGAATATATATGAATCATTATTTGTTCCAATGGCAATAAGGGAATGGAACTCTTTATCTCTTGAAACAAGACAATCCACTTCTATAGGTTCGTTCAAAAATTGTATAAACTCTCAGAGAACACCTACTCCATCTTCATGATCTTTTTTTTTATTTTGATGATCGTTACTGGAATGTAATTCATACTAGATTAAGACACAAATGTGCTCTACGTAAATAAAGACTTATTTAGGTATTATTACTGTAAACGTAAATTAAATTATTAATGTAATATGTAATATTAGTTTCTCGTAATCAAAATTCGACAAACATGTAGATTTTACATTTGTAGAATTGTGAATTGTCTTAGTGTTTTATTTAGAGCGCGGAAATATACATTCCGGAAAACAAAATTTACAACATCAAAGATACATACATTCATAATTTGAACTTAAAGTCAACACAGTTGTATTTTCGGAACTACATGCTTGGATGTCGGAATTACTAACTTACATATACATGTATACTGTGAATCTGATATGACTACATGTACATGTTTGGATTTACAATCTTACAAGATTGCGTTTACAAACTCACAAGTCTGGATTTTTGAACACGATTAGCCTCCATATTAATGCAGTCATAAACTGAGCAATTAATGCTAACATTTAAAAACGAGTTTCTCTTTTCTGTTTCATAGATCACTTTTCAACCCTATATTTCTGAGTGACCGTCAAAATAGGAAAGGCATCTAAAAAGTATTGATAATAATCCTCTGTTCTAAATTTCATTTAAAAAATTTAAGATTCCATTCATTGATTTTCATCAACAAGAAAAGCAAATGATTCAAATGGAAAAAAGATAGAGGCATCAGGCAAGGACTACTTTTTATGTCCAAGTCAAAAAATAAGAAAAATTTGACAAAGCAAAAAGCAGGAGCAAAAAATTAATCATCGCAACATAAAACTGGTTGCACTTTGAACACCTAGTTGACAAACCGCTCTCGTATAAGTACATGTATAATTATAGCTGCAGAACTGTAGCTCTCCGAAAAAATATATTGACAGACCGGAGAGCTACAGTGCCACCCATTGAAAAAAAATTGTATAATATACCAGTATTTATTGCGCACAAAAAAGTGCGCTTTTTCTCGATTTATTTTTCCGTGTTTTTAAACTGTCATCTCAAAATATTACTAACCGTGTGTTCTTAACATATTCTTTCACTGTTTCCACAACATAACATTCCATGTTAATAGCCCTCCTGGCCCTGAAATTGAGATCATCAAAAATTTCATCTATTTATACTGCCATTTTTGTTTGCAAGATAATTCGGTCCAATGCACTTTGTGCAGATGTCTACTATGAGAGAACTTCATTGAGGAGTAAGGAATTTTTTAAAATCTATCTTTTTTTCGCCATTGAGGTTAAATTTTAAAGAATTAATCCAGAACCACGCGCAACTTTTTGAGCACAATAAATATACTGTTTTTACAATGGGTGGCACTGTAGCTCTCCTGTCTGTCAATATATTTTCTTCGGTGGGTACAGTTTAGCAGCTATAAGATTCTGTGAGTCTTCGTAAATTTTATGAAGTGGTAGAGGAAGCGTTGAGATTCTTTTCTGGCTAATGTTGACCTTTTTGTTCATGTTTACTGTTATAGCTAACAAAGTAGGCCTGTTATTCAACCAATTAACAATATCAACAGACTTACTTGTTTTAGTGAGCTGCTGCTTTGTCATTTCAGCGATGGCTTCGACAGACCCCGAATCCTTACACCTAAAGTAAAACATCCCACACAACCCGCATAAAATCAACGACAGAATCACGGGGATCGTAAAAAGGAACACCTGGTAACTAATGGCTTCCATCTTCTGGGATATTCCTGAAAATTTTTTATGGTGGCTATGACTACTGCAGCGTGTTAATTGTGACCTTTCAGAAACGTAGGTTGAAATTAATCTTGATAATAATTAATAAGTCAATATTTCTAGACAGATGACTTGAAATAAATGAAGGAACCCGGATGAAGTATTTCAGTGGAGGGAGACTTAATCGAGGATGGGTTGATAAAAGTTTGTGCATTTATAATTCGATTATTCATATCCCGAATTAAAAAAAAAAAAACAAGAGGTCAATGGCCTTATCGGTCACCTGATCATTATGTAACATACCAGAGGCCATGACATTCACAATTTTGAAAGAGGCACAACTGCTCATCATAACTTGCATGCTTAGCTAGTTTTTAATACCCACAGGCAGAGTAAGGGCTTAGGCAGAGTAAGGGAACATAAATTCATTTCAACTAATCAGCAAAAACTAGCAATAATCAGTAGAGCCCCCACCCCACAGGAACCCCTGACCCTGGGGCCAAACTTTTCACAATTTTGGAAAAGGCGCCCTTGCTCATCATAAATGTGCAATACCGAGGGACAAATTTCAAAGCATTAATTCATTAGAGCCTCATCCCCTCTCTATGATACCCCTGACCCAAGGGCCTTGAAATTCACAATTCAGAGAAAAGGACCCTTGCTCCTCAAGACTATGGAGGTAGTTCATCTGCTTAATGCCCAGGAACAGAGAATATTAAAGAATTAATGCATTTTCACTATATTATCAATACAGGCCCACTCTAACACCATAACCCCCTGACCCTGGGGCCATAAAATTCACAGTTTTAGAAGAGGCACCTTTGCTCATCAATACTATGTATGTAGTAAGTTTGTTAAATTCCCAGGAGTAGGGAAGAAGACATTCAAAGAATTTATGCAATTTGACTAGATGTAATTTATATAATCCCACCCTAACACCAGAACCCCCTTATCCTGGGGCCATGATATTCACAATTTTGGAAGAGGCATCCTTGCTCATCATAACTATGTTGTATTTTGAGGAGTACATTGAATTGTATTTTATTTTTTTAAATCATACATTTCAGGTACAAGCAAATGTCTTTTGCAAAGGAATATTTTCCTTCTCCTCTTGATCTTGAATGTGAAATCTTCAGAACATAACCTGACATCTGAAGTGAGGCTGGAACTTGTTTGCCTTCATTCCCAGTTTGATGTGTTGTCGATTTTTCATTCTCTGCATGTATGCCAGGTCTTTCACCCTTGTCTGTGCAACGTCACCTACAGAGAGTATGGTAATCAAATGTAAATGTCTCATAATTGTCATTTTATTTTTTCAAAATACCAGTAGAGGAAAGGCAAATACTGATAGTCCTATTTCTTTGGAAAATATTATTTCTGTATAAGTCCTGCCCCTGCAATACTTTCTCAAATCTTAAATAACTGGGCACCAGTTTGTACCTGATTTACCGGAGACTCACTTTTCCGTACTATGGCCAAGAGCTCTATACTGGGCCAGCACTTTGAGCAGTACTTTGAAACTGGCTTATCTTAGGCTGAAGTCTAGCCTAGAGCTCTGTATTCAGCCAGTATTTTGGGGCGTGCTTTACCATTTTGAGGAGTACTTTGATACTTACCTAAGGCTCAGGTCCAACCTAGAGCCCTGTATTGAGCCAGCATTTTGAGGAGTACCTTGAAATCAGACTTACTTGATCCTCAGGTCCAACCTAGAGCCCTGTATTGAGCCAGCATTTTGAGGAGTACCTTGAAATCAGACTTACTTGATCCTCAGGTCCAACCTAGAGCCCTGTATTAAGCCAGCGTTTTGAGGAGTACCTTGAAATCAGACTTACTTGAGGCTCAGGTCCAACCTAGAGCACTGTATTAAGGATAAATAACACAAACAAACATTTTTCAGATATCAGCATTATTTTTCATAGATTTACATTTAAATTGACAACCTGAATAATGTTTACCAAGTAGAGTGGGAGAATTTTATAAGATTTTGTCATCAAGTTAAAAAATTGTGCAAAATTTTGTATTGAATTATTTAGAAGGCAAAATTAAAACTCAAATCTAAGCACCAAGGAAAACCTACGATTTCTTTATATTTCAGGGAATTATTATTTATGTCATTACAAATCAAAATCATTCAAAAAATATATATCAACCCGCGCATCCATTTTTTGTTTGTGGTAAGTACCCTTAAGCCAGCATTTTGAGGAGTACCTTGAAATCAGACTTACTTGATCCTCAGGTCCAACCTAGAGCCCTGTATTAAGCCAGCATTTTGAGGAGTACCTTGAAATCAGACTTACTTGAGGCTCAGGTCCAACCTAGAGCCCTGTATTAAGCCAGCATTTTGAGGAGTACCTTGAAATCAGACTTACTTGATCCTCAGGTCCAACCTAGAGCCCTGTATTAAGCCAGCATTTTGAGGAGTACCTTGAAATCAGACTTACTTGAGGCTCAGGTCCAACCTAGAGCTCAGTAATGAGCCTGCATTTTGAGGAGTACTTTGCCATTTTGAGGAGTATCTTGATATTGACTTACCCGAGGCTCCGGTCCAGCCTAGAGCTCTGTATTGGGCCAGCATTTTGGGCAGTACTCTAGACGACTCCTCTGATGTCCTTTGAGGAAGGTTCTGTTTGTAATATCGCCATAACGACCGGTGTCCAATTGTAGCACCTATTCATAAAAGAAAACTAATTAAAAGACTTCTAAAACAAATGGTTTTCCAGAGTATGGTACAATAAAATTGATTAATCGTCATGACCTTTAACAATGAATGCAAGACTGAAAACTTTCCTAAAACTTTCCCAAAAATGTTTTTCTTCGACATAATCCATATAATCAAATATATTCCTATTAAGTTGTTGCAGATCAAGAAAACAAAACATTTTGAACAGAGACCACTACTTTTAGACCCCTCTGATGAGCTGAATCATTTCTACCAGAGCCTTTCTTCAAGCCTGCCAATGGTGCAAACATGAAAATTGTCAGCTTTTTATTTCTGAAACTATTCTATAGACAATGCACTTACTAAATTAACAAAAGAAGTCACCTCTCTGTGATAGAATAAACAATCCTAGCTTAGTTTTTCATAATCTTAAAAAGCATGATAAAACAAACACTTACTAAAGGAAAAACATAGGTAATCAAAGATTACGAAGCTCACCTAGTCGAATGTTATCAGTTTAGGTAATGCAAATCTCACATCATATTTTTTTAACCGTAAGTATTTATTTTGACAACAATATTCAAGTAAGTTCTGTTTAAATAGGTCTTAAAATTCATTGGGGATTGACCTGTTCCAAAAGCTTTAACCTCAGTCATTTGGAAATTGTTGGTCAGATCCAGCATCCGAAGCAAGTTTTGATTATCCATCCATAGATGCATCATCCATGCAAGTTTGGTCAGGGTAGGGCTTATAGTTACTTCAGAATGGACCTGCTCCAATAAATTTAACCTGGTTACTAACCTGGTAAATGTAGGTCAGATCCAGCATCCGAAGCAAGTCTAGTAGTGTCCATCCCTAGAAGCATCATCCATACAAGTTTGGTCCAGGTAGGGCTTATAGTTACTTGGGAATGGACCTGCTCCAAAAACTTTAACCTTGTCACTCATCTGGAAAATATACGTCACATCCAGCATCCAAAGCAAATCTGGTAGTGTCCATCCCTAGAGGCATCATCCATGCAAGTTTGGTCCGAGTAGGGCTTATGGTTACTTGGGAATGGATCTGCTCCAAAAACTTTAACTGGGACGCTGACACCGACGCCGATGGTATAGCATAAGCTCATCTCGACTTTGTCGAGGTGAGCTAAAAATCTTTAGTACTCTATTCTTCTCACCTGAAGGTAGGACCATTTCAAATCCTTCAGTATCTTACATACTATTTCTCACCTGAAGGTAGGACCATTTCAAATCCTTCAGTATCTAACACACTATTTCTCACCTGAAGGTAGGACCATTTCAAATCCTTCAGTATCTTATACACTATTTCTCACCTAAAGATAGGACCATTTCAAATCCTTCAGTATCTTACACACTATTTCTCACCTGAAGATAGGACCATTTCAAATCCTTCAGTATCTAACACACTATTTCTCACCTGAAGGTAGGACCATTTCAAATCCTTCAGTATCTTATACACTATTTCTCACCTAAAGATAGGACCATTTCAAATCCTTCAGTATCTTACACACTATTTCTAACCTGAAGATAGGTCCATTTCAAATCCTTCAGTATCTAACACACTATTTCTCACCTGAAGGTAGGACCATTTCAAATCCTTCAGTATCTAACACATTTTCTGATATCTCCTCCTCCTCTTCTGTTTCCATGGCAACATCTTTACTGTCTGGATAACTACTCCTGCAAGAACAGCTGCATCTTAATGCTTTGACAAGTCTAAATGTGCTAAAATCATTTCAAATGTTTGGGCTTCAGCAAGTTGTAATTAATTATGATGTTCTCTTTAACTCTAGTGGGACTTAAATAAATAATAAACAGAAAAGCAATATATTTCATTTTCCATTCTCTGTCCAATATATTTATTCAAAGTTCTTCAATAATTTATCTTCATTTTTATGTATCTTTTTTTTTGGCAATATATTGTGCATAATAATTCCTTAAAAATATTTATGTGAAACTTTGATGTCATCTACGTAGACAATAGGGAAGAAACATCTAAGTCTGAGGCATTTCAACGGAACGACCGTTCACGAGGGCTCACTAAAATTCCTTATACCTCCAACAGAAAGGTTCACAAGCGCTTGTTCTGAAGAACACACCTCAGATTCACCTCCAAGATGGTAAACAAGAGGAATAACTCTGAGGGAAAATATGTATTTATCAATCAGACAAAGCCTACTGATAATATTAATTAAAGGTCTCACACATGGCAAATTTATTACCTGTAGTCATAGAAGTCTGCAAATTCCAATGCAGCCTCTTTTTCAAAGAAGATTTTACAGTGTCCCTTGTCCACCATGTGTTTCTGGACGGCCTGGGGACTGTGGAAGGTCCTCCCTCTCTCCCCACACCACAGACACATGTGACCCTCACCAACCTTCTCACCTGAAAGCAGGCAGATTTCAAAGAAAAATGTTTTCATTCTATGAACCTGTGAATACAGACCTGGTACAGTCATTTTATACAGAACTTTTCAATAGGTTCATTTACAAAAAATATTTGCAAATGTAAATAGCAAACTTTCATAAAATATTAATTTTATATATACACATGATTTCATTATTAGCCACCATCCATGTGGGCCAGCTACTTACCGAGGTATGTAATCATTCCTTACCTCCTTATCTAGATATCATTAGTTACATAGCCTTTTAGTGACAGGGTACGGGATGATACCTGGTTAGTAAATTTCATACCTGGCGAGGCGGAGCCGAGTCAGGTATGAAATTCACTAACCAGGTATCATCCCGTACCTGTCACTAAAAGACTATGTAACGAATTTACCCCACCAATGAAACATTTACGTATGATCTGTGGTTTATTACCGTTTTTCTCTGCTACATGCTTCATCACGCATATACTGTGCCTATTATGACGTCACGTTCTACGTAATACATTGACCGGGTATAGATTTACAAATGTCCGAGTATAGATTTACAACTGTCCGGTATAAGTAATCCACCTCCTTCACGTGACATACTTCAACCAATCGTAAGCCAGAATTTCACAGAAAAATCAGCAGAGGTGAGGTAAGTAATCATTCCTTCCTCCTTACCTGGTATATAATTGTTCCTTACCTAGATATGTAATCATTCCCTCCAAGTCCACCAGGTAGTCAGCGTCAGGAAGGAAGAAGCCATGCTTCACAGACATGTGGTTAATGTTGTTCTCTAGTGAGGAGCTGATAGAGGGACAGAACAAACACTCCTCCAGTCCTAAGGCATCCCCCTCCCACTCCTCCTCACCAGAGTCTGTAAATCAGAACAAAATATGTCTAATAGTCATTGACAGTCAACCGAGTCTATACATATATCAGGTAACCACCAACTCACCCCTAACTGGGACTGTAACTCTGCATCCATATCATATTTTAAAATGGGTGTGAACAAAGAACAAACATTTTTAACATAGCATATTTTATCTCTGGATACCTTCTTCCATGTGGCCTGTGGCTTCCTCACTCAGCCTCTGTGCCTTTTCCATGTCGGTTTTTATCTTTTTGTTTATGTAGTCCTTCTGTCTCTGTGCGGGTACCTCAGTGTTTTCCTGGTCACTAGTTTTATTACTCTGTAGAAAAAAATAATACAGAACATCAGGCTTAAAATTTATCATTGTCCAGAACATTGTTAAACAGGTGGGACACATTTATGCTTATAATGAATCAAACTTATTTATCCCTTGGTTATAACCTTGTTCACTATACCATCATCTGTGATATCCATAGATGAAACAAAAATTATAAAGCAGCAATACCTGTTGTTGAGCTTTAGTTGAGAGCTCCTTGTGTTTCTTTGATCTGATATGGTTCTGGTAGGCATTGTCAGAACTGAAGTGTTTACTACACAGCTGACACACCAGGGACTGCACCTTCTGTTCCTCCTCTACCTGTTACAAAACATCACAACAAAATAACCAGAGGTCTCTTATAAAACTAGCAAAACTTTAGCACATGCACAATAATTCATTCATAAGCTAGGGTTCAGTATTAATATTTTGCCCTTTTTTCATGACATGAGTTTCTTCTATCATACCATGTACATTGTATTACACCAACCTTGGCCCTTTGAGAGAGAACTTTTTCCTTGAACACCTCTGTTGTCACTGGAGGTAGATCTGCCACCTTACGTTTGAGGTTGTAGCGATGCCAGTCTGTTTTATAATGAGCCCTTTGTAGGTCACCATCCCGGAACCCCACACGACACGTGATACAGGTATACAAGCCTGATGACATTATAACCTACACAAACTTAAGTTAAACAAAACTGATTAGAATATTACAATTAGCAGGAGGCTCATTGGCCTTAATAGTCACCTGAGTTTGATACATTGTTCAAGTCAAATTTTGTCAAAAATTGAAAGTAACGTTATATAAACAACCAGCGTTCTCATTGCTGAGTCCCGGGACTCAAGGTTTCCGAGAAGATTGAGTCCAATCTAAAATTGATGCATCTAAAAAATTATGAACAGAATTACTGTAGTACATGTATCTTAAGTATCCATCCATCCAAAGATTTTTTTCTTTGAAAGACACATTTATTTTACGCGATTACTATTAATGATAATACATTGAAACCATATGTATTCTTATATATATACATAATTAATAACATAAAAATTCTTTTAGAATTTATAGGCCTGAATCAAAATAAACTGTTGCATATAAAACTTATTACCGTATAATCCCTATTTACTGCCCTTGCCCCTATAAGCACCCCTCTAGGTCTTTTTTAATCAGGGATTTATCAGCCTATTTTGGGAAACGCCATTTTTTGGAAATTGGGAAAAAGTTATCGGCTTTTTGAGGAAATTGGGAAAAATGAATGTTGCTTAAACCATGTATACACTTTTTAAAAAAAAAAATTCAGCTGAAATTTGGGCTACCAAACAGACAATTAATAAACATGATCAAACAAGAGAGATCAAATTATGAATAATAGACTTTTTAAAGTAAATATGAATTCAATGAATATATTAATTTTTTAACAACTTAGGGTAGTATGCATGTACATGGTATATTTGTGTATGAGATTCCGATTTAGGCCATGAGAGATAAAAACCTCCTGCGAAATACTACACTATTAAAATGCACATTTTCTAAAATGTGCATTGAAAATATATTTTTCTATTTGAAATAATGCATGAAGTTCTTACTATTCATTCGTAGATCCATTGAGCAAGTGAAAATAAGTTAATAAGCCTACAGAATTACACAATATCACTGCTTCAGAAAAAAACTGAGGAAATTCGGATTAAAAGTTGGTGATGTTTTTAAACATATGTCACGACTGTAGCTTTGATAAATGAGTTAAATGGAGGAAAATTACAGATAATCTGACATATTTACTTTATTTTTAGTCCAAGATAATTTAATAAAAGAGCATTGTTCTGCAATTGGGAAAAAATGCTGCCAAATTGGGAAAAATTGAACTCATTTTCAATTGGGAATGGGGCCGAATTTCGGCCCCTGAGAAGGCACTGATAAATCCCTGTTAATTGTCAGGAAATAAGGGCCCCCTGTACAGTGATAAAAATCATCTAGAATCATATCAAAGTCTGCCAAAACTTGAAGAAAGTGAAAATGAAATTTGTCTATTATCCAATTTCTCGGTGGAAAACGAATTATTTAGCATACTTTGGGTGGATTATCTTCACAGTAAATAAAGTTAGATATTCTTTTAGTGCTTCTTTGAATTTATTATTTTTTTCAAAAGATTTGTTGAAGTTAAAATATGACATTAAATATTTGGAAAAGGATACCAAAATAACCGCCCCCTTTTTCGCAATTTTCTAAGCGCCCGGGGCTGTAAATAGGGATTATACAGTATCTCAAATGTGGCCTAATACTAATAGGATATATTTCTTTGATTTTAATAGGAAAACAAATTCATTATCATAAAAAAAAGTGTTTGTTTGTACATATTATGTGAAACCTTTATTGGAATCGAATCTCATATTGCCAACTGACAAAAGAAGGTACCTGTTTTTGAGAAACTCCCTCTCAGTAACAATATTGACAACCCCTTCTTTTTTCATATTCATCATACCTTAGTATGAACAATCTAATTATCTGAGAACATTTTTTTGAAAAATCACAAGTAGGTCCAGTACTAGTAACCTACCTTAAAATAAACTGTGGCATATAAATCTTAAGCAGTGTTTAGCTACATGTAGTCTCTCAAATGTGGCCTGATCACTTTTGGGGCCTTGGTTTATAATCAGATTAACGTACTTCAATAGTAATTTCACCACTGCATGTCCACCAGAGGAATTTCAGATTACACCAGAAGGGAGTCTAAAGCTACATTGGTGATCTTGGGCCAACCTATCTGAGTGTCAGAGGCTATGGTGTCGTTGTGCCGTTTCGCGTTTACCAATCTCTAAATGCGCATGTTGGTGTAGGACGTGTTTTCTTCTGTTTCTATTTCTATACGTTACTGATCAATCTGCAGAGCTAGCTCTGCTATATATTTTGATTTGTCATCATTTTTAACGTCTGATCTCTTACCTGTATGTATTCTAGAGGATTTTTACTCTTGCAATATTTCACAACTGACAATGACCCAAATGCAACCGGATAAGAGCAAATCAACTAATGAAATAAAGTATATATCCAGGACCTTTCCGGATATGATTAATATTGAAATAAGTATTATTGATAAAGACTTTTAAGTAAATTCTTAATATTTACTTTTAATGATTTAGGTCATAAAAAGATTTTTTGCTACAGGAATAAGTTTTCGCCAATCCGGAATAAAGGTGACTATTTATGCATTCCTTTCTTCACTTTTCCATGTTTACTTCCTTTTTCTACTGGGAGAGGGGAAGAATCATGGTAGGTGATAAAGGTTGTGAGAAATCCAGTGAAATCGCATCAAATATCAATCATCTATTGAACTACAAGTAGAGCTTAACAAAGTAAACAACATATATTTGAGATATCAAGTCAGATTTTATCAATCGAAGTTCAATATTGATGTAGGCTTAATGTAAAGTGAAGATGTAATTTTTAGTGTGTAGAAACAGCTTTTCATGACATGGACAATTTACATCATGACCTCTTTCCTTTAATTTTTTTTTTCACTTCAAGATAAGAATAAAAACAAGATTTTTACATTGAAAATCTCTAAGGATGATAGAATATTATCTCGATCTTACAAACAATCTTGCGCTAGGATCCCTATATGACAGGTCCAGTTCAAAGACTATTTCTACCTACGTAGCTATAAATAGCTACGTAGGTATTTAAACCTACCCAAAGTAGCTATTTTTACCTACTTTTTGTATTATCTGCATTTTGTGGCCAAAAGACCAAACGGCACAGCATGGAGAATACTCTATTTTTTGATACAGTCACACTGATGATGAATACAACAAAATTTTGACCAAAAAATGATTACTTCCTGAATCAGCAATTTTACATTAGTTTCTGTGCAAAATTGATAATATACGAAGTAATCATTTTTTGGCCAAATATTTGTCATATCCATCATCAGTGTGACTGTATTAAAAAATTTAGAGCTCACCATGTTGCGCTGTTCCTGCATTTGACCACAAAATGCAAGTAAAGCAGAAAATAGGTAAAAATAGCTACTTTGGGTAGGTTTAAATACTTACGTAGCTATTAAAACGTAGCTATGAATAGTTACGTAGGAAGAAATAGTCTTTGGACTTGACCTGTATGAACTAATTTTATGCCTGCAGCCTACAACAGATGCAATCTAGTGTTGATGTGATTGTTTTTAGTGATTTTACTTATCAGGCAAAAAGAACAAAGAAGGTTGGAATTTGTGGAAAGTATGGAACCCGGTATGGTGCTTCCCTTCGTAAAACCATAAAGAGAATGGAAATCTCTCAACATTCTCGATACACATGCCAGTTCTGTGGAAAGGTTTGTATTGTTATAATTATCTCTCTACCCCTTAATGCCACGATTTGACACACTGGCCATATCCTTAGAGTGTTTGCCTGGCTGCCCCTTTGATTGTTTTAGATGAATTTGAGAGCATGCAGTTTAAAACTGAACTAATAAGGGTCAAAATATTTCATTTATGCTATGTATTATAAATCAATGTATTCGTAATAGATTAAATTTTTCAAATCTGTTTACATAATTTTGATCGGAATTTTCTGTAAAAAAATAATTCAGGTAAAAGCAGGTGTAAATAGAAAAATAGATATTTTCAACATGTTAAACGGCTTTACGAAGTCAAAATTGTCTGTTTAAATAATAAAAAAATATATAAGATGATATAAATTGATGGATAGATTATTATTTATTATCAATTTTATGAGTTTAATTTCTCAGAAATCAATAAATTGTAGTGCTACTTCAGTGTCAATATCGCCGACAAATTTTCAAACTTGCATGCTAAGACTTGATTTCTGAACATTTTAGGATACTTTAATGAGGCAATTCTATTAAAATAATTATTTCTACACCTAGACATTCATAGATCTATATGTTTGAAATTGAAGGTATCTTCTGAAATTGTGAGAAACAGGTAATAAAATCAGCACTGTGCGGTCACAAAATTTTCGTATCTTATGTTTGAGTATATTACACATATAGATCAATATAATTTTCAAATTTTTCAAGAAATAGGTAGTTTATAGCTTGAATTTCATGTAATGCTTTACTGGAAGAGAAAATATTGCGTATTGACCGAGTTATATGCTCATCATATGTAACAGTCCGCCATTTTGAATTTTGGTGGGACTCCAAGATTCTATTGTTTGTTTACACAGGTAAATCACGTGATTTCTAACTAGTATGATGCAATCATCTATTGTTGACCTGCAGGTGGCCACCTGTGCTCTGATTATTTGTAAACAAGCGGTAATTTCAAGTCAGATCAACAATGAAATACACATGCGTCAAAAGTCGTCATTTAGGGTTGGGAGCTAGGCGTCAAAAGTCGTCATTAGGGGGTAAAGGAGGGAAAGATCTAAGGGGAAGAGTTAAGTTAATGTCAGTAAACAAATGCACCATAGAAAATGTGACATTTCAGCCTTTTATAAAGCTCCATTTCTGAGAAAGAAGTCTTTTTTAAAATTATTAGCATGGCACAGTGTACTTCTAGTCTGAAATATCTAATGTTTTCCAGGCTTTTTTTTCTATTTGATATTTTATGTGGCTTGAAAATATCAAAACAGGCACCATTATGAAAAACTTGAAGTTTCGCAGTCTTCAAACCGAGTCAATTTTTAGCTCTACTGGTCAGAGACCAGAAGAGGCTATGCGATAGTAATGCGTCCGGCATCCGTCCGTCCGTCTGTCTGTCTGTAAACAATTTTTCAAAATGCTACTCCTCCTACAGATTTGCTTCGATTTCAATATAACTTGGCACACAAGTACAGTCTACGCGAAAGTTTAAATTTTTTACAGGACAAAATGTCTGGTAAAAATTAAAATTTTACCAGACCAGGCAATTTCTTACCAGACCGACTTTTTTCCTTAAAATCCATACATCATTATGATACTGAGATTGATAGAGTGGGTGGGATGGGGTTAATTCTCACTGTTAAATTTAACCTTAAATAAATTCAGAGAGAAATGGACAAGTTAACTTAACTATCTATAATTTTCCTTTGTAAAAGGTACCTATTTATAAAATTGCCTGCATTTTTTTTCTTCATATTTGACTTATACAACATACACTGTATCAAAGATTTTCTTACATTTAAGGCCTAAAAAAAAAATAAGTTTGTTTCCTGTAACCCGACCGACCCATTCAAATTATCCCCGGGTGGATTTTTTTTTTCTGACAATTGGCAAAACTTCGTTTGATCAATCAGCTGATTCCATTTATTAAATTTAAAAAAATAGCTTGTAGCTTAATTTGAGACATAAACTATGTCAACTTAGTGTGCATTTACCTTAAATATAAAGAGTAATCATTATTGTAACAATTGTTTCCCCCTACAACTTTCTGAAGTTCGTTTTCTGCCGCTTGGCAGCCATTTTGGATGCCATATTGGGTGTCCACTGTAAATATAACACCTGGTATTTTCGGTCCGGGGATGTTTGACCATTCATAAGCAAAAAAAAAAAAAAAAAAAAAAAAAAAAAAATTCCGACCTACCGACCCTTGATTTTTTGGGAATGTTACAGGAAACTAACTTATTTTTTTTTTAAGCCTAATATTACTTTCAATGCATATTTATTTTTCCTGAAACAACTCATTATGGTTACTCAAGTTCAATGATCATTTTAAAAGTAATTTCCCAACCATATATACGTATGAGCTATCTAAATAATTTCCCAACCATATCTACGTATGAGCTATCTAAAGATCTCTAACCCTGGACAGAGGAAATTCAAGTTAGAATAAAACGATCATGACAGGGTTGTAATACATAAAAATTAATCAGGTATTACTGCTAAATTGATCAAATAAAGGATATTTGTGGGGAATTGGACCATGTGTTCCTCTTAATTTAGATTTATTTGGCCTTATTTTTTATCGGACATTTGGTCCTGTATACTGAAAATTTTTACCGGCCCGAACAAAATTTTACCGGTAAAAACCGACGGTCCAGTGACTTTCACATAGACTGCAAGTAGACTACACTAAGATACATAATTCTGTGCATCGGTTTTTGATTTCGATGAACGGTGTTGCCATGGTTACTAAAAATAGAAATTTCTTTGAAATTCTTTCAAAATGCTACTCCTCCTACAGTTTTGGTCTGATTTCAATATAACTTGGAACACAAGTAGACTACACTAAGATACATAATTCTGTGCATCGGTTTTTGATTTCGATGAACGGTGTTGCCATGGTTACTAAAAATAGAAATTTCTTTGAAATTCTTTCAAAATGCTACTCCTCCTACAGTTTTGGTCTGATTTCAATATAACTTGGAACACAAGTAGACTACACTAAGATACATAATTCTGTGCATCGGTTTTTGATTTCGATGAACGGTGTTGCCATGGTTGCCAAAAATTAAA
Organism: Saccostrea cuccullata; assembly: GCF_032062105.1. Taxonomy (NCBI): domain Eukaryota; kingdom Metazoa; phylum Mollusca; class Bivalvia; order Ostreida; family Ostreidae; genus Saccostrea; species Saccostrea cuccullata. The sequence goes on along the minus strand of NW_026931262.1, from coordinate 19,586 downwards.
ATTTCTTTGAAATTCTTTCAAAATGCTACTCCTCCTACAGTTTTGGTCTGATTTCAATATAACTTGGCACACAAGTAGACTACACTAAGATACATAAATCTCTGCATCGGTTTTTGCTTTGATGAGTAGCAAGGATTATTTTTCTATTTATTGCTGTTTTAAAGTTTCAAGTCGCAACTGCTACTTTTCTCTTCCTTTGTTTTAAGTATAAACCAGTAGAGCTACAGTCTCGACAGAGACTTCTGGTTGATACATGCAAACCAAATTAATAACTGAGCCCACAATTTATGAATTACATAATTGTTCTACTACTTGCCAAAATTGATGAAAAGAAAATATCGCTCCACATTTCAATTAACTTTTTGCAAGGTTTTGAATTGCAGAACATGAAACAAATCTAGATAGTTGACTTAAATGTTTTCACTGGACTCTATATTTTATAAATGAGCAAGAAAAATAATATGGGTTAATAGAAAAGTAATGTACTATTGATACATTTTTGAGTTTGACATTAAATTTGGTTCGCATATATATATAAAATAAAAAAAATGTCACCGTTGTGGGTGGCAAATTTCCAGTTTTGGTAATGGCACTGGTTCTGATGTTTTCCTGGCAGATAAAATATCAAAATCATTAAAAACACCCTGAAAATGTCAGATGTTTTGAACTAAGTGTACTTTGTGTATATATGGATTTTAAATAAATAATTTTGGCCAACAAGGCAAATGTCCAGCGAATTTCTCTTTTTTTTCAATAATAAATATGTTAAAACTGCTGTAGGATGATCAGTAATCCCAGTTGTTATTTTTTATGATATGTCCGTTTTGTAAATGGTATAATGTTCTTGTCACTTCATCTGATAGACTATTAGCTTTTTGTTGTGTGGCTCAAGCCTAAAAAAATTATTTATTTCTAAACTGATATATCTTGGTTTGAAGCTGTGATTGATATCAAGAGAGATGTTTAAAACGATACTGTATTATGTTTACATTTGTGACTTATTTATAGTATATAATGTCTAACACAAAAATGAATTTTTCAAAACTCAGTGGAATAAGTTTGATCCATTGAAAGCATGTCAACCCTTTATGTTGTCAATGAGAAATTGTGTCAGACAATTAGGACATGTGAAACCAGTGTTTATACTATATTGATAGATATGCATTGCTTTAACCCTGTGACACTAAGAGAAAAAAAATTACACTGTAAATATTTAATTCTAACTGATTTACTTCTATTTTTAACTCACCTCAATGAAGAAGGGGGAGCTTATGTAATACCGTCGGTGTCAGCGTCCCGGGTTAAGGTTAAGTTTTTTGGAGCAGTTTTCTTTTTAAGTACTTCTGTGTCCTATATTGATTAGACATGCATGGAAGATGTTTCTAGTCTGTTTCATTGTACCAGTCAAAGTTTCAGATGCTGCAATTTCAGCAAATGAATGACCAGGTTGTTTTTGGAGCAGGTTAACATTTTTGGTGCAGTTTTTGGTGTAGGTCTCATTTCCGAGTAACTATAAACCCATGTTAACCAGACTTGCATGGAAGGTACATCTTGGGATGCACACTGCCAGGCTTGCTTCAGATGCTGAATCTGACCTACATTTTCCGCATGAGTGAACAGGTTAAAGTTTTCGGTGCAGGTCTCATTTCCAAGTAACTATGACCACTATAGTGACCAGACTTGCATGGATGATACATCTAAGGATGCATACTACCAGACTTGCTTCGAACAGATGCTGTATCTGACCTACATTTTCCAGTTGAGTGAACAGGTTAAAGTTTTTGGTGCAGGTTTCATTTCAAAGATACTATGAGCCATATAATGACCAAACTTGCATGGATGTATATCTAAGGGTGCATTTTACTAGGCTGGCTTCGGATGCTGAATCTGACCTTCATTTTCCAGTTGAGTGAACAGGTTAAAGTTTTTGGTGCAGGTTTCATTTCCAAGTTACTATAAGCCCTATAATGACCAAACTTGCATGGATGGTACATCTTAGGATGCATTCTACTAGACTTGCTTCGGATGCTGAATCTGACCTACATTTTCTGGTTGAGTGAACAGGATAAAGTTTTTATACCCCTGCAAACGAAGTTTAGGGGGGTATATTGGAATCAGCATGTCCGTCTGTCTGTCTGTCCGTCTGTCTGTCTGTAGACAAGATATTGTCCGGACCGCTTCTCAGAAACTATTGGATGGATTTGTCTGAAAATTTGTACACTTATTATTCACCATTGAAGTTGTGCACCTGGTATTTTCATCATGATTGGGTAATTTTTCTGCATTTTACAGGCGTTTTTTCTTTTTTATTTTATGGTTTTGTTTGGCTCATAACTAGAAAACTATTAGACTGGCAATCATCAAACTTGGACAGTTTATGCATCTTGGGTAGAATGTGTGTCACGACCTATTTTAAGGTCACCGTGACCTTTAATTTAAGTGAAATTTTAAAAAGAAACTGTCTTTTACTATTGAATTACACAATCCCAAAAATGTAAGACTGTTTCTGTATCCCTGTTTAAAAAATGTTAAATTAAGAAAATGATATTTTTTCATTATATACTTTACAGCAATCCATATCAAATGTTATTTTATAAGAGATTTTTCTACCTCTCCCAAGGGTAAAATTATCAAGCACTGGTCAAGGAGAATTTTGATAACAGAAAATTGCATCCCTTGGCATTTATCAGTGGACATGCATCCAGTCAAAGATTAATTAATGAGTTCAATGTAGGAAAGCTAGCTGTCTCAATCATTTCTGTTAGCTGTTATCTCTGATTAAGGTCCTTTGGGAATTAGACAGAGGAACTGCTGGTCAGTTTAAATAGCATATGTCATTTGATGGCCAGTCCTCTATTTCTAAAATCAATTTGTTATAGATTAAGTTTTTAATACTAATTAGTTAAGGAAAGATGAGATGTTCCTGAATAATAGATAAATTTTTCTAAGAGTTTGTCATTGAAGTATTGCTACTTAAACATGTTTACTCACAAAAAATTGAGGTACCTTACCAGGCATTTCTGCAAGATACCAGGGGTAGTTTTTCTTATATAATCCTTTGGGGAAGAAAAATAATTTTCCAATTTCAAATGTTTAAGTGTTTGGATTTTTTAAAAAGGTTTAGAAACTGGTTTAGAAATCAGAATGTTACTAAAATTTTGAATATTTTTCATACATTACGAAGATATACAATACAGATTTTGAGGAACGTCTCGTCTGACCTTAAATTGATATATTTTAAAAAAAAATTAAAATATCAAGTAACAAATTTCAGAGCATCATGTCCCACATGAAAGATAAAAGCATATGTGTTTGTTTGTGGGGGAGGAGCATTTGTCAAGCTATAATGCAACCATTTGATGATTATTTGTTATAATTAATGCTTACACCACAGGAGATGTTTAAACAAATATCAAAAGGAAAAAAAAAATTATGGAAATCCTTTTAAAGGTTGCCATGATTTCCTCACACTCTAAACTGTTTATATTAATTGAATGAACAATATTTGACTGGAGTATCATGCTGTGTTGGGCACTTTATTATTTTTAGAATGAATTTGATATAAAGTTACAAAGATTAATTTGATTCTGTATAATATTTCTGTTTTCAACAATTGTTTTTCAGAGTAGTATGACAAATAATTGCAAATTCTTCTTTTTATGAAATTAAAAAAAAACTGTTACAGTGTATTAGTATTGATGTTTTATTTGGTTGCACCGATTAAATTGAAAAAAATTAATGAGCATGCAATTATATTTTCACTGCAATTATATTTTCACTCGATTTGTTTTAAGACAATAGTGAACACCTCTTAATAAATCCATAAAATATTTGTGAATTGGCACCTACTCTGAAAAAACACAGCGGGGGTATTTGTCCCTAGTGGACAGTTCTAGTTGGTGCAGATTTCATTTCCAAGGTACTATGAGCCCTATAATGACTAAACTTGCATGGATGGTACATGTTAGGATGCATACTACCAGACTTGCTTCGGATGCTGAATCTGACCTACATTTTCTGGAAGTGTGAACAGATTAAAGTTTTTGGTGCAGGATTCATTTCCAAGTAACTTTGAGCCCAATATAAATGACCAAACTTGCATGGATGGTACATCTAAGGGTGCATTCTACTTGGTTGGCTTCGGATGCTGAATATGACCTACATTTTCTCGATTATTGAAAAGGTTAGTTTTTTATACAGGTTCAATTCCAAGTAACTTTGAGCTCTAGGTTGAGCAAACTTGCATGGATGATACATCTTAGGATGCACACTAATGGACTTGTTTCAGATTCTGAATTCGACATACATTTTCCAGATAATGGACCTCGTAAAAGTTATGGCTGCAGGTCTATTACCAAGAAACTATAAGGCTTATATAAAAACTTGCACAAATGATGCATCAAGGGATGAAAACTCTCAAACTTCCTTCAGATTCTGGATTTTAATTACATTTTCATGACGAAGAACTAGTTTGAAGTTTTTATATAGGTCTATTCCAAAGTATCAAATCAAAATTGCATAAATTTTGCATTTTTGGATGTACACTTTTTGTTGGTTAATTGTGTGACTTTGCCTTACTTAAAGACAACATTCGTTGAGGTGAGCTCTGTAATCTCTGATTACTATGTTTTTAGGATTCCATGAAGAGACAAGCTGTGGGGATCTGGAGCTGTTCTAGGTGTAGAAAAACAGTGGCAGGAGGTGCATGGGTCTACAGGTAATGTTTACAGTAGAAGTCAGGGCTGTATTAGTATAAAAACAGTGGCAGGAGGTGCATGGGTATACAGGTAACGTTTACAGTAGAAGTCAGGGCTGTATTAGTATAAAAACAGTGGCAGGAGGTGCATGGGTATACAGGTAACATTTACAGTAGAATTCAGGGCTGTATTAGTATAAAAACAGTGGCAGGAGGTGCATGGGTATACAGGTAACGTTTACAGTAGAAGTCAGGTCAGAATTAGTATAAAAACAGTGGCAGGAGGTGCATGGGTATACAGGTAACGTTTGCAGTAGAAGTCAGGTCAGAATTAGTATAAAAACAGTGGCAGGAGGTGCATGGGTATACAGGTAACGTTTACAGTAGAAGTCAGGTCAGAATTAGTATAATAACAGTGGCAGGAGTTGCACGGGTATACAGGTAAAATTTACAGTAGAAGTCAGGTCAGAATTAGTATAAAAACAGTGGCAGGAGGTGCATGGGTATACAGGTAACGTTTACAGTAGAAGTCAGGGCTGTACTAGTAGAAAAACTGTGGCAGGAGGTGCATGGGTATACAGGTAAAATTTACAGTAGAAGTCAGGTCAGAATTAGTATAAAAACAGTGGCAGGAGGTGCATGGGTATACAGGTAAAATTTACAGTAGAAGTCAGGTCAGAATTAGTATAAAAACAGTGGCAGGAGGTGCATGGGTATACAGGTAACATTTACAGTAGAATTCAGGGCTGTATTAGTAAAGATCTGTCCTATCCTGCGACTCCAGAAAATTTCAGGTGCTACCACCCATAGAATTTTCTCTGCATTTATAATGCACGGTGATAAGGCCAACAATAAAAAAAAATTTCCTTGATGTACTCTGACCGACCCATCAAAATTGCCCTTATCCAATTTACAACATATTTTTTTGTCTGTTTATGGGAAAATATCAGACTTGCTTAGGTTCCATATGTCTGAATATTTATCATGGTGTTAGAAAATTACAAAATAAAAAAAACTAGTGCTAATTGTAACGGGGACCGTTACAGATGTTCCCCAAACGCTCCCCATGTCCCTTTTCGTGCCTTATTCCTCTAAGACCTATTATCATTATGCTAAGTATCCAAGGATTTCATTTAAGAATATAAAAGCTACAATAATATCAAATATATATCGTTTAACGTTTTGTACATGCATATGCAAGATGAATATGGCATGTTGGTTAACCGATTAACATATTCTTTTATCCCACGAATCAAAGAAAAAATACATATATAAAATTACCATTTTTCAAGCATATGTCATTTTTTAATATATCGATTCACATTTTACTTTTCTACTTATTTTAACCTCGGGCACAAAGTTGGTTTTATTCCGACGCAAGGCAGGGTTAAAGTCGACTAAGGGTATAACGCCGATTGCTGACCAATCAAAATGAACTTATTCAATAGTAGTTCCATACATGGAAAAGGGATTTTCCTTTCTGTTCAGAATTTTTTTTATATTTCCTCTCAGGCCATTTTGACAACTCTGGTACCTGTGTCTAGTAAATTTTATATACTTTGTAAATAAATATATAAAGGTTTTTGACCGGAACTATTCATTTTTTTTAATGCATAGGGGGCTACTTTCTGGGGTTTACAAGAGATGTTTAAAAAGGCATTCGTGTCAGCTAATGAGACCAATATTGTTTAACACCTTCTTATTAATATTTTTTTATGAATGCAAATCCCTGATTATTTTACGAAGGAGCGTACATGTATATTGATTTTTAATATTCCGAAAATCGCTATTTCTTAGGATTGCGTAATTCTAAAAAAAAATCAAATAAATTTCAAATGTAAAATAAACAAAGGATGCTAGGTATTAAAATATTATTTCAAATCAGTAGAATTGAATGCTATCAATGCCATCTGAATTAATAGGCTATAAAAGGCTTATATACCAACTTTGTTCATCTACACTTTAATTTTAAACAAGACAGGATTTGTATTTTTTTCCGTATAAATTAATAATTTCTATATACTTTGGAAACTCAAGTCAAATATTTTAACACACTTTCCTCGAGCTCTTTTCTGCAGTTTTCCTAAAATTTTATGTGGGTCCGAGGTGTTATTTGAGTTTAACAGCGATTCTCTATGTTGCCATTAATTTGATTTGTTTGGTTGTTGCGGGGGGAGGGGGGGGTTATTCTTAACCTATTTAACGTTGGAGTTGAATCTTGTATCTTACTCCAAGAACTTAAGATTGATTGTGACATTTGGATGAAAGGTCAAGGTCATTAAAAACCAACACCTCTTTAACTTCTATCCTGTCAACCGAAATAAACTCTGAAAGGTGTTTGTAGATACATGTACATGTACTTCATGTTTCTTTTCACCCTTGGGTCAAGGACAAAGGTTAAGGTCGATTTCAAGTTCATAGGTCAAGGTGATTTTGGTAAATAGCTTATATCAACATTTTATTCAGTTTACCAGTGACCTTGACCTAAGTTTCAAGGTCAAGGGTCAAAAGATCTGCATGCTTCAGTATGTTACATGTCTTGGCATTTAGAAGTTCTAAATTCTGCATGAACATCAAAAACTCAAGTATACTGTCGTTTAATGCATTGTGTGCGGGCGCATGTGCATGCACGTCCTTGCATTTACTTTTGTTAGTAGCATAATGTAGAAATCCATTATACCTATTCATATTCTGAATTTCATACCATTTTGTTGAGAATTTAGAAAGTTATAGACATTTAAAGTTTCAGCCAATCGGATTGCAGCACACGTGCATGTGCATGCTTTCATGAAAATTCTTATATATCATGCTGTAGATCTTCAAAGTGTATGAATATGTTCAAAATTTCACAGGATTTTGTCAGAAAACAAAAAAGATATTTAGACTTTTAGTTTCAGCCAATCGGAGCGAAGCGCACGTGCATGCGCGTGAGATCTTGCTATTTTGACCTTGTCGTCATGTCTATACTACTAATATATCCTTATATTATAAAATTCAAAGCATTTCATACAAAATTTAAAAGGTTACGGCTATATCTATTATATTGGTCATTTCACGTGTTACACGTGTGCGCACACGCACGCACGTGCGCGCAAAATGACCTTCGTTCCGCACATCTACATAACATACCTAGTGACCCTAAAAAGGTTTCACCTAGATCGGATGAGTAGTTTACGAGAACACTCGCGGACAAAAAAGTACCGGAGAACAAAGAAAAAAATTCAGAAAAAGTAAAAACAATATGTTCCCAAACTTCGTTTGGGGAACATAAAAACATAGTGATACCTACCTACCACCTCAAAAAATTTTGGTCAGAGAACATCAAACCAAAAAATTTTTAATGATAGCCTAAAAAATATAGGCCTGATGGCCAAAAGAGCTTTATATAGCAAAAATGATATATATGCATGATTGAGCATCAATTTATTTGTAAAAATAAAAAAAATGAAGATTATTTTGATTTTATTTTACAGCACAACCGCTGCTGCAACAGTCAGAAGTGCAGTTCGTCGTCTGCGTGAAATGAAAGAATCTTAAATAAATTAATCCCCAAAGCAAACATTGTTTTCTTGTCATCTATTATACTGTCAAGAATTTTATATTCAGGGATAATTTTAGTGGATTATACTGAATTCTTCCGAATGTACTAGTATCGGTTGGATTTTTCCGATTTACTCAAATGAAGTTTTTATCATAAAGCTTCCGGTAAGTCATCTGATCCATGTCATTCAAAACTGTGCACTTGAAGCAATCTGTAGAAGAATTTCAGGTTCATTACGAGGGTGTGAAGAATGGAGCAAAAATTATCAAAACTTGTTCAAAGCTTTTAAACATCAGTTGCAAGAACCGTTTTTCGACACAAAAGTGCATTAACTGAATTATATAGCTGTTTGGAACCACTGAATGGTGATTTCGTAGAGGTCATTTTCGATTACTATCTACAGTAATTAAGCGGATTTTACTCTTCCCAGTCGTTACACCTGACAGCTTTATTGTCACGGGTAGAAGCCTAGAATGACGACCAGTGGACACGCTGGTTTACATTTTCTGCAGTTATGCATATTTGTGTTTTTACACTGCACTGACCTGTGCAGCTGTTATACCAGTAAACGTATTATATTTAGCGTGTACAATATTTGGCGGAAATTGATTTTTGAACAAGTTAGCGTAGACTTGATTTAGCGCATTTCTTAATGTTCTTATTAATGTATATATGGTTAAGACATTTAGCGTTGTACTTGAATTAGCGGAAGTTTCCGCCGAAAACGCTAAAAAGAATACACCGCCAAATGTAGTACGTTTACAGTAAATTCTTTTGTATCTTACTCTTCTGCATTAGAAGGACACACTTTTTGTCACTAACAAGTGCTGTATAGAATAGGTCCATCTACAGTGACCATTTATTTCACTGAACAGTGACTAAGTGCGCAGCTTTAAATAGGGGCCTTTAGTAACGAGAGACCAGTCGATCATGGCGTACGAATTCCTTTCACGAATTGTATTTAGCTTTAACTATCAGGAAAGGTGTAAAATGTTATAAAATTAATGATTTCCATTGCCTTGAAGGGGAAACACGAATAATCTAGAAATTATACAAAACCCCGTCGAAGGAGTGACAAAAGTTGTATATCGAGGATTTTGACAAAATATGTACAGTGGCGTGCTAAAAGTGAACTCGATAATTCTATTTTTTCTCTACAAATTTCATTGAAAACAACATTTTGTAATATCACTAGCAAATGGTCAATTTTTATCTAATTTTATTATTTATTTCATTACTTAAACCAGAAAATGAGTAGTTATCTTTCTTTAAAAGATCATTACACGTTTAATATGTAGTAAAATATAGTTCATCACTAAACATCAGTTCTAAAATTCAAGATCAATGTTGACTATATAATTCATTGTGAGTATATGACTTAAAAATTCATGTCACACTTAAATTACAATATTTTAAAATTATCAATGCTTATCAGATAAAAACTATTTTTTTTTTAACTAACAATTTCTTGGATTTTCAAGAAATTTTTGATAAAATCTGTCAAGAAATGTTGTCATACCAGCGATTTTATATAAATGGTGCCTGTTTTGGAGGGTAACATTTGAAATTGACACCCCAAGGAAAACCATTGTCAACCGACGCGTCAGCGGAGGTTGACAATGGTTTTCCGAGGGGTGTCAATTTCAAATGTTACCCTCCAAAACAGGCACCATTTATTTTATTATACTGAATGTCTTATTGATTTAGGACGTCAGCAAAAATAAAACAGTCGATCGTCTTTACGTTCATGTATAGAAAGCTTTCACACTCACCGGTTCACTAATCTCCTTATTGTTTGTTTGATACTCGAATTAGAGTCATTTATCATATAAAGTTTCGTTATTTCTGGCTCGCAAGCATGTTTCCTACACTCGCAAGCATGTATCGTCTGTCGTTTGTTGTTTTCAAGTAAGCTCTATAGGACGCAAGCTTTTTTTGACGTCAAGTTAATTACGTTCATTAAAACGCGCAACTGACGTTTTGAGAATTCTACGGTGAACCGTACGCGCATAATTTCCACGCATGTGGCATTACCGTTGTGTTACCCGTTGCCACATGCGTTGCTAAGGCTCAGGGTAATCGAACGGATTGTTAACTGCGTCTAAACCAATCAGATTTTAGTATTTAACATGAAAGTATAATAATACAAAATATTGTTTTCAATGAAATATATAAAGAAAAAATAAAATTATCTTCACTTTTGGCACACAACTTGGATCTGTATTTTGTTTGTCTTCTTAGAGCTCTGTGAGCACATTTGTCCGTTCGTCTGTCTGTCCGTCCAAATATCGAAGCTGAATTCCGTCATTAAGTCTCGGATCCCAGTCTTGGATTCCAATATCGAAGCTGAATTTCCTCTATAAGTCTCAAATCCTGATATTGACGCACAAGTTTTGGATCCCAATATCGAATCTGAAGTCCCCATATAAGTCTCAGATGACCTTTTTTAAAGCGAAATTCACATCACAAATGCAGTTTTTAAAATATATATATATTTTTTAAAAAAGAACAACACAACATTCAAAGTATATCAAAGAAGAAAAGTGGAAATGTAATTTTTTTAGATTATGCATATAATATGACGCGTACGGTGTTGTATATTTGTTACTCGGATATCGACATAAATAATGATGTACATGTACCCGTGTGTTTTTATCATTCCCGACAAAGTAAACAAATGTACATTGTAAACAATATACGTATCTGTACAACTTGATCAATTGCAATTGATAAGATGCGTTGTTTAGAATGTAACATTTGAATCGTACAATATAAAAACAGTGATGGAGGCCCCTTTTCTTTTCTCGTTGCTCCTTTGTCTTGCTAGTGTGAATTCACTGAAGTATATTCCACAACACTGTCAAATGGTCAGCTCCAAAACGCCTTGTGTTTGTAAGGACGAATACGGAAACTTTGTGGATTTACGACCACTTGCCTGGAAAAACTTCACTGCTAGGTAATATGAGGAAATTATTTACTTTTAACTTTTACTCTGAATGTCTGCCTCCGTCACATTGCATTCAAAGTTGAATGTATTGTAACAAAAAGAGAACCCGTGGGTACCAATGTTGTCATGACTGATTTAAAAAGGTATTCCATCCCCATATATAATGACATTAAATTTCATCAGGTCAGATTCAATGTAACTGACATAACGTACAGTAAAATACAAGTACATGTATCTGAGTTGACTTGATGGACAAGTTCTACGAACAGAATTTCTAAAATGAGGCAAACTATTGACAAAAAATTGATGAACCACGAATATCAACACTTTAATTTAAAGACAACATTTCGCAAATTCTCCCGTTGATACAAATTGTCAGCAAATACAATCAGTCATTAGGTTGAATAATATGTATAATTGTTTGGTCATCATACTGTTACACCGAATTGTCTACGGATTTTGGTTTGCCCGACCATGACAGAGAGCACATGGTGTGACCGCTCGTCAGGGGAGGCTTACTCCTTTTTGGCACCTGATCTCAAGAGGCCATGTTTGCTCTGCTCCTGCTATGTATTGTTTCAATAAACATTTGAATTGGATTTCTGTTCGTTATCTTCATATATTTCTATTTCACTCATGGGTTATATTTATGGATAAAGAAATCTTTCTAGGATGGAATACATTAAAATATCAAAATATACCAGCAAGTAGTATCAACAGTTTTATTTACTCTGTCTCTCTCTGTTTCCTATGAGAATTTTATACTTATATTTTCAGGTACCAGGACCATGCCCCGGCAGACGGAGACAATAACCACGTGTATTCCTGGAATCCATGTTATGGTTTTTTAGAAAAATCCACAAACGACACGTCTGGCTGTATGAACGTTGCGGTAACATCTCCTACACATTGATCTTATTCATACAGTCATATATATATAAAACACAAATAAAACGTCTCGAAAGCCTTAAAGGAGCATGGACACAGTCTCAGCTTAATATTTTCAAAATTATTTTTTCCAATTTTTAAAAAATATTTACAAATACCTACAGTGTAACTAAGGTATTTCTAATGATCTAAAGAGCTCCAAACCTTTGATATACAAACAATTAAGGCTCGTGCTATGTTTTTTTTAAAACATTTGTTTATATATATGTACTAAAAATGTTCATAACGAAGTTAATTCTTAATATGATTGAACAGTGATCTACTGAACCTCGTGTTGTCATAAATATGATATTTTCTATATGTAAACAAAAACGAGCCTTGTTTACCTTGTGAAGAATTTTAATTTCTGTATCTCCTTTGTTAATCAAGAAATGATAGTCAATTTTTTGCTGATTATTAGAATTGCCCGAGTAAGGAATTGTAAACATCAAAGTTGGTTTTAAAAAATCAGTTGAAACTGTTTCCATTCCCTTTAAGTTTTCTTTATAAAGCGAAAGATTTTAAAATAATACTGTTAAACATAGAGAATAAGTGAAAAAATGCATACTGTAGTACCTAGAATAAATAAAATCAATCCATTGCGACAATTAAGATACGCTTTACCTATCAGAAAATTGTTTCTAAATATCAAATATGGTTGTTTTCTCTACCTATATATTCAGCTAACGTACCGATAAAATTTTTACATTTTAACCCACATTTAAAAGGTACATGTACAAATGCATACTTTCAATCAAATAGAGTTAGATAGGGTCTACTCAATGAATATAGAAAATATACAGTATACTCAGATTACATGTCATTCGGCCTTTTTCTGTGTGCATCGGCAATAAATTCTTTCAAAAATTAACTGTAATTAAGGTCTTTCGTCTTCACGGAAGACCTTATAGTGATTCTACTGTTTCTTATTAAGGTCTTCCGTCTTCACGGAAGACCTTATAGTGATTCTACTGTTTCTTCTTCTTATTAAGATCTTCCGTCTTCACGGAAGACCTTATAGTGATTCTACTGTTTCTTATTAAAGTCTTCCGTCTTCAGCGGAAGACCTTATTGTTAGGGTCTCCCGTCTCCAACGGAAGACCCTTCTATTATTCTATTGTTTCTTTTTCACTTTTATTATTCTTCCTTTTTTTCTTACAATTTTTGTGCAGACGATTTCTCGGAGATGGCTCGATCGATTTACTTGAAGTTTTCAGGAAAGATGTGTCCTCACCTAAACCTGATTCGTTTTTCTCATTTTTTTGAAATTCACTTCCGGTCGGAAGTTATCGCCCTTTAATCGAAATTTAGAGGGCTTTCTTGTCTGTCGCAGAACTCAAGAACGGTTTAAGCTAGAGCGCTGAAATTTTTACCAAAGATAGAGGACATGTTGTCATTGTGCACCTGGGTCAGGATATTTTCCGGAAGTGCCTAGTATGGAAGCTCGGTAGGGGTCAAAATTCGGGACACGAATCATGAATGAATTTTTGAGACATTTTGTATCATATCTTTTAAAATATAAATATTTTGTTATAATATCTTGAACAAAATTTGTGCAAAATTACAAGATCTTTAATGTGATATCAAGAAAAAAGTGCTGACTCATCACATTAGGGGCCAAAAGGAGCTTAAAGTCTTTTTTCGATAACTCTTTAACAGTCAATATTTTGTTATACATTACTGAAGCAAAAAGGTTTATCTCAACATTTTACAACTATATATTATGATTTTCATGTCGTATAATACATGATTAGGGGGCCGAAAGGGGCCAGAATGCTAAATCTTTGACGCTTAATATCTCGAAAATGATAAATATTTTGACAAGTAATATTGAACAAAAGATGTTCAAAATCATGTTCTGAACAATATGCAAGCTTTCATATTTCGCTAAAAGTCCCCATTAGGGAGTTAAAGGGTTGGCCCCTAAATATTTTTTTTGCAAATAACTCAAAAACAAAAAAGAATCTCTGAATAGTTATTGAACAAAAAGTGTTCAAAATCTTAAGAGCTTTAAGATGAAATCAAGGAAAAGGGGCTGGGCACTCAAATTTGGGGCAAAAAGGGGCTTAAAGTCTTTTTTCGATAACTCTTTAACAGTCAATATTTTGTTATACATTACTGAAGCAAAAATTTTTACCTCAACCATTTACAACTATATATTATGATTTTCATGTCGTATAATACATGATTAGGGGCCAAAAGGGGCCAAAATGCTAAATCTTTGACGCTTTATATCTCGAAAGTGAGAAATATTTTGACAAGTAATATTGAACAAAAGATATTCAAAATCATGTACTGAACAATATGCAAGCTTTCATATTTCGCTAAAAGTCCCCTTTGTGGAGTTGAAGGGTTGGCCCCTAAATATTTCTTTTGCAAATAACTCAAAAACAAAAAAGAATCTCTGAATAGTTGTTAAACAAAAAGTGTTCAAATTTATAAAAGCTTTAAGAAGAAATCAAGAAAAAGGGGTTGGGCACTCAAATTAGGGGCCATGAGGGGCCAAAACTCTGAAATCGATAACTCCTTATCAGTTAATATTTTGTTTTGCAAATAACTCAAAAACAAAAAAGAATCTCTGAATAGTTGTTAAACAAAAAGTGTTCAAATTTATAAAAGCTTTAAGAAGAAATCAAGAAAAAGGGGTTGGGCACTCAAATTAGGGGCCATGAGGGGCCAAAACTCTGAAATCGATAACTCCTTATCAGTTAATATTTTGTTATACATGACGCAGGTAGGTTAAGGTTACAACTAAATATTCTATTTGCCTTTATGATATGACGTCATAGTAAACTATATGACGTGAGGTTTAGAGATAACAATTTCTTAAAATCGATATCTATGATTGATTTGAGGTCGTAAAAATGAATCAAAATATGCATATGCATAATATAAACGGAAATTTGTCGTTACTGGGCCTCTGTAGTTATCACAGGGATTAAATACCAAACCCGTGACGTCATAACTGTTGATCATGCAGTAGCAGAGTGAAAGTGAAACGTAACGAAAATTCATGTAAACAAACACTAGAAATCGGAGTTTAAAAGCATTTATAAGGAATAGCATGTGTGATTCATGTGGTAATAAAGCTTATGAATAAGGTATGGTAATATAATTCTTCAATTTCTTCGTCAAATTAAAGCAGGGAGGGTGTTTACTTGACGATCAGCCTTTCCTCTGTCGTTTGTAACAAAAAAGATGCAAAAGTTCAACACTACGCCGCATACCTTGAAACTTAATTTTTGTTTCCATCTAAAGTTCTTATTCTATTGTTTTTGGAAAGGGCTGCTAGAATAGTATGGTTTACGGGAATTGATGCATTTTTTCCGATGTTGTGATCAAAATGTAAAAATTTTGGGAAGGTTTCGTCCGAAAGTGTTTAATAATTATGTTCCCCAAACGAAGTTGGGGAACATATTGTTTTTACTCTGTTTCTTATTATTATTATGTTCCCCAAACGAAGTTGGGGAACATATTGTTTTTACTCTGTTTCTTATTATTATTATTATTTTTCTTCTTCTTCTTCTTCTTCTTCTTCCTGGAACTATTTTGTCCGGGAATGATCTTGTAAACTGTTCGTCCGATGTAGGTAAAACCTTTTCAGGGTTAGTAGACATGTTATGTAGATTTGCGGAATCAAGGTCATTTTGCGCGCACGTGCTTGCAAGAGCGTGCACGTGCAACACGTGAAATGACCAATATAATAGATATAGCTACAACTGTTCTATTTTTAGATGAAATGCTTTGAAACTCATAATGTGAGGATATATTAGTAGTATAGACATGACGACATGGTGAAAATAGCAAGATCTCACGCGCATGCACGTGCACTTCGCTCTGATTGGCTGCAACTAAAGTCTCAATATCTTTCTTGTTTTTTGACGAAATCCTTTGAAATTTTTAACATAGCCATGCATTAGGATATCCTACAACTTGAAATAAAGCAATTATCATGAAAACACGTGCATGCACGTGCGCTGCAATCTGATTGGCTGCAACTTCAAACAGCTATAACTCCCTTGGTTTTCAACCAAACAGGATGGGATTTGGAACATAGATAGATATAATGGACTTCTACAAGTAGGTATGGTCACCATGCACATGCAAACACGTGCCTGTACATGTGCTGCAATCTGATTGGCTGAAACTTTAAACAGCTATAACTCTCTTGCTTTTCAACCAAACAGGATGGGATTTAAACATGGATAGATATAATGGACTTCTACAAGGAGGTATCCTCACCATGCACATGCACGTGCGTTGTAATATGATTGGCTGAAACTTTAAACAACTATAACTCCCAAACGGGATGGAATTTAGAACATAGATAGATGTAATGGACTTCTACAAGAAGGTATGGTCACCATGCTCATGTATGCACGTGCGTGCACGTGAAATGAGTAAAATCAAACATACACTTGAATGAGAGTATTTTTTAAATAATTTTGGATTAAATACTTTAATATTCAGTGTATTAAAAATATAGATTATGTAGACAAGATGATATGGTCATGACGCAAACGCATTCACATGTGCACGCGTGCAATGCTAAAGTTTAAATGATTTTTGTAAACTTCTTTGTAAATGTTGTTAAAATCTCAGATGCATAGAGTTTGTCTTATTTAATGAAGCTTACAGGGAATATGGCACCACAAGGGAGTTGGGGAGCGTTTGGGGAACATCTGTAACGGTCCCCGTTACAATTAGCACTAGTTATTATTTTTCTTCTTCTTCTTCTTCTTCTTCTTCTTCTTCTTCTTCTTCTTCTTCTTCTTCTTCTTCCTGGGTACTTTTTTGTCCGGGAGTGATCTTGTAAACTGTTGATCCGATGTAGGTAAAACCTTTTTAGGGTCAGTAGACATGTTATGTAGATTTGCGGAATCAAGGTCATTTTGTGCGCACGTGCTTGCAAGAGCGCGCACGTGCATCATGTGAAATGACCAATATAATGTATATTGCCTTAACTTTTCTGTTTTTTGATGAAATGCTTTGAAACTCATAGTGTAAAGATATATTAGTACTATAGACAAGATGACATGGTCAAAATAGCAAGATCTCACGCGCATGCACGTGCGCTTTGCTCTGATTGGCTGAAACTAAAGTCTCTATATCTTTCTTGTTTTTTAACGAAATCCTTTGAAATTTTGAACATAGCCATGCATAAAGATATCCTACAACACGGTATATGGCAATTATCATGAAAACACGTGCATGCACGTGCGCTGCAATCTGATTGGCTGAAACTTTAAATTGCTATAACTCCCTTGGTTTTCAACCAAACAGGATAAGATTTGGAACATAGGTATATATAATCGACTTCTACAAGAAGGTATGGTCACCATGCACAGGCATACACGTGCGTGTACGTGGGCTGCAATCTGATTGGCTGTAACTTTAAATAGCCGTAACTCCCTTGGTTTTCAACCAAACAGGATGGGATTTGGAACATAGATATATATACTGGACTTCTACAAGAAGGTATGGTCACTATGCACATGCATACATGTGCGTGTACATGCGCTGCACTCTGATTGGCTGAAACTTTAAACAGGTATAACTTCCTTGGTTTTCAACCAAACGGGGTGGGATTTAGAACATAGATAGATGTAATGGACTTCTACAAGAATGTATGGTCACCATGCTCATGTATGCACGTGCGTGCACGTGAAATGGGTAAAATCAAAAATACACTTGAATGACCGTTTTTTGTATACTTTTGGATTATATTTAGCATATTAAAAAATATAGATTGTGTAGACAATATGATATGGTCATTACGCACATGCATTCACATGCACAAGTGTGCAATAATAAAATTTGAATGAACATGGTACACTTCTTGGTAAACGTTGTTAAAGTCTCAAATGCATAGAGTTTGTCTTATTTAATTACGCCTACAGGGAATATGATTATAAAAGGGAGTTGGGGAGCGTTTGGGGAACATCTGTAACGGTCCCCGTTACAATTAGCACTAGTTATTTCTGTGATAGGACAGTAGGATTCTAGCAGCATATTTCATGGTACAGAGATGTTTTTAAATAACTATTATTACAAATTAAAACTTAATATCCCCGGGGTAGTGTTGAACTTTTCACTTTTTCATTAAGGCATTTTTTCTAATTATAGACGTCACGTGGTGACGTTGTGGTGTAGTGCCTCCTGTAGTATAAGTCCCATTGAAGTCTATTGGATGCATCATAATAGCAAAAGTTTTATCCCTGACTTTTCCGATTTATTAGTGTTACATAATTATAAAAAAAATGTTAATTCGCCCAATTCTGATCCATGTGCTGCCTTAACATACCCGCGGAATGAAGCAAAGATGTTTATCTCAACCATTTACAACTATATATTATGATTTTTATGTCGTATGGTACATAATTAGGGGCCACAAGGGGCCAAAATGCTAAATCTTTGACGCTTTATATCTCGAAAGAGAGAAATATTTTGATAAGTAATATTGAGCAAAAGATGTTCAAAATCATGTTCTAAACAATACGCAACCTTTCATTTTTCGCTAAACTTCCCCGTTAAGGAGTTGAAGGGCTGGCCCCTAAATATTTCTTTTGCAAATAACTCGAAAACGAAAAAGAATCTCTGAATAGTTGTTGAACAAAAAGTGTTCAAAATCATAAGAGCTTCAAAATGAAATCAAGAAAAAGGGGTTGAACACTCAAAATAGGGGCCAAGAGGGGCCAAAGGTCTGAAATCGATTACTCTTTATCAGTTAATATTTTGTAATACATGAATGCAGCAAAGATGTTTATCTAGACCATCTACAACTATATATTATGATTTTTATGTCGTATGGTACATAATTAGGGGCCACAAGGGGCCAGAATGCTCAATCGTTGACGCTTTATATCTCGAAAGTGAGAAATATTTTGAAAAGTAATATTGAACAAAAGATGTTCAAAATAATGTTCTGAACAATATGCAACCTTTCATTTCTCGCTAAATGTCCCCGTTAGGGAGTTGAAACAAAAGAGAATCTCTGAATAGTTGTTGAACAAAAAGTATTCAAAATCCTAAGAGCTTTAAGATGATATGAAGAAAAAAGGGCTGATCCCTTATATAAGGGAGTGTTAGGGGCCAAAAGGCTTATTTTTAAGTATTTAATTTTTAATGTTTGTTTACAGATTATGGAGGCAAAATCGATCTTCTTTACAATCTTTATCATTATTTTAGATTGAAAATATCAATCAAAATCAAATCTCATCTTTTCAAGAATGGGACGGAAGACCCACTCGTTGCTCGCAACGAGATCGTATCTAGTTTTTCTTCGGTTTCTTTTTCACTTTTGTTATTATTGTTTTTTTTCTTACCAATTTTGTGCACGCGATTTCTCAAAAACGGCTTAACAAAATCTTATGAAACTTTTAGGACGTATGGAACATCACTTGAACCTTATGCGTTTTTTCCGTTTCGATGACGTCACTTCCGGTCTAGAGATATCGTCGATTTTCTTATTTTTA